>NC_045452.1:4346040-4446828 GCF_002776525.5 Piliocolobus tephrosceles
CTGAGTATCTGGATTTTTATATCACAATATCCCCATGATGTTTTTGTCCATCACCCTTTATTGTCTGTATTTATTGTAAATGGCATTGGAGCCTTATGGGACAGATTCAGGTCCCCATCACCCCATTTTGAAAACAAAACAACCAAAATACAAGACTCCTTCATAGGTGGTGGTGTGTCCATTCATCAGGAAACACATAGTTTCTGATTGTCCCTCTTTAAATAATGTTAGAAGCCTCTGATAATTAGTGCCTAGATCCATTCATTCTAATTCTGCCATCTTTCTTCATTCAGTAACAGGTATTTGTTTCTAGATTTGATGGAGTTGATAAATTAATTTATCCTACAGTCCAAGGAGTAATGCTCTCATATTTGACTTCTTACATTTATAGAAAAAGAACTTTAAAACTTCTAGTAAACATAAGATCAAGTATTTGTAACAAAGCTTACGAAGGCAAATTGTAAAAATTACATCAGATCCTTTTCTGTCATCGTAATTTAGACTCTTAGCCCCTCTTTTGTGTATTAGACTTTCCTAGCCCAGGACTACCTACTGTCTTCATTTTTGCTTTGACTTTATGCAGATTCTTCCTTCCATTTCAGATTGGGCCCCCCTGTTAATTTTAATAGTTGTGATTAACAAGAAGGAATATTGAAGTCCTTACTTTGTGATTTACAGGCATGATTTCATTTTATCCTTACTGTAGCCCTATGAGAGAACTAGTATCCTCATTTTAGAGATGAGAAAGCTTAAGTGTCTCGGCCAAGGCCATGCATTTATTTGCTTAGTAAATATTTACTGGGGATCTGTTTTGACAAGGCCACAAGGCTGGTGGTGGGGCAAGGTCTTTTACTCCCAAGCCTGGGGTCATCATCACATTTAACATTGTAGCTGATGTGGTAGGAAGGAAATTAAATACTCTTGCCATTTATATGTCTTCTGGTTTCCTGCCTTTAGAATTGTACTGGGAGAGATTCCATGTGTTTGTATACTTAGTTTATTGCTGACTGATGTTACCTGACCTCAGGATTCAGTTATCACCTCTCCGGATTAGCTGCCCCAGTATGGCTTTGTATGTTTATTTTATTTTGCTGGGGATGTCATAACAAAATACCACAGACTGGATGGCTTAAGCTATAGAAATTTATTTTCTCAAATCTGTAGGCTAGAAGTCTGAGATGAGGGTGTTAGCAGAAGTCTGAGATGAGGGTGTTAGCAGATCTTTCTCCTGAGATCTCTTTTTTGGCTTGCAGATGGCTTCTTTCTCTGTGTCTTCACTGGTTTGTCCCTCTGTGTGTGTGTCCTCATGTCCTCCTCTTACAAGAACACCAGTCGTATGGATTAGGGCCCATCCTAATGACTTCATCTTACCTTAATTACCTCTTTAACTTAATTATCTTATCTCCAGGTGCAGTCACATTTGTGGTTTGGGGGTTAGGGCTTCAACATATTAATTTTTTGTGTGTGGGGAGCACAGTTCAGCCTATAACAACATCCTTATTCTTCAGTTCATCTGCTCTACCTTTACTTCCACCAGTGACAGTTTCCTAAGACTGTTTGATTTCAGTGTATCAATTCACTTGTCTTTACCTCAGATTATTCTGTCTACTCATTACAGTAATCCATAGAGGAGTTTTTCTTCTTTTATCTTTCAAACTTGAACAGATGTTCTTTTTTGTAAGGATTTTTGATTTAGATAAGGATGAAGTACCACTTACAGAACTAGGGAAAGGAATTAATGTTGGAGGAAAAAGTTACCCCAGCCAGGTGCGATGGTGCGTGCGTGTAATCCCAGTACTTTGGGAATCCAAGGTGGGCAGATCACTTGAGCCTAGGAGTTCAAGACCAGCTTGGGCAACATGCCCAACATGGTGAAACCTCGTCTCTACAAAAAAATACAAAAATTAGCTGGATATGGTGGCGTGTACCTGTAGTCCTAGCTACTTGGGAGGCTGAGGTGGGAGGATCACCTGAGCCCAGGGGGGTGGAGTTGTTTTGAGCTGTGATGGCACAACTGCACTCTAGCCTGAGTGACAGAGCCTCAGAGAAAAAAAAAAAAAAACGTGTTATGCCATCTTTTTCCATTTTTGGCCTCCATATGCAGTTGTTTCTCCCAGTCTGGTTACTTTTGCCTTTGATATCTGTCACAGATTTCTTGCCTCTTCTCTATTCTTACTGCCGCCCCTCAATGGAGGACTCTCTTACCTGCCCACATTCCTCCTCTGCTGCTCTGCTTTCTTCCTGTGTATTCCACTTAGTATCTGTATTAGTCCCTTCTCAGTTTGCTGTAAAGAACTGCCCCAGACTGAGTAATTTATAAAGAAAAGAGGTTTAATTTACTCACAGGTCCACAGAGATGGCGAGGCCTCTGGAAACAGAATTATGGTGGAAGGGGTAGCAAACACGTACTTCTCCACATAGTGGCAGGAAGGAGAAGAATGAGAGCCAAGGGAAGGGGAAGCCCTTTACCATCAGATATCATGAGAACTCACTATCATGAAAACAGCATGAGGGTAACAGCTCCCATGATTAAATTACCCCCCAACAGGTCCCTCCCGAAACACATGGGGATTATGGGAACTACAGTTCAAGATGAGATTTGGGTGGGGACACAGCCAAACCATATCAGTATCCTCTAGATTTTCATAAAATGCACTTTTCCTTACATTTCTTCCCAATTCAGGATCATTTATTGACTTAGTGTGCCTCACTGAATTCTGCCTGTCTTTCAGAACTCTGTATTCCCCAGCAGCTTCCGTTAACTGTGTGACTGTACTTTTTCTTTCTGTGTGCCATGTTCACTTCTGCTTCCTCTCCTTATCTATCTTCTGGCCAGCCTGAATTCTGCACCCTCCTGTACACCTATTCTATTAGCGGCTATCTCCCTATATCCATGGAGATCATTTGCTCCCTGTTACCTCTACAGCCTGGATCCCACCACCTAATGAACCAGCAGGGTCTTTAAAAATACTTATTGATTAGATGTGGATCTTATTTTTTAGCATAAAAATTCATTATTTCTTAAGTATTTACAGGTATCTAAACATATTCCTGGCCAGGTGCGGTGGCTCACACCTGTAATCCCAGTACTTTGGGAGGTCGAGGCAGGCAGATCATTTGAGGTCAGGAGTTTGAGACCAGCCTGGCCAACATGGTGAAACCCTGTCTCTACTAAAAATACAAAAAAATTAGCCAGGCATGGTGGCACACACCTGTAATCCCAACTACTTGGGAGGCCAAGGAAGGAGAATCGCTTGAACCTGGGAGGCAGAGGTTGCAGTGAGCCGAAATTGCTCCACTGCACCGCAGCCTGGGTGACAGAGACTCCATCTCAAAAAACAAAAACAAAAAAAGAAAACTTCCTGTTCTTTTTGTATTAAACAAATGATTGTGTCAGTTTTCACAGGTTTAAAATTTTAGTAGTTAAGTAATCATGTGATTCACATAGATTTTATTGACACATCATCATTATTTAACATTAGTGCTTTGTTGTTTTTTTACATTTAGAGAGACAGTATAACATACTGGTTAAGGTGCAAATTCTGGAACCAGACTGCCTAGGTTTGAATTTTGACTCATCTATTTATTACCTGTGAGATGTTGGCAAATTATTTAATATCTGTGTCTGAGTTTCTTTATCTGTAAAACATGGCGATAATAGCACCTACCTCAAGTGTTTAATGAGACTTATATAACTTAATGTATGTGAAGTGTTAATGTATTTATATAACCAAGTGCTAGGTATGTGTTAGCTGTTGTTATAGTTGTTACTATTTATGCGGCATTTTATGATGTGAAAACTTTTTTGCATTTACTTTGGTCAGAGTAAAATTTTTGTGTTTCTTGTAGGTAGCTTAGATTTTTGGTTTGCCCACAGACTGCTTTTCCCTTCTTGCCCACCTGTGATCTCCCTTCACTATCTGTGTACAGTTAGTTTATCACCGACTGGCTAATCCTGGAGTCATCTTCACCTGTCTTGCCCTAGAATATTATGCCTCTGGCCAACTGGTTAAAACCCTGCTTCTGGATTCAAGTTAATGTATATCATTTAAATATCAGCTTTATAGAGATGTAATTCACATTCCTTAAAATTTGCTCTTTTAAAAAAAATTATTTATAAAGTGTATAACTTATTTCTCCTTGATAATTAAAAGATGAATGATCTTCTGGTTTTGAAGACATTGAACTTTAAAGTAACAGACTCTAAGGCAAGGTTATTGTATATCTAAATTATTGTGTAAATCCTGGATTTCATCTCATTACACCTGGGGCAGGAACTGTATATTCTATGTAGCCTTTTATTGCTAACATTTTTGCCTTACATTTTTTGTATTAAACACATAGGCACAGCTTCTTCAACCAAGCGGAGCACTTCTACAGGTAATAAAGAATCCAGTTCTACTAGAGAAAGATTACGTGAACGTACCCGATTAAACCAGAGCAAAAAACTACCTTCTGCAGGTCAGGGAGCTAATGACGTGGCATTGGCCAAACGTTCCCGCAGTCGAACTGCTACAGAATGTGACGTTCGTATGAGCAAGTCTAAGTCAGACAATCAGATCAGTGACAGAGCTGCTTTGGAGGCCAAAGTGAAGGATCTTCTCACACTGGCAAAAACTAAAGATGTAGAAATTTTACATTTGAGAAATGAACTGCGAGACATGCGTGCCCAGCTGGGCATTAATGAGGACCATTCTGAGGGTGATGAAAAATCTGAGAAGGAAACCATTATGGCTCACCAGCCGACTGATGTGGAGTCCACTTTATTGCAGTTGCAGGAACAGAATACTGCCATCCGTGAAGAACTCAACCAGCTGAAAAATGAAAACAGAATGTTAAAGGACAGGTTGAATGCATTGGGCTTTTCCCTAGAGCAGAGGTTAGACAATTCTGAAAAACTGTTTGGCTATCAGTCCCTGAGCCCAGAAATCACCCCTGGTAACCAGAGCGATGGAGGAGGAACTCTGACTTCTTCAGTGGAAGGCTCTGCCCCTGGCTCAGTGGAGGATCTCTTGAGTCAGGATGAAAATACACTAATGGACCATCAGCACAGTAACTCCATGGACAATCTAGACAGCGAGTGCAGTGAGGTCTACCAGCCCCTCACATCAAGCGATGATGCACTGGATGCACCATCCTCCTCAGAGTCGGAAGGCATCCCCAGCATAGAGCGCTCCCGGAAGGGGAGCAGTGGGAACGCCAGTGAAGTGTCGGTGGCTTGCCTGACTGAACGGATACACCAGATGGAAGAGAACCAACACAGTACAAGTGAGGAACTCCAGGCAACCCTGCAAGAGCTAGCTGATTTACAGCAGATTACCCAAGAACTGAATAGTGAAAACGAAAGGCTTGGAGAAGAGAAGGTTATTCTGATGGAGTCTTTATGTCAGCAGAGCGATAAGTTGGAACACTTTAGTCGACAGATTGAATACTTCCGCTCTCTTCTAGATGAGCATCACATTTCTTATGTCATAGATGAAGATGTAAAAAGTGGGCGCTATATGGAATTAGAGCAACGTTACATGGACCTCGCTGAGAATGCCCGTTTTGAACGGGAGCAGCTTCTTGGTGTCCAGCAGCATTTAAGCAATACTTTGAAAATGGCAGAACAGGACAACAAGGAAGCTCAAGAAATGATAGGGGCACTCAAAGAACGCAGTCACCATATGGAGCGAATTATTGAGTCTGAGCAGAAAGGAAAAGCAGCCTTGGCAGCCACGTTAGAGGAGTACAAAGCCACCGTGGCCAGTGACCAGATAGAGATGAATCGCCTGAAGGCCCAGCTGGAGAATGAAAAGCAGAAAGTAGCAGAGCTGTATTCTATCCATAACTCTGGAGACAAATCTGATATTCAGGACCTCCTGGAGAGTGTCAGGCTGGACAAAGAAAAAGCAGAGACTTTGGCTAGTAGCTTGCAGGAAGATCTGGCTCATACCCGAAATGATGCCAATCGATTACAGGATGCCATTGCTAAGGTATTGTTTAAATAGATTAAAATGTTCCGGACAGCATTAGGCAGCTGCCATGCACAGTGTTTACTGAGAACCAGGGTTCTGGTTTGGTTTGGTGTGTTATTAGCTTTTTTATAAAGCTGATATTTTAAAAACTTGAGAATGATTTCCTTTTATTGGAATACAGTGAAAAGTATTCTTAAGATAATCTCACTTTCTCTCACTTGTATTTTGTTTCTATTTTCCTGCCTGTGAGAGGATGTGGCTGGTATTACAGCTAAAACCAGAATTTGTCCCTAGTTCTGAGTATGCCTATGGAGCGGGTCGTGAAATTTTACCTCCCCCTACCTCATCTCAAATCTGTTCTGGTGTACTATAGGTGGAGAGTCAGTATTCCAGTCTGTAGCATCAGCAGTGCATGTTTCCTCTTCTCCTGCTATAGAAATAGTTTTTCAAATAGAAATCTGTTGAGAGTTAAAAAATATTTTTGGCATATAGAGGCTCCTGTTTATCCGAGGCCTGTGATTTATTGCTGGCAGGGACCTTAGTGATTATCCATCCAGCCCCTTGTTTTACATGCATGCAGCATAATAGTGAGGACTCAGTTGGAACTGCTACCCAGTGCCGCTGGCATTCTGGCCAGGGATCTGTACCCCATGTGGTTGCTGATGAACTGTTTATTTCCATGAGTTATCTAGTTATTCTAGCTTACATTGTATTTGTTTGTTATTTTAGTGCAATGATTTTAAAATAAATTTTAATATATCTTTGGCCAAAATGTAAATAATTTAGGTTTTAGGGTTTTTTTAGTGATCACTTTTACAGTTACAGTTTAGGAGATTTGTATTATTTCTTGGCACATGTATGTTGAGAGGCTACTGTGAACTCATATAATACTTTTTATAAAAACACTATTTGAGCATTGTTTTTCCCTTTTTCAGTTTGATACTGGAACCGTCACAAATATGACACTATTTTTGTTAGGACAACATGTTATTTATCAAACGTACTTGCTTTCAGTCCAAACTTTGGAGAAACGAAAATTTCCAAAGTTTCCTTGTAAATAATCTGATTAAGTTCAATGATACATCAATATAATTTCAGTCAGTGTTACAGCAACAGTTTACATTTAAGCATATTATATAAAATCTTACCATGGAGTGCTTTTTCATACTTTTTAACAGTTACTATACAGGTTGTTTTAGTTTATCCATAGTGCCTCACACTTAGTTCCCCTCAGAAACTGTGTGTACCTCAATTCTGGAACTTACCTTAGAACAACTCTTAACTTTTCTAAATCTACACCATCAATTTTATATAGGTAGAGGATGAATACCGAGCCTTCCAAGAAGAAGCTAAGAAACAAATTGAAGATTTGAATATGACGTTAGAAAAATTAAGATCAGACCTGGATGAAAAAGAAACAGAAAGGAGTGACATGAAAGAAACCATCTTTGAACTTGAAGATGAAGTAGAACAACATCGTGCTGTGAAACTTCATGACAACCTCATTATTTCTGATTTAGAGAGTAAGTGATAAGAACTTTTCATTCTTGTTTGTCTTACTCTTTTAAACGTGGGGATAATTTGCATTTAGTAATAAAATAGGGCTAGGCACAGTGGCTCGTGTCTGTAATTCCAGCACTTTGAGAGTTCAACACCGAACCAGGCCAGGCACAGTGGCTCACGCCTGTAATCCCAGCACCTTGGGAGGCCAAGGCAGGCAGATCACTTGAGTTCAGGAGTTTGAGACCAGCCTGGCCAACATGGTGAAACCCCGTATCTACTAAAAATACAAACATTAGCTGGGTGTGATGGCAGGTGCCTGTAGTCCCAGCTCCTTGGGAGGCTGAGGTGAGAGGATGGCTTGAACCCAGGAGGCAGAGGCTACAGTGAGCTGAGATTGTGCCAGTGCACTTAAGCCTGGGCGACAGAGTGAGACTCTATCTCAAAACAGAGAAGAAAAAGTCACAGATTGATCCTGTGTCCATGGTAACTGCCTGGCAATATCAGCATGATTGATGGGATATAACCAGAGTGAGAATGGATTATTTTTTGTCAGAGAATAATAGGGTTCATAATCAATAATGGGACTCAAAGGTTATGAACCCATTGTTAAATGGGTAGGGCAGTGCCCGGAGTTGTTCAGAACAAAATTGGTCTAATAACATTGAACAGCAGTTTGCCTGATCTCTAGAATAAAAATAGCATTGTAAAAATTGAATTATAATTTGTAATTTAAAAATAGGAAGATCATAGTAGTAGTTCTTTTCCTTGGTAGACTTGAATGTTGCTTTTGAGTTGAAGACAGTAGATGGCAGTGTCTCCCACAGGAGGAACACTGAAGAGGAAGGAAACTGCCGTTAGATGTTCGAGAGTCGAAGAGTAATGCTGCTTTCTTGTGTGACCACAAATCATGGTAGATGGCAGTTTTGCAAACTAGTCTTCACAACAAGAACTTAAGCACAAATTCCTTTGTTTCCAGGAAAAAAAAATACATTCCGTTTCAGAAGTAAAAATATAGACATGATTGTAAAGATTGTAAAGTTTAAATCAAATCCCTACAGACACTTTTAGTGCACTTTATTCTGTCTGAATATTTCCACTGGCTGCCACTTTCCCTTTTATTTAAAAGGATTTATTTATTTATTTATAAGAGATGACAATAGTAAAAATGTAGTGCCAGGGGGCAGAAGAACACCTTTTAAAGAACAGTGATTATGTGAATTCTGTGCCCATGAATGAAAAGGTCAATAAAGAGAAAAAGAGCAAAAGAATGAATGCAACTTGAGGATTTACTATCAGTCTAAGATGATCATGTAGCTTAAAATGTTACTTGAGAATCAGGATGCCAAATGTTAAAAGTGAACTGTCCTGAGATTTGCTGTCATTTGTCTTGCGTACATTATGTTTAACAATAAGTAGATGTGTCGTGTCCTTTGTGACAAGAAAAAGAAAACAAGTTTTAGCACATTTCAAGAGAAATTATGCTCCTAACATTTTTTGTTTGCTTGCCTGTTTTTTGTTGCTTGTTTGCTTTTTTGAGATGAAGTTTCACTTTTCTTTCCCAGGCTGGAGTGCAATGGCACCATCTTGGCTCACTGCAACCTCTGCCCCCTGGGTTCAAGCAATTCTCCTGCCTCAGCCTCCTGCGTAGCTGGGATTACAGGCACCTGCCACCACAGCCAGCTAATTTTTTATTTTTAGTGGAGACGGGGTTTCACCACGTTGGCCAGGCTGGTCTCGAACTCCTGACCTCAGGTGATCGGCAGATACTACAGGCCTGAGCCACCACTCCTGACTGCCTGTTTTGATTGTGAAATATTTGTTGCATATAAATGGATACAATGTAAATGAAAGGTGTAACTCTTAGTGTTTTCAACATTAGAAATTTTTCAGCTTTTATCCTTACTCCTCATCTATGTCCAAAACCCTGAATTTGTCTATGTATGAGGTCTCAAGGAACCGAGTTCCCATGATGATTCCAGAGCCATGCTTGCCTCCAGAGATAAGGATCAGGGCATTAGACTCGCCTACTCAGCTTGGTGTCTGCTTTACCCAAACCAGATTAGATTTGACCCTTAGTTTGCAGATTGAGTCTGAAGTAGCTAATATATGAGACAGGCTTTAAAGTTTAATCTTTTGCTTATGAAGTCATCTACCTTTGTTGTCTCAACACAAGACTAGCCTTTCTGTCTCTAAGAGGATGAAGATTATATCTTTTTCCTTTCCTTTACATCTTAAGCACTTAGAAAAAAGCCTGGTACAAAGTTGGTACATATGACACATTTATAGAATTAAAGAGTAAATTTTGAACCTTTTTATTTCACAGGACCTGACTTTGTTACACAGTTTGGGGGCAATGAATGAGAGCAAGTTAACTACTGGCTACCAGAATTGCTGCTGCCACCAATGTTTAATCTCATTTATTTCTGATCCAGCTTTAGAAAATACAGCATTATTATTTATTTGTAATAATTATTATTTCACGTATAATTGTTATAAATATTCTAGGCTCTATGTTGTTAAAGTGAATTCATGCCACTTAAAAATATCAGAATACTAGCCAGGTGCGGTGACTCATGCTTGTAATCCTAGCACTTTGGGAGGCCAAGGCAGGTGGATCATGAGGTCAGGAGTTCAAGACCAGCCTGGCCAAGATGGTGAAACCCCCGTCTGTACTGCAAATACAAAAATTAGCTGGACGTGGTGGCAGGCGCCTGTAATCCCAGCTCCACAGGAAGCTGAGGCAGGAGAATCGCTTGAAGCCAGGGGGCAGAGGTTTCAGTGAGCTGAAATCACGCCACTGCACTCCAGCCTGGGCAACAGATTGAGACTATGTCTCAAAAAAAAAAGAAAAAAAACCCAAAAATATCAGAACACACACATATACCAACATCAAATGTAAAGCATAATGAGCCATGTAAGAAAAAACATCAGCATACTCATACTTTCGGGTCTTGATTAAAAGCCAATAAATTGTTAGCTAGAGGAAGAATTTTTTTATTATATGTGTCATTGCAAGCAAGTGTTCACTATGCCTGAGTTCCTGCTACTAAGTATAAGGAATGGGAGAGAATCTTATTTACCCAGAAACACTAATGTCTATAGTTACTTTGTCCCTAACGATAAATTGTTAAGTTCTATCAATAGGATACTTATTTAAAAAAAGAAAAATCCTAGGTAATGATTTCAGCATTGCTTTTTATTACTGCTACCATCAGCTGGCACATTTATATATTTATTACTTTTTTTTTTTTTTTTTTTGCCGTCAATAAGAAATTTACTTGTTTTAAAAAAAATCCAAATGCTGGCATTGTCCAGAAAAATTTAACAGGTTTATTTATAATTATTATAAAGTTGAACCACTGAAACTTGTTCACTGAAACATTTTAACTTGCATTAATGCTTTATGCTTCTGCATTTATATTAAAAATTCACACACAAGTAAAAATAGAAAAACTGCCAATACCTGATTTCTGTCCCCTATTTTTCCACTCGCAATCATATACTTAGGTACCTTTTGACCCCATGGGAAAAAATTACCTAATGTTCAGAACTACCAATAACAGGAAGAAGAGATTTTTTTTTTTTTGAGAATGAAATGTTTCCCATCATAGTGGATTCTTAAGCACGTTCTCCACGTATGCGGTGTGCTAGCTGGATGTCTTTTGGCATAATTGTTATGCGTTTGGCATGGATAGCACACAGGTTAGTGTTTTCAAAAAGGCCAACCAGATAGGCCTCACTTGCCTCCTGCAAAGCACCGATAGCTGCGCTCTGGAAGCGCAGATCTGTTTTAGAGTCCTGAGCAATTTCTTGCACCAGACGCTGGAAGGGAAGTTTGCGAATCAGAAGTTCAGTGGACTTCTGATAACCTCTAATTTCACGGAACGCCAGAGTACCAGGCCTGTAACGATGAGGTTTCTTCACCCCTCCTGTAGAGGGCGCACTCTTGCGAGCGGCTTTTGTAGCCAGTTGTTTCCTGGGTGCTTTACCACCTGTCGATTTGCGGGCAGTCTGCTTGGTACGAGCCATGGTGCAGAGACCTCCTTACTTACCCCCCTTCTCCTTTGGCTGGAGCTCGGCGAGCGAGAGGCAGCACTGGCGTTGGAGAGCGACGGCCTATTCCATTTTTAAGATACCATTATTCCAACTACTGAGTCTGTGAGGTCATCACATGGCTTCTTCTGCCTTTGAAGTGTTTTTAGTCTAGTGGTCGAGACAGGTGTGTCAAGAGATGTGGTAATGTTGGCAGCAACATGGTACAAGGCTGCGTAAGACACAGTTGGAACACAGAGAACAGCCAGTGATCTACTGGGGTGGGGCTGTAGGTGAATCAGGGTAAAGGATTTGCCACCAGTTGTGTAAGTACCCTTCTTGTCCTTAACCAAAAAGTGATTCGTTCCTGAGCTGTCAAAGTAATCAGCCGTGAGCGGTTTACTTAGTGGCAGCTATCAGCATAGCACCCTCCTAAGGCATTTCTCTCTTATGCTTGGATTTTAGAGTAGAACCTCCAAAGAGAAGGTGACTTCCCTTTATGTTTCTGGTTCCAGGGAGACTAGCCTGTGCTACACTTTCATCTTTGTATCCTCACTCTGTCTAGAATGGTACTTTGCATCTTATTGGTGTTCACTGAATGCTTTTAGAGTGAATGAAATTGTTGTAAGAAAATTCACATTAAGGCCGGGCGCGGTGGCTCAAGCCTGTAATCCCAGCACTTTGGGAGGCTGAGACGGGCAGATCACGAGGTCAGGAGATCGAGACCATCCTGGCTAACACGATGAAACCCCGTCTCTACTAAAAATACAAAAAAACTAGCCGGGCGAGGTGGCGGGCGCCTGTAGTCCCAGCTACTCCGGAGGCTGAGGCAGGAGAATGGCGTAAACCCGGGAGGCGGAGCTTGCAGTGAGCTGAGATCCGGCCACTGCACTCCAGCCGGGGCAACAGAGCAAGACTCCATCTCAAAAAAAAAAGAAAATTCACATTATGGGATAATTTGAGGAATTATTGATTTACTTTATAAATATATTCTTTATTTTTTAAAAAGATTTTTATAGGATTAATTTAAACAGCAGCTACCCTGGGTATTATATTTTTTACTAATTTTGATTTTACTAATTCACTTCTGGAATTTATTCCAGCGTGTAAGGAAAGACATGCTTATATAAATACTGCAGATTAACAATGTTTATGATTCAAAGTTCGTATTTTAGTCACAGTCAATATTGTTTTGACTGGTTATGTACCAACAAAGTGAATTTCTAACGGTTTTACTTTTTGTTTCAAAATTAAGATACTGTGGAAGGAAGTGATTTAGAAATTGTGATTTTTTAACTTGATATTTTCCAAAGAAAGTAATATTGGTTATTACTTGGATTGCACATTTTTTCTATTAAAGTTTTGTATTAAAATTTTTTTGTAGTTTTTGGACAGGATAACTTTTTTCGAATGTCATATGTAAGTACCCCTTTTCTTTGTATTATTCTTCTGAACTTTGTTGTGAGAATAGATATTTAAACTTTGGTGATCTTTTCAGATACAGTTAAAAAACTCCAGGACCAAAAGCACGACATGGAAAGAGAAATAAAGACACTCCACAGAAGACTTCGGGTAGGATAAATCTTCATATATTAGCTTGTTAGAAAACAGTTTTCTGAAATTTGAGGTGTAGTCATTGATCATGTTATCATTCATCTTAAGCTTTGGATACAATGATAATACTGGCCCCATTGGGTTTTGGGCAGAAAGCAAATGCTGTCATTTCAGATTGGGATTGGTGCTAGATTTGGGGTACAAGAATGTACTATAGGTTGAGTATCCCTAACTAGACATTCTGAAATCTAAAATATTCCAAAATTTGTAGCTCTTGGAGTGATGGCATGATGCTCAGAGGAAATGCTTATTGGAACATTTTGGGTTTTGGATTTTCAGCTTTGGGATGCTTAGCTGTTAAGTATAGTGCAAATATTCCAAAATCCAAAAAATCTTAAATCTGAAATGCTTTTGGGTAGGTGATACTCGACCTGTAGAAATTTATGGTTAGGTAATTTTAGAAAGATAGATTTGGGGAAAAAGTGCTCTATTTTGTAAAGAAAGGTTGTTAGCTTTTGATTATAAGGTGCCCCAAACTAGTCTGTTTTCATACATTTTGTGGCAGTGATCTGTCTTGCCAATAGCAATGCAGCCATGATGCAGGGAGTGGGGAGAAAGCTACTCAGTCGTTTGGGTCATACCACAGTTGCTCAGGCTGCTTTCATGGTGTAAGAAAATTGCTTTAGGGGTGAGGAGGGCATGGGGCTCAGGCATGGCCCAGCTGTGGCTCTGAGGGAGGTGAGTCCCAGGGAGACTTCCCCACCCGGCCACACCCACATCCTCCATGACTGTGGGAAGCAACAGACCACGTAGTTCCTTACCGCGTCTTTGTATAGTTTTGCCTGCCTATATTGAGTTTAGTGTTTTTCTTCTGGCTTCCTCTTCCTTTTCTTTTGATTTTTTTTTTTCCTGTTAGGTTTTGATGTCAGGATATTTATAGTTTTTCACTGTATGGTTCACATACCATTATATACCTTCTTATGCTTTTCAGAGGTAAAGATCCATAAATTCTGGATGATGTTTATTTTCATAAGAACTGCTTTGAAACTTGCATGAAGAAGGGAAGCTTGACACTATTTTCATTAATATCTATTGAGCACTCTGAGTACTTGATGCCTCAGTAGGCAGATCAGCTGGAAAATCTTTTCCTTATTAAGAACAAGTTCACTAATAATAGTTGCATTGCCTGTTAGAAATAGATAATAGCAATTCTCTGGGATTAAAAAAATGAATCATCATTTGGAAGCATTAGTGTGTTACAGCAATCCAATCATAAACAAATTTTATTGCTTTTAAATACATCTTGATTGCTCTCTTTTGGAAATAAAAAGTTAGTTTTTTAATATAGGAAGAATCTGCGGAATGGCGGCAGTTTCAGGCTGATCTTCAGACTGCAGTAGTCATTGCAAATGACATTAAATCTGAAGCCCAAGAGGAGATTGGTGATCTAAAGCGCCGGTTACATGAGGCTCAAGAAAAAAATGAGAAACTCACAAAAGAATTGGAGGAAATAAAGTCACGCAAGTATGTTCTGAGAAACCAGTTGTGTACTTATGTTTTGGTAGAGAACATTTAAATCCCAATTTTTGATGTATTATGGAAAAAATGTGGAGTTTGATACTTACTGAGTTTGGATCTGATGGAAGTTACTCAGCTTTTCTGGGCCTCATTTTATGGCACATGTGAATTAGTGCAGTCCATGTGGATCTTTCAGAGTTGTCAGTATCAGTGATCCACAACTCTGAAGGGAGTGAGGATGGTCTCTCACATGATTCTCCTTTCCCCGAGCCCCACAGTCCAGCCCTGTTAGTTTTCTTTAGATTATAGCCTCATGACTAAGGATGTGGACTCCGGAGACAGATATTCTTGGCTCGTGTCCAGCTCTGCCTCTTACTAGCTGTAATCTTGGTTAGGAATCTTGACTTCCCTGAGCCTCAGTTTTCTCATCTTTAAAATGACACAATACTACCTGCTTTACAGTGTTGTCATAAGGATTAAATAAGATAAGTGCTCAGGGCAATGGTCAGTATACTTTAGCTAGTATTTTTGGAGACCCAAGTAAAGAATGCAAAGTGAGTTTCTCTCTGTCACTCACTTGAGGAATTTTCACTTGTTTTATCTTATAATCAAATGAATCTCCACAGTAGTTTTTTTTTTCCCCATGTAACATAGACATCATTGGAAACTGATGAAAATTATTAGATGAAATGACATTTGTGGCATGCTCTGAGCTCCACAGTGAAATTCCATCTAAGAGTGGGGGATAGTATTTTTGTATTTGAGGTTATTACTAAGAATTTGATTATTCCTTAGTTTGAGTAGTTATTAAGTAGGCATAGGAAGAAATTTAGAAAACTAACAGTATATCTTTAAAAAATGGTCTTATTATTGCCTTGCTCTGTGAATGGCTCAGAGGAAAGTATTGCTAAGCATTTTTCATTGGATTCCTTAAGCAGAACATAGAATGAGACAGATTATTATTTCTCTATTAGTATAAAACATGTATTACATTACTTTTTTCTTTGTATTATTAAATGAATAACATATCAGAAATGCTTCATTCTATAGTTATCCTGAGTGAATGAAATTCTACTGTTAAAGTTTCATTCCTTTGGATCTCAAAAATTCATAAGACTTTGAGACACATGTTTTTAAAATGCCTTCTGAAAGAGGTAGCATCTTGTAGGGCAGTGGTTCTCAGAGTAAGGCCTGCAGATTCCTGGATGTCCCTAAGGCCCTTTAGGTAGTCTGTGAGGTCAAACTGTCTTCATAATACCATCACATTGTTTGCCCTATTCACGGTGTTGACTTCTAAACTGTTAGAGAAAAGCAAGTGTAAACTGTTGATGAACCAGGATCTTGGCAATAAATTGCACTTATAGTCATTATACTCTTCACCACCACATACTTGCATTTTTTTTTTTAAATGCAGGTTTCACTTAAAGATGTCCTTGGTAAAACCGTAAAGTATGAATTTTACTACATCCCGGTCCTTGAGTACACTCTTTAGCGTCCTGTGTGACAAAATGGGAAGTACAGAAAAAGCACTTCTGCTTAATCTGCTGTATACTCAAGACTATACTGAAGAGTGAGGTCACATTGAGGAAAATGCTGTGATTAGTTTGAGCTGCTTTCTTTTTTCCTTGAATGCCATTTTTTTACTTGAGAATGACAGACAAACTGTGGATGATTCAGACTTTGGTATTATTTGATGGATATTTTGTGAAAATAGTTAAGACAGCCTATCACTGAAAGGAAAACAACAGACAGTATTCATTGCCAGTGATAAAATGTGGGCTTTCAAGTGAATGTTAGGATTTGGGAAAACTTGTTATTTACCATTGGTGAGTTTGACAGCTTCTCATAAAGTGTCTTCTGATGAGATCATTACGACTTAAAAAAAAATGTGTAATGACAGCATTTAGAAAATCTGTAAGTAAAACAGTGTTTTCCTTACAGCCAGTCTATGATGTTAAACAAGATTGATGAGTGGATTTTAGTGGACAGAATAGGAAAAGTTCACTTATATGGTTTCAGATTCCACATTGGAGCTAACTTTAAAGTTACTACTTGTTGCATTTTAGTGCAGTTATCAAATAAGAACAGCTACAGTTACCTAAAAGGGCTATTAAAATCTTCCCTTTTCCACCTACCTTATCTATGTAAGACTTGCTTTTTTTCATATTAAAATAGGTTCAATACAGAAGAAATGAGAGTTTAGCCGTGTTCTCTTAAGCCAGACATTAAAGAGATGATTTAAAAATGCAAAGCACTGTTACTCTTCTTACTAATTTTGTTTTGTTTTGTTTTGGAAAGCATAGTTATTTTTCATAAAAATATATTAAGCCCTGTATTTATTTTAGTTTTAGATGAATTAAATATTTTTATATATTCTTAGTTTTAATGTAATGGAAGACAGCTCTTATAAACAAAAGGTTTTTGGGGTCCTTACTCATTTTTAGGAGTAGAAAGGGGTTGTAAGACCAAAAAGTTTGATAATCACTGTTATAGATTCTTTATTAAAAGTTCTAATCAGCCGGGTGCAGTGGCTCACACCTGTAGTCCTAGCACTTTGGGAAGCCTAGGTGAGCAGATCACCTGAAGTCGGGAGTTTGAGACCAGCCTGACCAACATGGAGAAACCGTGTCTCTACTAAAAATACAAAATCAGCCGGGCGTGGTGGCGCATACCTGTAATCCCAGCTACTCGGGAGGCTGAGGCAGGAGAATCACTTGAACCCAAGAGGCGGAGGTTGTGGTGATCTGAGAGCACGTCATTGCACTCCAGCCTGGGCGACAAGAGGGAGACTCCATCTCAAAAAAAAAAGAAAGTTCTAATCATGACAGCTAAATGACCTTACGATCTTGTGGTACATCTTGAGGCAGAATACTGTCAGAAGGCCAAATGGCCACCAAAGACGAATTTTTCCTAAGGACTGGCTTAATTTTTATTCACATACTTGATAGTTATGTGACATGTACAAGCTCTGCAATTGTAATCTCATTCCAGATGAAAGAATTCTGTGTTAGTCAGTGTAGTGAATTCAGAATGGGCCAGAAATGAAATGGAATTGATTTTTTCAGATGACTCAGGATGCATCACATCACCCTGAGCTTCTAGGGGACTCATGTTACTAATATGGGTCTAGGCCTTTTTTTTTTTTTTTCCCTTTGTAGAATTCTATTTGAAGACTACACCACTTGCCTTGTTCTTATTTTTATTTTTTTAAAGAGTGTGGGCTTTGGTTTCATTTCTTTGTATTTCCATATCTAAGCATGACATACTAGCTAGAACCAGTATAAATTAATATTATACTACTATAAATTAATATTATACAGTATCATGTACTGGTGAACCTCCGGACTCCTAAGAAGGGCCTTCTTGGCAGCACAGGACCTGGAGAGTCTCAGCTCTGAGCCAGTCTACCTCCTATTTTACTGCTAATTGATTACTGATGTCCTTACCTTACACTTACTCAGATGAAAATGGAATTTGATGGTTGTTTAACTTACTTAGGATAACCTGATATAAAAATTTCAGTACCATTTCCTGGTATTTACCAAGCAAATGAGAACATTGGACCAGGTAATCTACTAAGCTCAACTGATACAGTTTTTTAAACTGATAGTTTTTAATGCTTTTCAGCTGGGAGGGGAAAATGTATATGTTCTAGTACCTGTGTAAAAATGCTCTGATTTCAATATTATTTTCAGGCAGGAGGAGGAGCGAGGCCGAGTATACAACTACATGAATGCTGTTGAGAGAGATTTGGCAGCCTTAAGGCAGGGAATGGGACTGAGTAGAAGGTCCTCGACTTCCTCAGAGCCAACTCCTACAGTAAAAACCCTCATCAAGTCCTTTGACAGTGCGTCTCAAGGTAATTAATTTCTCCTGCATTGTGCCAACTGCATGTGGTTGTGTTTACTTACCTTATATTCTCTGGTTTAATTTGATATTCTTTACTGTCTTACTCTTAGTCCCATTAACTTTCATATAGTATTAATGCACTAGACTTAACAGAAGGTGATATTTAATAGGTTTGAGATCTCTTCAGCTTCGGAGGTGTTAGTCTCCGACAGAAGCCTTAATCCCATGCAGAGATGTGTCTTCTCACCCTCGGTGGATCACACACATTCCTGTAACTTTAAGTATGTTCTCTATGCCTAAGAACTTCCAGATGTATAACTTTAGCTCTTCCCTTCCTCTGAACTCCTCAGTCATATCTATCCGGATGCCTACTTGACATGAACCCTCAGGTGTCTCCTGGACATCTAACGTCCAAAAAGCAAACTCTTGTCTGCTGTCTTCAGCCTTCTCCCGGTGCATAAATGGCAGCATCACTCCACCCAGTTACTTAAGCCAAAAGTCTGGGGATCTTCCTTAAATTCTTGTTCTTTCTTACTGCTACATCTAGTCTATTACTAGCAAATCCTGTTGATACAGCCTACGTCATGGATGTCTTTGCTCTGTCTTCTCTCCATCTCTAGCGGCACAAGCTTTAGTTCAAGCCACCATCAATCACTAATGTCAGTAACCTCCAAATTAAATCTCCCTTTTTCATCCCATGATAGAAAGATCTTTTCTTGTTTAAAATCCTTTAGTTGCTTATTAGAGTTGAAACAAAATTCAGATACCCAAATGCCTCCATGGTCTGACCCCTGCCTAGTCTTTGCCACAGTTGAACCACTCTTCCCCCACTCACTATAGTCCTACATGGCATTTCAGGTTCTGAATCAAGCCGGGCTTTCTTTCATACAAGCTCTAGAAGGCTTACTCTCCCCACTTTCAAATGACTGACTTTTTTTCATCTAACTTCCTCAGCCCTGGGAAAGGAAAAGGGATGTGGTGTTTTCGAACAATTAATTGTAATATGTCCTAAAGCTTAAATTTTTGTCTAGAAATTCTTTAAACTTTATTAACAGGCTACTAGAATCTGTATTCTGTGATTATACACAAATGAGTTCTCATTGACTTAAAAACACAGCAAAAGTCACATATATAGTCCTACACACTGTTGGTATAGACATTCTGGAGGACTGTTAGGCAATACCTTCCAGTTTAAAATGCCATGTTCATAGACTCTGAAGTTGTTATACTTAGTACTGGCACAAGTATTATGTATAAAATGGTATTATATATAAAAAACTCTTTATATGTATACATACACAGTATGTATACCATTGTTTGGAAAAATGGAACACCTAGAAATCGCTTAAATGCCTATTAAAAGAATTAAGACAATTATGACCAATTAATACAGTAAAATACTATGCATATTTCAATAAGGATGACATAGATCTCAAAGTACTGATGTTGAAACATGTCTGTGATCCTTTATTCAAATGTGCCACCTGAGCAGTCGCTTTGTGCACTGCAGTCCTTTATAGTAAGTTGCAGGCCAGTACATATATATAGATATATGTATATATCTATATATACCTGTGTGTGTGTGTGCATATGTATGTATATAATGTGGGTGGTCTTGTTTTTTTAAGGTACGTAGATAGCTAAGTGTGTTTGCATTTAAAGTGTAAGAAAGATGTACTCAGAACTGTTGTTAGTGGCCACCTCTGGGTAGTATGATGGGGTAAGATGAAAGGAGAACTTTAAAATATATATGCTTTGAACTGACAAGTGCCTGTAGTTCCAACTACTTAGGAGGCCAAGGCAGTAGCATGCTATCACTGCACCTGCTAATAGCCACTGTACTCTAGCCTGGACAACAGAGCAAGACTTTGTCTCTGAAGAATAAAATATATATATGTTTTGAAAATCAAAATGATAATGGAATGTCTACATTAAATTAAAATTATACATCTATTCAAAATGTTAATAAAGCATGCTTTAATGCACAAAACTGCTTCATAGTAAAGTTTTTTAAAAGCCTTATATGTTATTTTATAATAAAATATATGTAAATGACCTAGCAATTCCACTCCTAATTATACATTCAAAAGAACTGAAAATAGATAATCAGACAAATACAGTCCCTGACTTAACGATGCTTTAACTTTTGATTTTTTGACTTTACAATAGTGCCAGTAATACACATTCAGTACAGGTTTCAGTAAATTACATGAGATATTCAACACAGCCTATTTAGTATAAAATAGGCTTCATGTTAGATGATTTTACCTAACTGTAGGCTAATGTAAATGTTCTGATCTTGTTTAAGGTAGGCTAGGTTAAGCTGAGATGTTTGGGAGGTTAGGTGTATCAAATGCATTTTTGACTTGCTTATGATGGTTTTATCAGGACATAACTCCATCATAAATTGAGAAACATCTGTGCTTGTACATCAGTGTTCTTAGCAGTTCTGCTCACAATAGCTAATGGATGGAAGCAACCCAAGTATCCATGCATTCAATGAATGGATAAACAAAATGTGGTATATTCATACAATGGAATACTGTTCAGCCACAAGAAGGAATGAAGTAGTAACACATACTTTAACATGGATGAATCTTTACAACATTATGTTAATTGAAGGAAGTGAGATACAACAGGTCACATATTGTAAGATTCCATTTATGTTAAATATTCACACTACATCAATCCATAGAGACAGAAAGCAGATTGCCAGAGGCTGGCGGGACAGTGGGTAGAAAGTGACTGTTGGGATACTAGGTTTTATTTTGGAATGATGAAAATGTTTTGGAACTAGGTAGAGGTGATGGTTGCATAATATTGTGAATGTACTAAATGCCACCGAACTGTACATTTTTAAATGGTTAACATTATGTTTTGTGAATTTTATCTCAGTAAAGAATACATCTAAAGATACCAATTCTAAATATAAGTAAATAGATTTGTGTTTATATTGGCCGCATTAAAAAAGTCTACAGTGATCTGCTTCATCTTGCCACACTGTGTGATAGGCCTGAGTTCATTCTGTATCCCATTTTTAGTTTAATTCAGCATCAAATGAAGAATCATTTTTGCAGCCTTTACCAGAATCTGTGCTATACTCAACTGTCTAGAAATTAATAAATTCTAAAAACATAAACTACTTTTCAGCAGTTTATTCTAGAGAGAGAGAGACTGATATGCCAACAAGTGATTCCACATCCCCGCGTTAAATACAAATCAGAAAATATATGTAACGTGATGGACTCTGCAGGAGGATTTGAGGAAAGACAAGCAGGAGTTCCTCATTCTTTTGTTTAATATGCAACTATTGAACATCCTTTACCTGTCAGGCTTCTTACCTGATATAGTTATGTAAATACTCCTCTTGGGTTTTAATACTTGAATTTCATTGCTTTATGGAGCATTTTAGCTTATAACAAAATGTTATTTATAATTAAATAACAAAAACGAAATGACTACCATAACATGGGTTAGAAATAAGCGTGACTACTCTACGGATGCAAATAATTCACCTGATGGGAGGAAAAGCACCTGTGTGCTAAGACACAGCTACAAGTGTTCAGCAGAGGCCAGACATCAGCCAAGACAGTGTCCAGGGGGGTTTGAGAGCGTTTGGTAATCAGGCGAGTCCTTAAGTGGAGACTAGTTAAGCTTCCACTGTACAGTGACATTATTTCCCTTTTTGTTTGTTGTTTTTGTAGTACCAAACCCTGCTGCAGCTGCAATTCCTCGAACGCCCCTGAGCCCAAGTCCTATGAAAACCCCTCCTGCAGCAGCTGTGTCCCCTATGCAGGTGAGTGCCTGGAACCACAGGAGGCTCTTATGGCCTCAGAATCTGAAAGTTGAGGCCTTTTCTTCACGCTCATTTACACCTATATTCGTTGGGTAAATGACTACCTCAGCAGGGATGTATCTAGAATTTGTTTCCTAAAATACTGTAAATATCTTTAATTGAGATAAATTATGTAAGTGTAAATTGTGTTATTCTGATAGACTCTAATTATGATAGCTAACAACAGTTGAACACTTGCTATGTGTTCTACACTGTTCTGAATGCTTTATAATGTTAGCTCATTTAATCCTTACAACTCTTGGGTATTAGGTGCTGTTCTTACCTGTATTTTTCACATGTGGTAACTGAGGCCCAGAAAGGTTAAGTAACTTGCCGAGGTTCAGCAATTAAGTGGTAGAGCTGGGGTTCAGAGCTAGGCTGTCTGGATTCAGTGGCTTTAGTCACTACACTAAGACACAGAGATGTCTGTGAGTAGAGTGTGTGGTTGCCATGTCTCAGCCTTACTGCATAGCAAATCACTTCAGAACTTAGTGGCTTGAAAGAACAATTTTATTAGTTTTTACATTTCTCTGAGTTGACTAGGCAATTCTTTGCTGGCTTTCCTGGGCTCATTCCTGCAGTTGAATTCACAGAGAGGATGGGATGGGGCCTGGGCTCAGCAGGATTCCTGGGCCGCTTTCTCCATGTGATTTGTCTTCTCAGGCTCCTTCACAACATGGTATCTCCAGCTCCAGGAGACTGAAAATGGAAGTTAGCAAAGCCTCTGAAGACCTAAGCTTGGAAGTTGGACGGTGACACTTCTGTCCTGCTATTTTAATCCAAGCAAGTCACAGGGCAGCTGCGATTCAGAGTGGAAGGGGTGCACAAGGCATGAATTCAGAGAAGCGAGATTCATGAGGGCTGTTTTGTAACAGGTCCAGCACAGGTCATTATTGATACATTAGAAACAAGTTTCAAAAGTTGCTCCTCTGTGCCATTGGGGAATACAGATGAGAAGCGGGGCAGAGGGCTTTTCGGTAGCGCTCAAGAGGCCCCTCATTGTGCATTTTATTCAGCCGCTTTTGGACAGTATAGCTGAGGCGGAGTATTTCCACATAGGTGAGAGTAGCCAAAGGAAACATGGCCTAACCCCCATTATCCTGTGATACAGTGTAGCCCCGGCTGCACCTCTTCCCTAAAATAATGGTGCTGGGGAGCATTTTCATTTCCAGTTGAGACATTTGTACTGTGTTTACTAGCATGCTCCTTTTGCATTTATATTGTTGTGAGTTAGTGGCTTTGCATTTGCATGTATATACAAGATGTTATGTCTTTTTTTTTTTCCCGAGATGGGGTCTCACTCTGTCACCCAGGTTGGAATGTGGTGGCATGATCTTGGCTCACTGCACAACCTCTGCCTCTCAGGCCCAACCAGTCCTCCCACGTCAGCCTCCCAAGTAGCTGGTACCACAGGCGTGTACCACTCATACCTGGCTGTTTTCTGTGTTTTTGGTAAAGACAGGGTTCTGCCATGTTGCCCAGGCTGGTCTTGAGCTCCTGAGCTCAGGCAATCCACCTGCCTGGTCCTCCCAAAGTGCTGGGATTACAGGCATGAGCCACCATGCCTGGCATTATGTCATAATTTAAAAAGAAGGGAAGGGAATACCGTATTCCACCAATTTAATGACTTTTTTTTTTTTTTTTTGAGACGGAGTCTCACTCGGTTGCCCTAACTGGAGTGAAGTGGCATAATTTCGGCTCACTGCAACCTCCACCTCCTGGGTTCAAGTGATTCTCGTGCCTCAGCCTCCAAGTAGCCGGGATTACAGGTGTGCACCACCACACCCAGCTAATTTTTGTATTTTCAGTAGAACAGGATTTTAACCATGTTGGCCAGGCTGGTCTCAAATTCCTGACCTCAAGCAATATGCCCACCTCAGCCTTCCAAAGTGCTGGGATTACAGGCGTGAGCCACTGTGCCTAGCTGATTTAATGCTTTTTTATGTGCTCCCTACTAATCAAACTTCATCTAAAATTCTGAAATACAGATAAAAGCAAAATAAAGATGCCAAATGTAATAAACTTTAAATAAGATGAACTTTCTTTAAGTGGTGTTTATCAGTTGATGTTTAATGTACAAAGTGTCACTTTGTAAATCTTTGTAAAGTTAGGAGGTGAAAAATATTTCTATAAGTTGCAAAAAACTAATACTTAGGAGCTACATTCAGTAGCTTTTTAGTACATGATTAGTTAGTACAGTGCTTCTCAAACCTAATTGTATATAAAAATCATGCGGAGAGTTTTTAAGCACATAAAATTGCCAGACCTCATCCTGGTAAACCAGAATCTCTGGGGACTGGGGCCCAAGATTGGGATTGTTAGTTTTTCAAAACTCCCTAGGTAGGAATTCTACTCCTACCTATGTGGGAGTAATAGGCTGGATTATTCTGCCATCACAAACAACTATTAATAGATGGACAAAATATAGGAAGCAATTATTTTCAGACGTTGTACATAACTGTGATCCCTGAACAAAAATTTTAAAATGAGGTAAGTCCTACTGCGGCTCACAGTATTTTCCTGGAGGCAGTTTCCCGATGGTGGTGCAGGGAAGATGAACCTACATGGAACAGGGAAGAGAAAAACAATTGGATCTGAGTAGACACAAATCAACATTCGAGGAGAATGAGACTGCTCGAATTTGCAGGGCAGATACTTGGAGGAGGGAGCTGCATGGAGAAAGGAGTATAGAAACCTGCATAGGCATCCCTTTGAGTCTTTGTCTGAATACCAGTCTGTACCTGCATTGGGTGAAACCCCACAAGGCTGGGCAAGAATAATTTTCCAGAAACAATTTCCAGGAACAGGGAGCTATCAGGCAAACACTTCTGGTAGTTTCCCTAGGGCAGGAAATCTTTTGAGTTCCCACCAGCCGCTGTGGAGACACCTCTTTGAATAGATGGCATTCAGTATAGACTCCTAAAGGACCACATCTGAAAGTATCATAGAACTAAATAGCCTCAGAGTAAATACTATTCTAGATCTGCCCTAAAAGATCTTTTAAAATAAGATGCAGAAGGACCAAGGAGGTCCCTAAGTAGCTGTAGTAGGCAGCCTCTAAAATGTTCCCCAGTGATCCCCAGTTAGTGGTAGTTGTTCCTTGTGCAATTTACTCTTGTTGAGTGTTGGCTGCAGCTTGTGATTTGCTTCCAGTGAATATGGCAAAGCAAAAGAAGTGGTAGGATAAGGTTATCACTTCTAAAATACAGTTATAAAAAGCTTTGCTTCTGCCTTGAATGCTCCTCTTGCTATCACTTAGAGCCAGTTACTCTGGGGAAACCCAGTTCCCATGTTGTGAGCCAGCCCTGTGGAGGGGCCCACATTAGGAAGTGTGGAAACAGATCTCCTGAAGCTTGCCAGCAGCCACGTAGATGAGCTTGGAGGCAGATCTTCCTCCAGTCGATCCTCGAGATAACTGCAGCCCTGCTGACAACTTGATTGCCTCCTTGTGCTAGACCTTGAGCCAGAGGCACTCCGCTAAGCTTTCTGACCCACAGAAACTATGAGATCATAAATGGATTGTTTTAAGCTACTAAAGATTTGGAGTAATTTGTCATGCAGCATAGATAACTAATACAGTAGCGTACTTATTTGCCAAAGTAATAATTTTTAAAGGAACACAGCAAAATATAAGGCTCCATAGTGTAAAATACATAATCTGGCATGCAATAAAAAATTAGTAGACAATGAAGAAGCAGGAAAATGTCACCTGTAACCAGGGGAAAAATCAGTCAATAGATACAGACTTAGAACGGATAGAAATGATAGGATTAGCATGCAGCAATGTAAATATGATCTCTGTGCTTGAGTATGTGAAGGGAAGCATGCACAGATGAAGAGAGAAGTGAAAGATATGAAAAAGAATAGAAGAAGGCCAGGTGTGGTGGCTCACATCTGTAATCCCAGCATTTTGGGAGGCCGAGGCAGGCGGATCACCTGAGGTCAGGAGTTCAAGACCAGCCTGGCCAGCATGGCAAAACCCCGTCTCTACTAAAACTACAAAAAAAATTAGACAGGCACGGCGGTGTGTGCCTGTAATCCCAGCTACTCAGGAGGCTGAGTCAGGAGAATCGCTTGAACCCAGGAGGCGGAGGATGCAGTGAGCTGAGATTGTGCCATTGCACTCCAGCCTGGGTGACAGAGCAGGACTCCGTCTCAAAAACAAACAAAAAAAAACGAATAGAGGAAAAGATCAGTATATTTGAGGACATAGCAGTAGAATCTTCCATAATGAGTAACAGAGAGGAAAAAAGGCTGGGGAAAAAAATGAACAGAGTCCCCGACTTGTGGGATTAAATTAAGTGGTCCTACATACCTGAAATTGGAGCCCAAGAAAAAAAGGCAAGTTGGGGGGCAGAGTGAGAATTGTGTCTGAAAAAACATTTGCAGAAATAGGCCAGGCGCAGTGGCTCTCACGCCTGTAATTCCAGCACTTTGGGAGGCCGATGTAGGCAGATCACCCGAGCTCAGGAGTTCGAAACCAGCCTGGGCAACGTGGTGAAACCCTGTCTCTACTAAAAATACAAAAAATCAGCCAGGCATGGTGGTGTGTGCCTGTAATCCCAGCTACTCAGGAGGCTGAGGCAGGAGAATCACTTTAACCTGGGAGGCAGAGGTTGCAGTGAGCTGAGATCACACCACTGCACTCCAGCCTGGGCGACAGAGGGAGACTCCATCTTAAAAAATTTAAAAAAAAATTTTTTTTTTGAAGAAATAATAGCCAAAATCCACCCAAATTTGTTGGAAATTATATACTCATAGATCCAAGAAAATTAGGAAGCTAAAGCAAGATAAGCATATATAAATATACAAATCATCCCCATGTCTAGTAAGGCATTGCTGAAAAACAGTGATAAGAATTTCTTAAGGACAGGCAGGTAAGAATAATCACAGACTTCTAGTTAGAAACTGTGCAAGTCAGAAGACAACAAAATGGTTGGGGGTTTTTTTATTTGTTTGTTTTTGTTTTTGAGATAGAAGTTCTGTTGCCCAGGCTGGAATGCAGTGGCGTGACCTTGGCTCACTGCAACTTCTGCCTCCTGGGTTCAAGTGATTCTCCTGCCTCAGCCTCCTGAGTAACTGGGACTACAGGTGCGTGCCAGGGCACGTGGCTAATTTTTGTATTTTTAGTACAAACATGGGATTTCTCCATGTTGCCCAGGCTGGTCTCAAACTCCTGGACTCCAGTGATTGACCTGCCTCAGCCTCCCAAAGTGAGCCACTGTGCCCAGCCCAAAATGGCATCTTCAAATGCCAAAAGAAAAACCCTGTCAACTTAGAATTCTATATATTAACAAAAAGATAAAATTAAAATTTTTTAGACAAACAAAAGCTGAGGGAATTCATTATCCACAGACAGTTGGGAGACAGTGAATTAGAAGTATATGGGACTTTGCTGTACTATCTTTACAACTTCCTGGGAGTCCATAATTGTTTCAGAATAAAAGTTTAAAATAAAAAGTCTTCCCACATAGAAAATTCCAGGCCCAGGTGGTTTTACTAGTGAATTGAATCAATCCTTTGTGGGAGAAATAATTCCAGTTGTATATAGTCTTTCAGAAAACAGAAGAGTAAAAGGACTTTCCAGTTCATTTTAGGAAGCTAGCATTACCTGATAGCAAAACTAGACAAAGACATTGCAAAAAAAGAAAACTGCCAGCCAATATTCCTCGTGATTATAGATGGTTATAGAGGCAATTTAAAAGCACACATTAACAAAACTGAATCCAGGAATATATAAAAATGATAATTCATCATTGCCAAGTGTGATGTATCCCAGGGGTGCAAGGTTAAAATTTGCCTCAACACAATAAAAGAGGAAAAAAAAAAAAAAAATCATTAATCTCAACATCTTTAGATGTTGACAAAATTTGTCAAAATTTGACAAAATTTTACATCTGTTCATAGTAAAACTCTTTAGCAAACTAGAAATAGGAGACCTGTGGGAACTCCACAGCTAATCTGGTGACTAATCTGGTGACTGAATGCTTTCCCACTAGGATCAGGAGCAAGGTAAGGATACCGACTCTCACCACTTTTGTTCAGCATTTTGCTGGCGCTCTTGCCTGTGCAGTTGCATAAGACCAAAAAAAAAAAAAAAGAAAAGAAAAGAAAAAAAGAAAAAAAAGAAAGCATACATGTTTGGAAAGGGTAAAGTAAAACTGTCACTGTTTGCAGATAACATGATCATTTATGTAGAAAATCCTAAGGAGTCCACACAGAAGCTTTTTGAGTTAAGCAGTGTCAAGGTTTACACGAAGTCCTATACAAAAGTTATTTGTTTTTCTCTACATTAGCATGAATAATTGGAAATTGAAGTACTTAACAATAAATATAATGAAATGTATGCACAACCTGTGCAATGAAAACAATAAAATATTGCTGAGAGAAATTGAATAAATGGAAAGCGATGTCATTTATAGATTGGAAGACTCAATATTGTTAATATCTTGTAGTAGTCCTTTAAATTGGTCTGTGGATTCAACACAATACCAATTAAAAGAGCAGTGCTCTTTGGGTAGAAATTGACATGGTAGTATTAAATTCATATGGAAATGCAAGATCCCTGAATATTCAAAATGTTGGGGTCAGGGGATACGGGTGGAGGTCAAATTTGGAGGACTTGTACTACCTGATTTCAACATTAGATC
Organism: Piliocolobus tephrosceles; assembly: GCF_002776525.5. NCBI lineage: Eukaryota > Metazoa > Chordata > Mammalia > Primates > Cercopithecidae > Piliocolobus > Piliocolobus tephrosceles. The sequence goes on from NC_045452.1 coordinate 4,374,939, forward strand.
AGTAGAACAGAGACTTCAGAAGTAGGCCAGTTGATTTTCTACAAAGATACCAAAGTAATTCAATCGGTAAGGAATAGTCTTTTGAAGAAAACATTCTGAAATGACTAGATAACTGTATAGAAAAGAAATAACCTCAGCCCGGACCTCATGAAATACACAAAAATTGAAATGGCCTATCGACTTAAATGTGAAAGCTAAAACTACAATTTTTACGTGAGAACGTGAGAGAAAATCTTCATAACCTTTAAGACTGCAAAGATTTATTAAGATGTAAAAAAGCATGAACTATAAAAGCAAGTTGATAAATTGGGCATCAAAACTTAAAACTTCTCTGAAAGACATTAAGAAAATTAAAAAGCAAGCTACAGACTAGGGAGAATATATTCATAATACATTTACCTAACAAAAAAGATTTACATTCGGTAAGAAGACAAACAACCCAGTAAATAGTGGGTATAAGATTTGAAAAGGTCCTTCCAGGAGAAGAATTACAAATGGCCAATGGTACATGAAAAGATGATCAACATCATTAGTCATCAGGAAAATGGAAATTAAATCCACAATGAGATTCTATTCTATATTATTCCTAATGGCCAAAATCTGAAAGGTTGATGAGCTGAAGTGTGGCCGGAATGTGGAGAAGCTGGACTTCGTCCACATTTCTGGTGGGAATATGAAATGAATAGTTAGAAGTTAGCCAGATAAAAAGGACTGGGGGGAAGCTGTGGGAATGAAGCACAAGAAAAACATAGACAAGCAACCTGGTCTGCATGGTAGTAAATAAGTAGGTTCGTGGTGTTTGAGCATCATGTAGAGGTGGCCAAGATTGCTGAGGGGTTTTAAGTGTTTGTGGTAGATTCTTTTTTTTTTTTTTGAGATGGAGTCTCACACTGTAGCCCGTGCTGGAGTGCAGTGGCACGATCTCGGCTTACTGCAACCTCTGCCTCCTGGCTTCAAGTGATTCTCCTGCCTCAGCTTCCTGAGTAGCTGAGATTACAGGCACCCGCCACCACACCCAGCTAATTTTTTGTATTTTTTAGTCGAGATGGGGTTCCACTGTGTTGGCCAGGCTGATCTTAAACTCCTGACCTCGTGAACCGCCCACCTCGGCCTCCCAAAGGGCTGGGATTGCAGGCATGAGCCACTGGCCCTGGCCATGGTGGATTCTTCTGGCTGCTTGCATATGCAGAAGTCTGGAGATGAGGAAACCAGTGACAAGCCGTTGCTGTAGTGCTGCACTGAGATGACAGGCTGTACTGGGCAATTGTTGTAGTAGCATTAGCAAGCGGGTGGCAGAATTGAGATCTATTTGAACCAGGACTTGAATGACCAGTACAATTACAAAAGGAGCACATCTGCATTTCATTTTGGAACATGTTTTTATATTTACTGAACTGGTTTGTGATACTTTAAAGATTCTCTTCCAAAAAAATAATGAAACCACATTCAGAATACCAGTGGTTGCCAGGGGTCAGTGATATGGGGTTGGGGACAGGGAGAGGGGTGTGACTGTAAAAGGGCCCCAGGTAGGATCCTTATGGTGATGGAAATGTTCTTTATCTTTACTGTTTCAATAATATATAAATGACTATATAAGATATGACTATATCAGTATTTTGGCTACTGTCAAAATCTTGCTGGTGGTATTTTACTATAGGTTTATAAGATATTACCATTAGGGGAAACTGAGTAAAGGGTACATAGGATCTCTCTATATTCTTAACAACTGCATATGAGTCTATAATTATCCCATAATAAAAGTCTAATTTTTTAAAAAGTATATTGATCACAGTCCATGCCTGTAAGGTGTGTTACAACCTTACTATAGCAGTATGGAAAGAATTAATACAGATTTATAACTAAATACCTACTCTCTGCAGCATTTACTTTGTGAGTCCCAATACTCGATTTAACTTTGATATTGTTTATCTTATGATTTCAGAGACATTCCATAAGTGGACCAATCTCAACATCCAAACCCCTGACAGCCCTGTCAGATAAGAGACCAAACTATGGGGAAATCCCTGTTCAAGGTACGTGTAATATGCCATAGCATTTCACCTTTTTTGTCAGTTTTTGAATTGTTCTGGCTTCTTTGGCAAACTAAATTATTTTCTTTGCTCTTGATATTATTTCAATCAATCTGGTATACCTTTGTATCAGAAGTTCACTAATAAATATATCTGAATTCCAAGTGGAGAAAGTAGTTGTTAATGAATGCATCTTTCCTGACAGCTGTCATAATGGGTAATAGTGTACACCATTACTAGGCACTGTTTTCACAGTTCCTCATGGCATATGTATTATTGTCATCCTGATTTTACAGATATCAAAAATGAGGCTTAAAGAAGTTAACTAAGTCAATTCAGGTTAACACAGTTAGTTACTAAGCAGTAGCCCAGGGCAGCCTGACTTCAGAGCCCATTCCTTAGATCTCTGGGCTGTGTTTTGTTACCCTGAGGGAGCTGAGACTCTGGAAGATGAGGCTCAGCAACTCTTTGGAGCCCTTGGGAGGAACTTGCTGTTTTCACGCAGGCTGGAGTGCAGTGGTGCAATCTCGGCTCACTGCAACCTCTGCCTCCCAGGTTCAAGCGATTCTCCCACCTCAGCCTCCCGAGTAGCTGGGACTACAGGCGTACACCACCATGCCCAGATAATTTTTGTATTTTTAGTAGAGACAGGGTTTCACCATGTTGGCCCGACTGGTCTTAAACTCCTGACCTCAGGTGATCCGCCCACCTCAGTCTCCTGAAGTGATGGGATTATAGGTGCAAGCTACCACACCTGGCCTTCCATGTAACTTTTTATGGCAGAGTTGGCACCAGAACCCAAGTATCCCACCTTTTGAGGTTGAGGCTCCTTCTCTTACCCCGCACTGCCTCTTCATGTGCGGTACTGAAGTGCATTGGAAAGATGAACTGCAGCATCAGGGTGTGGTGCTGGGAAAAGCAGTGCTTCATTTGGGGTGAGTGTGGGAATGTTCCCAAGTGTCCCCTCAGGGCCTGAGGGCTCCTCTTCACTGATGCAGGCCAGTTACTTCCATGCGTCAGGAATTCTTGGTTGTGCAAGTTAAGCTCTGTATGTTAGACTAGAAGGTTTCAACAGATTTTGGGTCAGAAGTAAGCAGACTTGTGAAAAGTATTCAATTAGAGAACCCAAAGGACTGGCTCCATGGGCTCCATATCGTACCAGTGCCTGAAGAGTTCAATTTGGTTGTGGAACTGGCCCTACGCCTGTCATCTTCAGTGTTCTGATAAGCTGGTTGTGTACACATTTAGGGGCAATGGAGCACAAGATGCTGCTGCTACTGCCTTCCTGGCACAAAGACTTGCCTTCTGCCCTGCTTCTTGGCTCTGGTTCATTTGTCAGTCATGAACTAAGCTCTTTTCTCACCTCAGAAGATTTTGCTAAGGGAACAAATAGTGGAAGGTTTAAAGTTTTCTTAACCCAAATACTCTGCATCTCTCCTTCCTGTCTTTACATCCCATCTCCCAGATGAACCCACAAAGGATTTTCATGTGTGCAGTGCAGAGATCTTGGCCTCGCCATGGCCTGGTTGTTAACCTCAACCTTTTTGGTGCTGTCTCCTCACCTGTAAATTGATAGTGAATACCTAGCTCACTGGGTTGCTGGGCTCTTAACACCCGCAGCTGCTGAGATTGTCAAGGACTGCTGTGTCCCCAACCCAGCCAGCTCAGTCGTAATCTGATATGACCTGTCAGTGGCATTTGGCACTGCTGAGCACTCTCTTCTAGGACATTCTTTTTGGTTTCCCCAATAGCACACTCCTGTGCCTTCTCCTCTCTGTCAGGCTGCTGCTTCTCCCTCTCCTGTGTGGCTTTTCTCCTTTTTTTTGGTTTCTTTTTTCTGTTTCTTTTTTTTGTTTTTTTGAGACAGAGTCTCACTCTGTCGCCCAGGCTGTAGTGTAGTGCAGTGGCACGATATCAGCTTACTACAGCCTCTGCCTCCTGGGTTTAAGTGATTCTCCCGCCTCAGCCTCCCGAGTAGCTGGGATTATAGGCGCAGTGCACCCCACCCAGCTAATTTTTGTATTTTTAGTAGAGACAGGGTTTTGCTATGTTGGCCAGGCTGGTCTCGAACTCCATACCTCGGGGTGATCTGCCAGCTTCAACCTCCCAAAGTGTTGGGATTACAGGCGTGAGCCACCGCACCCGGCCTGGCTTTTCTGTTCTTCCCGACCCGTACATGGAGGTGTGGCCCAGAGCTCAGTACAGGGCCTTTGTTCTTTGTCCTCACTTTCTTTGTTATTGTATCCTGTCTCATGACTTTAAACACTATTTTTGCGCTGAGGACTGTCAGATTTGCATCTCTCGCCTGTTCTCTGGACTCTAGATTCATGTATCCAGTTGCCTACTTGACATCTCCCATTTTGATATTGAATATTCTCAGTGTCTCCAGGACAAGATTTCCCCCATTTTCCAAACTTGTTCTACATGTAATCTGCCTTCCCCATCTCCATTCATGGCAGTTTCATCCTCAGAAACCTTGGAGTCGTCCTTAACTCCCTTCTTCATCTTAGACTTGTTCAGTTGTTTAGGAAATCCCACTGTCTCTACTTTCAAAATATGTCCAGAATAAGAGCATTGCTCTTTTCTCTACTGTCACCTCCCTGGTATAAGCTACCATCACCTCTCAGCTGGGTCCTGGCAAAAGATTCCTAATCATGCTCACTGTCTGTTCTTGACACTGTAGCTTGAAAAACAGGAATCAAAACCTACTAAGCTAGTCAAACTCTCTACCGCTCCCCATTTCTTTTAGAGGAGGAGCCAGAGTTCTCTCAGGGGCCTCCAGACCCTCACAGCCTGGCCTCAGTGTCCTCTCTAGCCTCTTCACTTTCTTGCTCACTCTGCCTCACCACATAGGCTTCCCCTCTGTCCCTGAGCAGTTGGGCATATTCCTGACTTGGACACCTTGCACTGGCGCTTCCTTTACTGGAACCTTCTGCTGGATTGAACCTCCTCAGCAAGGCCCTAAGTACCTTATTTAAAGATAGAAACCACTCGTTCTCCCACACACCCCTTTCTCTGCTTGCTTTCCTTATCACTGGCCCCCTTCTAACATCCCATATGGTTTGTCTATAATTTTTATTTCTTTCTCTCATTTCCCTAAATCGTAAGGCCCATAAGGCAAGATTGGTGTCTGTTTTGTTCACTGAGGCATCCTTAGCACCTGTAGAAGTACTGGACTCTTGATAAAAAATTGTGAGATGAGTGAAAGAAAGAAGAGTTAAAGTTTGTAAAGTGCTTAGCAAAAATTCTTTCCCATGGTAAATCTTTGCTGTTTGATTTTATTCCTATATGTGTGAACTTTTTCTGAGTAGCTCAAGTGGCTGAGAATGATAGCTCTCACTGGCCCATAGTCAAATATTTTAGACGCCTGAGTTGCCTGCAGGATTTTGCTTAGCTGCCAGCAAATAACTAAAGTTGTGTCCTTGGCATCTTTAAAAAGCTCTGTGTGTTGAAGGCAGAGATGAAAACCAGGAATTCAGGAACATTTTCACTCTGCTGCTTGGTAGGTATGCCCTAGTTCTGTCAATAGTCAGCCTTTTGACCTTCTTCAGTCTGCGTTAAGTGTGGTCAGAGCCAGTGCAAGCATGCAGCAGCCTCTGAGAGTAAGTGTAACCCTGTGCCAGTGCCCTAAAGCTGTGAGTCCAGCCTGGGCACAGTGGTGTGGCTGCAAGCCTGAGAAAGCCCAGGAGGAGAGACCCCTATCTGAGGGCACTGAGGTGATCCTGGGGCTTCAGAGCACACTGATGCTCCATGTTCCAGGTGGCCTCTGAGGAGAGTGGAGTGCTGCACTGGGAAATGACTCAGGGTCTTCCCATATCTCCTGAGCTCAGCTGAAGCCAACCCTCGAGGCCTTCTCCACTCTCCACTGCTGCTTTCCAGGCTTATCCTGATGGGGTCAGAGCAGGGCGAGATTTACCAGAGGAAACCAGCACCAGTAGTGTGTCTCAAGCTTACCTGAGTCACTTGTTAAAATATAGAATCTCGGGCCTCCCCTCAGATCTAGTGATGTAGACTCAGTAGTTTGGATATGCCATTTTCACAAGCACCCCAAGTGACTCTTAGGTATAAGTGAATTTGGAATATTATTGGGCAAATTTCTGTTACCTTGGCTTTTGTGGGTAGAGAAGGGGTGTGGGAGGTCTGTAGGCCAAGGTTATTGAAGACACAGATTAAATGTGTTAAGATTCTATTCCTGGCTCTCATTTTATCATCTGGTGACGCATCAAACGGTAGTGCCAGTGGCATGGGGTACATGCCGTCAGTCTACGTAAAAACTGGTCTCACTCTCCACTTCAGTCTGTTGTCATGCCTTAGTGGAGCCTGGTTGAGACATTGCAAATACAGGAGAAAGGAAACACACTTAGGTGAATCTATATCACAGTAGTTGATACTGTGATCTTTTATCATAAATAGTCATTCAAGAAAGGAACCATTCAGAAAACTAAGAACAACCAAATGATTCGTGGCCATAAAAAGCCACTGTGGTTTTCCAAATTGTGATGAGAGTAGGATTTCTGAGCTCTGTCTTGAACTGCTTTTCTTCCTTGGTTGTCTTATTTACTTTGGGATGAATTTAAAAATACAGTATGTAGTTTTCATTTTAAAAATTTCAGTGTCCTCATTACTGAAGTTTAAAAACATGCTGCCAGGCCGGGCGCGGTGGCTCAAGCTTGTAATTCCAGCACTTTGGGAGGCCAAGACGGGCGGATCACGAGGTCAGGAGATCGAGACCATCCTGGCTAATACGGTGAAACCCCATCTCTACTAAAAAAAATACAAAAAACTAGCCGGGCGAGGTGGCGGGCGCCTGTAGTCCCAGCTACTCGGGAGGCTGAGGCAGGAGAATGGCGTAAACCCGGGAGGTGGAGCTTGCAGTGAGCCGAGATCCGGCCACTGCACTCCAGCCTGGGCGACAGAGCAAGACTCCGTCTCAAAAAAAATAAAAATAAAAAAATAAAAACATGCTGCCTCTTGGAAAATGGCGTGAACCTGGGAGACAGAGCTTGCAGTGAGCCGAGATTGCACCACTGCACTCCAGCCTGGGGAGCAGAGCGAGACTGTCTCAAAAAAAAAGATGCTGCCTCTTGCTCCACAATAGTTTTTTTATCTATTATCCTTTAGCATCATGCACTTGCAGGAAAATGTTTCATACCAGAGAAATCTTACTATAAATGCCCTTAATCAAATGCTCTTTTGTTGGTGTTACCAGCAGTTGAATTAAATGGCTAGGGTCATGACTGGTGCCACCTTAGTGAATCTTTGTAGATAGTATATGAATATTAGCATTTGTGCCCTAAGCTGAAAAGCACAGATTCTGCTACCAGGTACATGGATACAGGTCGTTGAAAAGTGCACAGTGACCAGATGAGCTCCAGAACGTTAAGCATAAGCCTCAGCTGGCTGGTGTAAATGATTGAGAAGCCTGGGATTGCCCAGTGTCAGTGTGATACTATCACTGTGTCTCTCAGCTCAGGCATATAGATATCTTAAGAAGTTGGTTAGTCCAAGTGTAGTTGTGTTCTGTAAGGAAGTTCATACCATTATTATCTGTCTAAATTATGTTACTTGAGGCTAAAGATTTTTGTAAACTGAGTATTTTGGAAAAAAAAAATGATTTATGTTAAGGATACATGCCATAAATTTATATAAAGTTTGGAGGTTTTACTGGAAAGTCAAACCTTCTGTTCAAAAAGCTTCACAGAATTGTCTTTTTTACTCTAAATCAGATTTTGCCTCAGCTTTAGATCTAGCCTTAGGCCATGAAAGTCCCAGGATAAAATGAGATAAAAATCCTACCCTCATGTACTTTACAGTCTAATTGCATATTTAGTCACTCCCCCTTCTTCTTCCTCTTCCCTGTGGTTCTTGGTAAAAATCAGAATATCTCGGCTCCTGTTTTCTCCCCAACATATCATGATGAAAATTTTCAAACATAAAGAAATGTTGCAAGAAGTTGTGCTGTGAATTATCCACATACAACCTAGATTCTGTGGCATTCTTTTATATTTGCTTTATCACAAAGTAAGTTATAATCACTACCCTTCAGCATGTATATTAGTATTTAAGGTGTTCTGTCTCTCTGTATGTTTAAACTCTTCCTTTTGAAATAAGTTTAGACTTAACAAAAATATTAGAGTTCCCTTCCAGCTTCCCTTATAGGAACATCCTACATAACTGTAGAACAATTATCGAAAGTAAGAAATTAATATCAGTAAAATATTATTAACTAACCTACAGAATTTATTTGGATTTTACCAGTTTTTCCACTAATGTCCTTTTTTAATTCTTGGATCAAATCGAGGCTCCTAGTTTCTATTTAGTTGTCTTATCTCATTAGTCCCCACCAGTCTGTAACTGCTTCTCTCTCTTTCCCTGTCTCGCATGACCTCAATATTTTGAAGAATACCTGTCAGTTATTTTGCAGAATGTCTCTCAGTATGGGCTTGTCTGATATTGTCTTCTGATTTAAGTTGAGTTTATGGGTTTTTTTTTTTTTTTTCATTTTTTTTGTTTTGTTTTGTTTTTTTTTTTTTTTGAGTTTTTTGAGATAAGGTCTCACTCTGCAACCTCCGCCTCCCGGGTTCAATTCTTGTGCTTTAGCCTCCCGAGTAGCTGGGATTACAGGCACATACCACCACACCCAGCTAATTTTTTTGTATTTTTTGGTAGAGGTGGAGTTTCACCATGTTGTCCAGGCTGGCCTTGAACTCCTGACCTCAAGTGATCCGCCCACCTCGGCCTCCCACAGTGTTAATATTACAGTTGTGAGCCACCGTGCCCAGCCTGAGTTTCTGTTTTAATGGAAGGGATACTGCGGAGGTGATGTGTCCTTTTCAAGTTATTTTATTGGGAGTACATGAGATTGACGTGTCCTGTTACTTCTGATGTTAAATTAACCTTGTTCACTTGGTTAGGTGATTGTCTGCTAGGAATTAGTAAATATCTTTGTGTTAGTCCATTCTTGGATTACTGTAAAGAAATACATTAGGCTGGGTAATTTATAAAGAAAAGAGGTTTAATTGGCTCACAGTTAATGCAGGCTGTATAGGTGGCATGGTGCCAGCATCCGCTCAGCTTCTGGTGAGGCCTCAGGAAGCTTACAGTCATGGTGGAAGACAAATCAATAGCAGGCATGTCACATGGAGAAAGGGGAAGCATGAGAGAGAGGAGAGAGGTGCTACACACTTTTAAACAACCAGATCTCACAAGGACAGCACCAAGCCATTCATGAGGGATCTGCTCCTATGACCCATAGTTCCCACCAGGCCCACCTCCAACACTGGAGATTACATTTGAGCATGAGATTTGGAGGAGACAGACACCTAAACTATATCAGTTTTGTTCCTTCTTAAGCTTTCTCTCACTGATTTCAGCACTTATTTATACATTTTGCCCATAACAGTTATTACTGTGGTGTTTCAGTGATGGCTTTCTATTTCCTCATTCCATCTGTAAGGAATTATTTGTATGTATTCTATTGACATCACTCATTTATATTGGTATAGACTCATGGATATTTATTCTTTGGATTATAATCTACTACCATTTTTATTTGTTTTGTTGTCAGGTTATTCCATCAGTGGCTGTTGAGAGATTTTTCACATTGATTCCTTGTTCTTTCAATGCACCTTCATTCTACCCCTGAAATACTTTCTGGCACCACAAGATGCTCCAGCCCTATCTTGGTTTTTTTTCCTGCACCAGCCCTGAAGTCAACCATTTCTTTAAGGAGTTCTGGTTACTTTTTTTCTTTTCTTTTTTTGAGACAGAGTCTCACCCTGTCACTGGAGTGCAATGGCGTGATCTCGGCTCACTGCAACCTCCAACCCCTGGGTTCAAGTGATTCTCCTGTCTCAGCCTCTCAAGTACCTGGGATTATAGGTGCGCGCCACCATGCCCAGCTAATTTTTTTGTGTCTTTAGTAGAGACGGGGTTTCACCATTTTGGCCAGGCTGGTCTCGAACTCCTGACCTCGTGATTCACCCACCTCGGCCTCCCATAGTGCTGGGATTACAGGCGTGAGCCACTGCGCCCGGCCTAGTTCTGGTTACTTTTGTTAGAGAATAGTATTTAGAAACCAAGATCCAGACCAGGTGCAGTGGCTCATGCCTGTAATCACAGCACTTTGGGAGGCCGAGGTGGGCGGATTGTGAGGTCAAGAGATCCAGACCATCCTGGCTAACATGGTGAAACCCCGTCTCTACTAAAAATACAAAAATTAGCTGGGCGTGGTGGTGTGCACCTGTAGTCCCAGCTACTCAGGAGGCTGAGGCAGGAGAATTGCTTGAACCTGGGAGGCAGAGGTTGCAGTGAGCCAAGATCGTGTCACTGCACTCCAGCTTGGCAACAAAGTGAGACTCCATCTCAAAAAAAAAAAACAACAAGATTCGGGTGCTAGATGTGCTCATTGCTACTGGGGTTTCACAGCCTTTAGTCCCTCTCTGGATAGAACTAGGGAAATTGTATGTGTATGTACCAACCCATGTATATACACTATCTATCCTATCTGTCTGTCTGTCTACCTACCTATCTTGTCTATCTACCTATCCACCCACCCACCCAACTACCTACCTGTCTACCTATCTTATTTCTCTGTCTGTCTGCCTATCTATCAAGAACTGTAAGTTTGTACTGATACCTGACTCCAAGCCATCACCAATGGGTTCATTCCAGAATTTTCCCTTTCCTTGCTTATAACTTCTTTCTTTTAGGGTTGAGAAACCTGGCTCTCATTATCTGCAGTATATTTATTTATTTGTTCAATCTTAATATACATATACAGAATTACTTAAGCCAGTTCCTTTTTCCCTACTCCCTTCAGTTGGTCTGTCATGGTTTTGTAATGTAGTTAGATTAATTTGTAATAGTCCGCATTCTGTTCTCCTCCCCTCCTCTCCCTCCCTCCCCGCTGTTCTTTTTTTTTTTTTTAATTTATATACAGTAAAATTTACACTCTCTGGTATACAGTTTTGTGGGTTTTGACAAACGCATAGCCATTTGTCACACAGTTCTGTACACAAGAATTCCATCACCCCCAAAATTCCCTCATGCTACCCCTTTGTAGTCAACCCCTACCATACACCCCATTCCCTAGCAACCACTGATATGTTTTTCATGCCTATAGTAGTGCCTTTTCTAGACTATCATATAAATCAAATCATACAGCATACAGCTTTTTTTTTTTTTTTAAGTCTGGCTTCTCTCACTTGGCAGCATGTTTTTATTTTGCTGTTTTTGGGCAGAGTGTTTTATAAATGTCAGATATAGTTGGTTGTATTGTTCAAGTGTAGGTCTTCTATATTTACTCATTTCTGTCTGCTCGTTTCTAGGAATTACTGAGAGAATAGTCTTGAACTCTGAAAGTCTGGTTGTGGATTTCTGTTTCTCCTTTTAGTTCTATCAGTTTTTGCCTCATGTATCTTAAAGCTCTGTTGGTAGATGCATACCCATTTGGGAATGTGTTAAGTCTTCTTAGAGAACTAGCCCCTTTATTTTTATGTTTTTTTTTTTTTTAATCTCTGATAATATCCCTTGTTCTGAAGTCTTTCTTTTCTGATATTGATGTAGCTACTCCAACCTTCTGTTAGTGCTTGCATGGTATATCTTTTTCCATCCTTTTAATTTAATTTAAATATATGTCTTTATATTTAGGGTAAGTTTCTTGTAGACGGTATATAGTTTAGTCTTTCTTTTTTATTCATTCTGACATTTTGTCTTTTAATTGGTGGATTTAGACCATTCTCAGTTAATATGATTATTGTTATGGTGAGATTAAAATCTACCACCTTGTCGTGTTTTGTATTTGACCCATCTGTTCTGTTTCTTTTTCCTGTTTCCGCCTTCTCTTGGGTCCATTGACCATTTGTTATTACTTTGTTTTATCTCCCCTACTGAGTTATTTGTATCCATTAAATTCTTTCAGTGGTTGCCTTAGGTTAAGATTTGTCAACCTTGCCCTTATTAGCGTCCACATAACTGTCTGTTGTGGAGGATTGTTTTGTGCATTACAAGAAGTTTAGCAGTATCCCTGCTGTCTACCCACCAGAGTGCCAGTGTCACCCCCATCTCCCCAGTTATGACAACCAAAAATACCTCTAATTTTTGATTGTCACAACTGGGGAAATGGGGGTGATACTCTAATAATCCCCTGGGGGGCAAATTTGCCCACAGTTGAAAACCAGAGATACGGTTTTCACAGTTTTATTTGTCTAATTTTAGCAGAGAGATGGAAACTATAAGAGAAAATCAAGTAGGAAATCCTAGCCAATCTTGCATATTATCTGCCTTTTCCCTTCTTAGAGACTTTGTTTCACTTAATACCATGTTTTCAAGGTTCATCCATTTTGTGGCATGAAACAGTTTCCTTTCTTTTTAAGGCTGAGGCTGGAAACTGACTCACACCTGTAATCCCAGCACTCAGGGAGGCCAAGGCAAGAAGATTGCTTGAGCCAAGAAGTTAAGACTAGCCTGAACAACATAGTGAGACTTCATCTCTATAAAAATAGTTTTTTAAAAAAGATATATTAATCATAGTTATTTTAAATGCCCTATAGATCCAATGTCTGTGCCATTTGGTTTTATTGATTACTTTGTGTCCTGGTGTAGTGAGCTGGGTATGTTGGCTTTTTCTTGGCTTTTTGTACATTTTACAATTCTTTATTGAAAGCTAGACATCTTACATGGATAGTAGATTGATTTTATGCCTTGAAATGGACACCTCTTTTCTTCTACTTAGGTCTTTAAATGTGGGAGTTTGAGTTAATCTGCTCAGGAGCTGGGCTGGGTTTGAGGTTTGTTGTTGCTGTGATTGCCCTCAGTGCAGAACAGGCTTCCAGTTTCTCCAGTAATACTTTGTGTTTAGAGTGGGGAATAGTTTTCCAGAGGGCTTTTCTTAATGCCTGTTCCAATTTCAGTTTTAGGCTGTAGTTTGCATTTCATCTCAGAACCCTCTTACAATGCTTTCCGCTGAGTTTTCCTATTTATTCATTCACTGAGGGCGTGTTTTCCTTTATAATATTGGTCATATTTGTAATAGCTGCTTTTAAGTTCTTTTCTGCTATTTCTAGAACATAGGCCATCTTCAGGTAGGTTTCCATTTCTTTTGAGTATGGCTCATTTTCTTTTTTCTTTGTATGTCTAGTAATTTTGAGTTGTGTCTTGGGTGTAAGGATCACATATTGTAGAGTTTTTTTTGTTTTGTTTTGTTTTGTTTTGTTTGAAGCAGGGTCTCACTCTGTCGCCCAGGTTGGAGTGCAGTGGTGTGATCCTCACTCACTGCAGTGTCGACTTCCTGGGCTCAAGCTGTCCTCCCACGTCAGTTCTCCAAGTAGCTAGGGCTACAGGTGTGCACCACCATGTCCGGCTAATGTTTTTGTAGAGATGGGGTCTTGCTGTGTTGCGCAGCTGGTCTCAAACTCCTGGGCTCATGCTCCTCCTCCTGCCTCAGTTTCCCAGCGTATTGGAATTACAGGTGAGAACCTGTGCACCTGGCTGAGAGACTTGATTCTATTATGTTCCTCTGCAGAGTATTGGTTTTTGTTTTAGCAAGCAGTTAACTTGGCTCACCTCAGACTCCAAACTCCCTGCAACTGAAATACTTGTTCGATTATTTTGTCCATAATTCAGCTCTTTGGAGCACGAGTACTTGTGGACTTCACAAGTCAGTGAAGGATTTGGACAGAGTTTATATACAAACTGTTGGCTCTGTTTTCGTGGCTCTTCCTTGCTGGTATTTTCCCCACACCCTCACTTTCCATCTGCTGTGGTTGTCCCAGGATATGTCGTCTAGTTCTTCAACACAGTAAGACTGGGTTTTCTACCAAACTTCAGCTGCCCCACTTGGCTTCAGTCAGCAAAAGCTACTATTTTAAAATCTATTTGCCTATAAATTTGATTTGGGAAACGGTAAAGGGAAAACTACCTGTAACTATTTATTTCTGCAATTAGAATTAACTAGCAGACCTAGTATGCCCATGTTACGTATCTGTCTGAAGTAATCAGAATGTATCTCTGTTTACGTTTATCCCTTTATCTGAGCCCTGGATCTGCTCCTCTTGGACTTTCTCACGTGCTGTTAACCTTATGTTCTTGATGGATTATTTCCTCTCCTGTATCTTCAACTTTACCCTCTTTACTGGCTAGCTCCTTTCTGTCATTTAAAAATACATCTTTCCTTTGTTAAGAAGGAAAAAGGTCCTCCTCTTGCCCACCAGCTGCTATACTTTCTTCCTTACTCTTGCTCAATTTATCTCCACATCTTTCCTGTCTCCCACTCCCGCCTCAGCACATTCTAATCTTATTTTTGTCCGCACCAGTGTATTGAATTAATTGCTGAGACCAAGATTACCAGTAACCTCCATGTCACCAAGTGCACTCCCACGCCATCACCTGTGTGCTTACAGTTTCCAAACGATATATTCACATCAGACTTTTCTTTTGCACTCTCTCTCATTGCCTGGTCCACATCTTTCCCTGGGTATCTCAAAGGGTTCTCAAATTAAGTGTATTCACGTCTCTTCCTTCCATAATCCTCCTCACCTGTCTTACCTCTATATGTGGTACCTCCTTCCTTTTTTACCTTCATATCCATCTGTCGGCAAGTCTGTTGATTCTGCTGCATCAAAGAGCCCTTGAATCTGTACGTCACATACTCACTGGTACCACCCAAGTCCAAGTCACCATCATCTCTTACCTGTACACTCTAACTCATTTTCCTGTATAAACCGTTACCCCTCTCCAATCTGCTGCAGCCAGAAAAATGCTAACGTGGTAAAACCTCCATTGGCTCCACTTTGCCAACTAGATAAAGTCCAAACACCTTACCCTGGAGTTTGCCTATGTGACTCACACTTGCCTGAGCTGGCCCTCTGGCCTACCTTTGAAGGCTTACCTCACTCTGCTCTTCCCCTCCCTCTGAACATCACCACAGTGTCCTAGATTTCTTTGGGGATATGCTGAGCACTCAGTTGGGAACACTCTTTTTCTTCTAAGCTCTCCTTTGCCTGCATAAAAACTATTAATTATCCTTCTAATCTCAACTTTGCTGTCATTTCCTGAGGAGACCTTTCCTGTTCTCCCCCTTAAGACCAGGTCACGGTGCCCGCTGTGTTCCCAGAACCCCTTGCTTTTTTCTTAGCATCCCTCACTCGTAATGACTTTTTGAATGTTTGCTTCTACTCTAGACTCCAAGTTCCATGCGATCAAGTTTGCTGTCTCCTTTCTTTTTTTCTCTGACCTTGGCACCAAGCCAAGTGCCTGGCAAGTAGTGGACACCCAAATGATTTTTGTTTAATGAATGAATGAAGACAAGAATAGCTCCACATGGCAATAGAATAGAATCTGTTACTGTAAATATAATATCTCCTGCCTGCTACACTCAATTGTAATACACTGATCTTATTTCCTGAAGAGAGATAAACCAACAGTTTGACATGAACATGGAAGCCAGCCTACTTAGTAGAGTAGTAAATGAACCTGTGTTTTTACTGTGACAAATACCCTCTGGGCAGATTTGATTCTCACAGTGGAAATACTTCATGAAATGGCAGCAGTCTGGATTGTGGCTATTAAAATTTAATACAAGTAATTTTTAAAAGAATAACCTATTTGGGTTCTCAGTGCGTTTTGTGTATTTTCAAAAAGTACTTGTGGGGCTGTGACAAAGACAGTCTGTCAAATTGAGGCAGACTTGGATCCTTAACCATGCAGTAAGAAACAGACTCAGCCAGCAATGGGCACATGTATCAGCAATACATTTCATGAACTTTTTTTTGCAATTGTGCCTATAGTGTGCATTGCAAAACTTAGACATGTTTTCATATAGGGAATGACCAGGGCTTATGCCTGTGTCCATAGCAAGCACCTTGTTTTGATTTATTTGTCTTTTCAACCTTCGTTTTCACTTTCTTAACTTGCTGTGTTTTTCTTTGGGAGACTACAATTTTTAGGGAAATAACCACAGTTTCAAAATTGTAGAATGGAAAATTTGATTAAATGTAAAACATTGATTTTTGTTTTCTACTATTTCCATGTTCTTTTGACTTTGTTTTGTCTGTCAGATTTTGTGCATAATATACTCTTCCTGTATGGATAAATGCCAACTGCCAACAGAGTTCAGAATTCTGATTGATGCTTGCTGATGGGCTCTTTGCACAGAGATGATGTTTGTTCAAGATAAGAACACTGTAGGGACTCTTAAGCTATATACATCCCATCTTTGTTAAGCTCATCCTTCCACTCCCCTAGGCCTCCAAAGTAGTAAATAATTATAACCAAATGTTCCTCATACCCTTAGAAAATAAATTTTAGCTGGGCTTGGTGGCTCATGCCTGTAATCCCAGCACTTTGGGAGGCCAAGATTGGAGGATTGCTTTAGCCCAGTAGTTCAAGATTAGCCTGGGCAAGATAGGGAGACCTCATCTCTGCAAAAAATTAGCCAGGAATGATGGTGCATACATATAGTCCCAGCCCCTCAAGAGGCTGAGGTGGGAAGATCACTTGAGCCTGAGAAGTCAAGGTGGCAGTAGCCAGGATCATGCCACTGCACTCTAGCGTGGGCAACAGAGCATGGTCCTGTCTTAAAAAAAGAAAGAAAAAAAAAAAAAAATGAGGCTGGGTGCAGTGACTCACTCCTATAATCCCAGCACTTTGGCCAACATGGCAAAACCCTGTCTCTACTGAAAATACAAAAATAAGCCTGGTGTGGTGGCAGGCGCCTGTAATCCCTGCTACTTAGGAGGCTGAGGTGGGAAAATCACTTGAACGCAGGAGGCTTAAGAGTTTGAGACCAGCCTGGGCAACATGGTGGAACCTCGTCTCTACAAAAGGTACAAAAATCAGTCAGGTGTGGTGACTCACACCTGTAGTCCCAGCTAGCTGGGAGGCTGAGGCAGGAGGATCACTTGAGCCTGGGAGGCAGAGGTTGCAGCCAACAAAGATTGCGCCACTGCACTTCAGCCTGGACAATAGAGGGAAACCCTGTTCCCCCCGCACCACCAGCCCCCCCAAAAAAACAAAAAACAAACAAACAAAAAATGAAAGAGAAGAGAAAGAGGAAGGAGGAGGAGGTGGAGGAAGAAAAAGAAAAAGAGAAAAGAAATTTTGGAGTGAAGAATATATGTTATCCTTAAGAGATAGCATGATATGCCATTACTTTTGACATCATTATATTTTTAGGAGGGATCATGTTTAAATTGTCAGTTCTTAAAAAGAATTGGTGGACGTTTTTGGCTGAGAGTCTTCATTACATACAAGGTTTGGTGTTTTCTCTTAGCCCAGTCACACACCAGACCCTGACCAGAAAGAACAATTCTGATTGTCCTTGTGACTGCCTCCCTGTGTCCTGGTCTGAAGAGTCTTGTCAGGCTGTAGCCCTAGGTAAGAAGTGTGCAGGAAGAGAGTCAGCAGGGCAACTCTGGTCTGTGTTTGGCGGGTGCTGGTAAGGAAGCAGGTCCCAGGGAAGTGATGTTCAACTGAGACCTGAAGGGTGATCACGTTAGCCAGGATTAGTAGGGAACAGAGGGCCGGGCGCGGTGGCTCAAGCCTGTAATCCCAGCACTTCGGGAGGCTGAGACGGGCGGATCACTAGGTCAGGAGATTGAGACCATCCTGGCAAACACAGTGAAACCCCGTCTCTACTAAAAAAAAAAATACAAAAAATCAGCCGGGCGAGGTGGCGGGCACTTGTAGTCACAGCTACTTGGGAGGCTGAGGCGGGAGAATGGCGTAAACCTGGGAGGTGGAGCTTGCAGTGAGCTGAAATCCGGCCACTGCACTCCAGCCTGGGCGGCAGAGCGAGACTCCATCTCAAAAAAATAAATAAATAAATAAAAGTAGGGAACAGAGGAGGAGGCAGGGGGACAGCTGGTGCCAATGCTCAAGGTACTAAAGGAACTCCCAAGACAGCTTGTATTTAGAGAACAAGGGAGGAGTAGAACAAGCTGAGGCTGCAAATGGAGATGTTCGAAGCAATATCTGATTGTGTCCTTCCCTGAAGGCTCAGAAATGTTTGACACTTCTTTGTTGCCCTCAGACTAAAGTCCACATGTCAGGTAATGAAGGTTTTCCTTAATCAGCCTCATCCTCCTTTAAAGCCTCTTTCTGTGCTGTCCTGTTTGTTTTCCACATACCCCATGTTTTAGCCATACTTGGCCTTTATTCTCTAACTTGAATGTCTTTGTACCTTCCTCTGATTGTTGTCGGCTAAAATATAGTTCCCCACCTCTTTTCAGTAAGGCCCAGTTTAATGTCATTGGTTTTTTTGAAGCGCCTTCCCTGCTGCCTGAAATCAAAGAGAATGTCTTCTCCTCTGTGGTTTGATAATACTTTATTCATTCTGTTACTCTAATTATCCCATCCTGACTTGTCTGTGGTTGTATATATTAATATGTGTAGCTTCCACACTAACTGTAGGCACGTGAAGGCAAAGCTTTTATTTAGTTTGTAGCATAGACCTAGTTGCAGTAGAGGATCTTTGAATTTTGGTGGAATTGCATCAAACAGGTAAGTGGCAGCGTGGGATTTAGAAGTATTCATCTGTGTGGGGCGTCTCATTCCTAGAGATAAAACATTGAATGGAATGTTCTACTGTGTTCTGTGTATACACGAGTTGTTTTGGATCAATAGACTATGGGAAATTGTTGAAGTTCCCTGGATTGAGAAGGATGAGCTTCAAGGTTGAAAGGAGTGAAACTCACCTTCTTTGTACCTTTATTACTTTAAAGTTCAGCATCAGATTTCTTTATTGGGATCCTTTCTACTTTGTACAGAGCATCTGTTAAGAACATCTTCAACCAGCCGGCCTGCTTCCCTCCCAAGAGTGCCTGCGATGGAAAGTGCCAAGACCCTCTCAGGTGATGACTTTGATCTGAATTTTTTATTTTTTGTTTTTTAGAGACAGGATCTCAGTATGTTGCTCAGGCTGGTCTCAAACTCCTGGCCACAAGCTATCCTCTCACCTTGGCCTCCCAAAGTGCTGGGATTACAGTTGTGAGCCACTGTGCCTGGCCTAGCTAGGCTTTTAAATCAGTGGGAGGTCCTGTGCTCAGCTAAAATTACCATCCCAAAGCCTTTTTCCATGTGTGTGTTCTTCAGATTCTTTCTCAGTCTGTTTCCTCTATTTTGTATAAAGTTCTGAGAGGTTTTCTCATTCAGTTTCCTAGCACACCACTTAAAAGAAACTACTGATTTAAGGACTATAAAGAACTGAGATTGAACGAAAAAGAAAACATAATTATAAAATTATGCCAGAAATATATAAACATGTCATTTGAAGATCATATAATAGGAGAAAGTATTTGTACCCTTTGGATCTTTAAGGACATTGCTTTACTAATACAGAGTTATATTCTGCTTGTGGTTATCCTAAAATCATTGAGAAAATTTTAGCCAATGAAGCGGGTGGGGGTGGGGGTGGGGGTGGGGGCAGCAGTTCTCAGTAATCAGGGGAAAACAATTACTAACAGGTAACATTGATTGCATTAAATCAGCCCAGGAATGATAGAGTTAATGGCTCCTGCAGATCCACCTTCTTCTGAGGTGAAAAAGAATCTGAGGTCAGGAACTTTGTCAACTATGTAACTTGTCACTGTGCTCAGCCCTGTGTTCTGAGCACCTGGCAATACTCAATGCTGCCTTTAGAAAGCTGCTGTTGTGGATCTGATACCAATGACTGAAGTGCCTGCTCCCACCCAACGGTTCTCAGAACATTTTGTAATTCTAATAAGGTAGTACAATGTCTTACTATGCCAGACTTCAGTATAGGACTTTTCCGAAAGATTGTTGCTATTTCCCAACAGTTGACTTGATACATTTTGGTTTTCTGTCTTATTGATTTAGTTTTTTAGAATGTGCCCTGAGGCCAGTTGTGGTGGCTCATGCCTGTAATTCCAGCACTTTGAGAGGCCTAGGTGGGCGGATCACCTGAGGTCAGGAGTTCGAGACCAGCCAGGCCAACATGACAAAAACCTGTCTCTACTGAAAATACAAAAATAAACCTGGCGTGGTGGCAGGCGCCTGTAATCCCAGCTACTCAGGAGGCTGAGGCAGGAGAATCGCTTGAACCCAGGAGGCAGAAGTTGCAGTAAGCCAAGATGCGCCACTGCACTCCAGCCTGAGTAACAGAGTGAGATCTCTCTCTCAAAAAAAAAAAAAACCAAAGTACCCTGAACTAGCATTACATGTAGCCCTATAATAAAGCATGTGTTTCCTTTCTGTCCCTTTAACAGTGTTTTTGGCTGAATTTAGAAGGTTTGTATTGTGTGTGTTGGGCAGGGCTGAGTAGTTACAAGTCTGGTTATAATTCACCTTTGGTTTTTTTTTTTTTTTTCTTTTTTTTTTTTTGAGGCAGAGTCTCGCTCTGTCGCCCGGGCTGGAGTGCAGTGGCCGGATCTCAGCTCACTGCAAGCTCCACCTGCCGGGTTTACGCCATTCTCCTGCCTCAGCCTCCTGAGTGCTGGGACTACAGGCGCCTGCCACCTCGCCCGGCTAGTTTTTTGTATTTTTTAGTAGAGACGGGGTTTCACCGTGTTAGCCAGGATGGTCTCGATCTCCTGACCTCATGATCCGCCCGTCTCGGCCTCCCAAAGTGCTGGGATTACAGGCTTGAGCCACCGCGCCCGGCTCACCTTTGGTTTTTACTTGTATTTGTAATTAAATAGCTGTTTATGTAGTACTCACTATGTACTTGGTAGGTACTGTGAGGGGTATAGAGATGGATAAGGCACACTCCTTGTCTATAAGGAATATGGAGTTCAGTGCATATTTCAACTATGCCTTTTCACAGTTGTTTTCTGTTTGTTTTTTGTTTTTGAGACGGAGTCTCTCTCCTTCTCCCAGGCTGGAGTGCAGAGTGGCGCAGTCTTGGCTTACCGCAACCTCCACCACCCCGGTTTAAGCAATTTTCCTGCCCCATCCTCCCATGTAGCTGGGATTACAGGCATGCGCCACCATGCCTGGCTGTTTTTTGTATTTTTAGTAGAGACAGGGTTTCACCATGTTGGCCAGGCTGATCTGGAACTCCTAACCTCAAGTGATCTGCCTACCTCGGCCTCCCAAAGTTCTGGGATTATAGGCATGAGCCACCGCGGCTGGCCTCACAGTTTTTTTAATGGAAAAATAAGAAATACTTTCCCGTTATTAGTATTAGTTTTTCCTCCTGTATGGTAATATCTGTTGTTTTTGGAATCTTCAGAAAAAAAAAAATCTCAAGAACTCAGTCTAAAATGTTTTTACTATAAAGTGCATAATGACTATTTCTCACAGTGTCTCGACGAAGTAGTGAAGAAATGAAACGGGACATTTCTGCACAGGAGGGAGCGTCGCCAGCCTCTCTGATGGCTATGGGAACCACGTCTCCACAGCTTTCCCTATCCTCTTCTCCAACGGCATCTGTGACTCCCACCACCCGAAGCCGAATAAGGTAGAGAACAGTAAATATTCATGCATTTCGTGTGTACCTCTCCTGGCCTTTTGACAGTAAATGATCAAGTTGTAAAATGATGGCATTTGAGCACTGTGATATTTCTTTTTCTGTGTGTTGTTTGCTAATCTTTCCTATATCCAGAATTGGGTAAATGATATAGAAGACACTGACAAAGTAAAAGTGATAGCTGTATCTTTTTTTTTTTTTTTTTTTTTTAATTAGAGAATGGTTACTTGCAAAAGGAAGTATTATGAAATTTAAATACTGAGGAATGGGTGGAGTGTTAGGGAAGGCATCCTCCCAGAAGGTTAGAATTTGAGTGGGGCCTTGAAGGTTGTAGACAGGGAGGGTGGAGGGCATGGTTGGCAAAGTTAGTAACTTGAGGGAATGTACGAAAGGGATGAATAAGTGAGTATGGAGGGGGATGCTGTAGGTAGGTGGTTCTATAAATTCAGTAGAGTGATACAGAAGGCCAGAGGAAGGTATACCTACCATATCAGGGAACAGTAGAAGAAAAGATTGACTAGGCAGGGGATGGCAAAGTGATGGAACTTTTTAAAAGTCAAATTGAGTCACTTTGATGTAATAGAAGCTGTAAAGTGGTGTAAATAAATTATCATGTCTGGATCAGTGTGATAGCAGTGGAAAAGAAGTGAAGAGAGGGTTGGACCCGGGAGATTTCTCATAAAGAAAAATGATTTCAGCAACAGATCTTTGTAAAAGGAATGCAAGAATGGATGATATCAAAGATGACTATATTTGTTTACACTGGGAGTCTGGGAACGTGGAGCTACATTAATAGTTGATAAAAAGTACATGAAAATCTAAGTATATTTTATTCATAGTTCTCTTAGGACTAAGAGATATTAAGAACTTAGGGGGAAATACAGATGTCAGAAAGTTAGCATACATTGTTTATAGGGGTGAAGAAAACTGTTGACAAGCATTAAGAAGAATGAAAGGAAGCAGCCGGGTGTGGTGGCTCATGCCTGTATTCCCAGCACTCTGGGAGGCCCAGGTGAGCAGATCACTTGAGGTCAGCAGTTGAAGACCAGCCTGACTAACATGGTGAAAGCTCATCTGTACTAAAAATACAAAAATTAGCCCGATCTGGTTTTGTGCACCTATAGTCCCAGCTATTTGGGAGGCTGAGGCACTAGAATTGCTTGAACCTGGGAGCCAGAGGTTGCAGTGAGCGAGATCATGCCACTGTACTCCAGCCTGGGCTTCAGAGTGAGACTCTGTCTTAAAAAAAGAGTCTTGGCCAGGCGCGGTGGCTCATGCCTGTAATCTCAGCACTTTGGGAGGGCGAGGCGGGCGGATCACGAGTCAAGAGATTGAGACCATCCTCGCCAACATGGTGAAACCCCATCTCTACTAAAAATACAAAAAAAAATTAGCCGGGCGCGGTGGCGGCCGCCTGTAGTCCCAGCTACTCGGGAGGCTGAGGCAGGAGAATGACGTGAACCCAGGAGACAGAGCTTGCAGTAAGCCGAGGTTGCGCCACTGCACTCCAGCCTGGGCAACAGAGCGAGACTCCATCTCAAAAAAAAAAAAAAAAAAAAAAGTCTTAAAAAAAGTGAGTTTTATGTAGAGCCATGACAAGTTTTTGTTTTTTGTTTTTTGTTTTTGATGTGCCTTTTTGCATCCATTCACATAACTGTGTCATTCTCTTTCCCTGTGTTTAGTGATAGTATAACAAACTTCTTGGAATCCTTTAAAGCAGGCTTCTCCAACCTGCAACCCAGGACAGCTTTGAATGCGACCCAACACAAATTTGTAAACTTTCTGAAAATATTATGAGATTTTTTCTTTTTTGCAATTTTTTTTTTTTTTTTTTTTTTTTTAGCTTTTCAGCTATTGTTCGTGTCAGTGTGCGTGGCCTAAGACAATTCTTCTACTTCCATTGTGGCCCAGGGAAGCCAAAAGATTGGATGTCCCTGCTTTATTTAAAGCAAAGCAGGAATTACAGGTTGGCACACAAAAATGTGTATTTCCTTCAAGGAGGCAGTCTGACTGCACGTAGAAAAGTAGTATTTTTCCTTTTGGTTCTTAGATCAATAAAAATTGTTACTATTTCAAGGCTCCTGTCAGTTAGGAAAGCTTCTGTTGTAAATGTGTCCTCTTTGATTTCCTAGCATACTTTGGGGGGTAAATGCTAACAGAATAAATATACTGAGGAATACTAAGCTGCTTATAACATACGAACCTTTAGGATATTTATTGGGCTGCTAAGTTCACAGAACATGGGACTAGAGTCTCCACTTTGCTATAATCACTGAAAAATAGGCCAATCTTTTAAGCACAGGCTGCTAGTCAAGCTGAGGTTATATTACACAGCACTCTCTTTCTCTGGGTATTCCTTGGTGTTCTGTTCCACTTCCAAAGTGTGACCAAAAGGGAAGATACGATGCAGAATGAGTAGAATTGTAAGTCTCCCCTGCCCCTTCACCAGGGGTGATTGCAAAACCTTTTTTGATTAAAGGTCTGGCCTAAGGCAGGATATTTATTTTGACTACAAGGCAGTTGACAATGCCATAAAGTACCCTACATAGGTTTTTTTTTTTAATGAATCATATGTATAGCCACAGAATTTTAATCCCCCAAACTTCTACAGTGTTTTTACTTGCTATCATGTAGTAAACTCTGAAGTTCCTTTAGGGGATAGGGGCCCTGTGTTGTTCACCTTCAATTACCTACTGCTTGCACATTGCCTGACACAATAGTGCTCCATAAGGAGACGTTGAATAAGTGAGTTTACAGAGAAATTCCATTTTTGAGCAAGGCAAAATTCTAACTGCCTAAAATCAAAAAACAGTGTACAACATAGCACTAAATACATCTGAGACATTTCATGGAAGTTATAAATATTGTCCATGTTTATTGCCATTTTTTGTGTGTTTGCTTCCCCCATTGTAGACCCCTTGAAGGCAAGAACTGTTATGCCTTAGAATCCTGCACCTTGCATAACCTTACCCTGTATATTTTACAATAAGTAATTTTTAAAATGATGAGATGATAAAGGACATGAACGGTTACTTTATTATTTTTTGAGACAGTGTCACTCTTGTTGCCCAGGCTGGAGTGCAATAGCATAATCTCATCTCACTGCAACCTACATCTCAAGGTTTCAAGTGATTCTCCTGCCTCACCCTCCCAAGTAGCTGGGATTGCAGACACCCGCCACCATGCCCAGCTAATTTTTATATTTTTATTAGAGATGGGGTTTCACCATGTTGGCCAGGCTGATCTCGAACTCCTGACCTCAGGTGATCTCTCTGCCTCAGGCTCCCAAAGTGCTGGGATTACAGGCATGAGCCACAGTGCCCGGCGCATTTTATTAATTTTAAATGCACTTTGTACTGTCTTTGCCACTTTCTATGTGGGTGATTGTTATAGAGTCCCTTTCTTCAGTTAGCAGAGAATTCTGACAATAGTGCATCTATGGGGCCATAAACTAAAAATCAAATGTACGAAAAACTATGTCTTGCCTTTGTATTTACATTTCTCCTGTTTAAAAATGCAAACTAAGACTTTTCTCTTACTCTGGTAGCCAAACAAAAAATGTTTCAACTTTGGGTTACTTGTTTTCAGAGAAGAAAGGAAAGACCCTCTCTCAGCATTGGCCAGAGAATATGGAGGATCAAAGAGGAACGCCTTGCTGAAGTGGTGTCAGAAGAAAACAGAAGGCTATCAGGTAATCGTATGATTCTTTTGTCCCATGTGAGAGTAATTGCCAAATCAACTGCTGGAGTGTCGTAGCTTACTACCTGTCACACATTAGAAATGATAAGTCCTGACCAGGCATGGTGGATCACACCTATAATCCTAACACATTAGGAAGCTGAGGCGGGTGGATCACTTGTGCCCAGGAGTTCAAGCCTGGGCAACATGGCATAATGCTGTCTCTACAAAAATAAAAATAATAATTAGCTGGCATGGTGTTGTGTGCCTAGAGTCCCAGCTACTTGAGAGGCTGAGGTGGGAGGAGGATCACTTGAGCCTGGGAGGCAGAGGCTGCTGTGAGCTGATCAAGAAGAAATGATGAGTCTTATACAAAATGTTAGGAACACATTCTCAGAGTCCAGCCGTAACTTGACTATCACTTGGATGAAGTAAGTTTGTTACCTTTCCATAGCACCCAATATTTCCAGTATTACTCATCTGTTGTAGCACTTTCTTATTTAAGTCCAGGTTAAATGCTTTTTTTAAGTTACATTAAATATAACTTTGGAGAGTGAACTCTAATTCTCCATACAAAAGGGAAACCTGTAGAATTCATCCATTCTGCTAAAAAATACAATTTCGATTTCTAGTGTCCTCACATACAGTATTAGTTACAGAGATTCTCCCCAGCTTGCAGCTGATACTCTTGATTGCATTTCATACTTGGGCACAAATGCACAGAAGTACAACACAAAAAGGGAATGGAGTTCTATGTTCCTGATCTCTTCGCATCAGACCTCACCTCACCAAAATGGCATAAAAGGTATAGCTACAACATTAGTATACAAATGTCATGCAAAAGAGGTAATAACGTAGTAGAGGAACAGATTGATTAAGAAGATCTGCCATTAACAGGTCCCTTTTGGGTGAATTTGTACATGACTTTTAGTGATGATCCTCAACTCATTTAAGATTAAAGAGCCAAGCATATTGCAGTGGACATACAGAAAAGTCATGATAATCATTGAGGATTTACTAAGACTCTCCATGTCTCAGCTTCAAGCCAGTGACAAGTAAAAAAGAGAAGAGAAAATAATTTTTAAAAAAAGAATCTCCACGCCAGTTTCCGCTGGCTAACAAAGGAGATAAGTAGTGTTGGCAAAGATGCGGAGAAATGGGTAGGCTTATGCTTTGTTGGAGGGGACCTATAAAATGTTGTAACTGCTGTGGAAAATAGTATGGCAGTTCCTCAAAAAAGTAAACAATTACCCTGTGATCTGGCAATTCCACTTCTGGGTGTACACCGAAAAGAATTGAAAGCAGAGATTTGGAGAAATATTTTAGGCACACCCATTTTCGTGGCAGTGTTATTCACAGTAGCCAAAAAGTGGAAGCAACACAAGTGTCCGTCAATAGATGAATGGATCAACAACCTGTGTTATATGATAGAATGGAATACCATTCTTCCTTAAAAAGGAAGGACATTCTTACACATGCTACAACACGATGCACATTGAAGACATTGTGCTAAATGAAACAAGCCATATACAAAAGGACTAATACTACATGATTCCAATTATATGGAATACCTAGAGTTAGTAATATTTATAGAGACAAAAAGTAGAATGATGGTTGCCAGGGGCTGGGGGAGGGAAAAAAGAAAGGGGGTGGTACACAGTTTAGTTTTACAAAATGAAAAAAGTACCGGAGATGGATGGTGGTGATGGTAGCACAGTCATATGAATATACTTAATGCCACTGAACCATGTACTTAAAGATGGTTAAAATGATTTGTTATGTTTATTTACCACAATAATAAAACTCCATTGCAAAAAGGAAAAAAAGAAATGATTGAGATAAAACCAGATAGATAACCAGCAAGGGAATAGAAGACTTGAATAGTACTGTATACTAAGCAGACCTAAAGACATTATACAACACTGCACCCAATAATAGCAGAATACACATTCTTCTCTCAGGTGCACATGGAAGATTGCAGGTTAGGCCCTACGTTAGGTTATAAAACTAGTCTCATTAAATTTAAAAAGACTGAAATTGGCCAGATGCGGTGGCTCACGCCTGTAGTCCCAGTATTTTGGGAGGCCAAGGTGAGAGGATCACTTGAGCCCAGTAGTTTGAGACCAGCCTGGGCAGCCTCAGGAGGCCCTATCTCTACAAAGATCAAAATGAAATAAATGAAAAGATTGAAAGCATGTAAATGTTCTTCATTTTTTTGTGATCACAATGAAAGATTAGAAATTAATAGCTGAAGGAAAATTGGAAAATAAGTGAAAATTAAAGCACATACTTTAAATAACCAATACAAAAAATTAATCACAGGGGAAATTAGAAAATACTCCGAGAACAAAAATGAACACAGCATACCAAAATTTATGGGAGGCAGTGAAAGCAGTTCTCAAAGGGATTGATTGATTGATTGATTGATTTAGAGACAGAGTCTTATTCTGTTGCCCAGGCTGGAGTGCAGTGGTGCGATCTCGGCTCACTATTATTCCTAAATAGTTTATTCTTTCTGATGCTGCTATAAATGGAAATGTTTTAATTTACTGTTACTGTAAATGCAAGTGAATTTTGTATATTGATCTTTCGTCTTGCAACTTTTCTGGATTTACTAGTTCCAAGTTTTTATGTGAATTCTTAAAGGTTTTCTAGATATAAGCTGGATGTGATGGCCTACACCTGTAGTCCCAGCTACTCAGGATGTCGACATGGGAGGACCACTTGAGCCCAGAAGTTTGAACCCAGACTGGGCAGCATAGTGAGACCCTGTCTCTTAAAAAAATCTAGATATAAATCACATCATCTGCAAGTAGAGATCATTTTACTTCTTTTCCTACCTGGATGCCTTTTGTTTCTTTTTTCTTGTCTGTCTTAGCTAGAACTTGCAGAAAAATGTTGAATAGAAATAGTGATAAAGAACATTCTTTCTTGTTCCTGACCTTAAGGGGAAAGCTTTCAGTCTTCACCATTAAGTATAATGTTAAAGCTGTGGATTTTTCTTTTGTTTTTTTTTTTTTTTTGAGACAGAGTCTCACTCTGTCACCCAGGCTGGAGTGCAGTGGTGTTACCAGCTTACTGCAACCTCTGCCTCCCGGGTTCAAGTGATTCTCATGCTTCAGCCTCCCAAGTAGCTGGGATTACAGGTGTGTGCCACTACACCTGGCCAGTTATTAGTTAAAGATGGAGTTTTGCATGTTGTCTCGGCTGGTCTTGAACTCCTGGCCTCAAGTGATCTGCCCGCCTTGGCCTCCCAAAGTACTGGGATTACAGGCATAAGCCACTGTGCCCAGCCAACTGTGGGTTTTCATAGGTACCCTTTCTTAGACTGAGAAAATTACCTTTTATTCCTAGTTTGTTGAATTTTTTAAAATCATAAATGGTTGCTGGATTTTACCAAATGCTTTTACAGTGTGTAGTGAGATGATCATGTGTTTTTCCCCTTTATTCTAACAATATGGTATTAGGAGGCACAAGTCTAATACACTGAAAAATACAAAACATTGCTGAAAGAAATTAAAGAAAATCTAAATAAATGGAAAGACATCCCTTGTTCATGGATTAGAAGTTTTGATACGTGCTGCAACTTGGATGAACTTTGAATAATTTATGCTAAGTGAAAGAAGCCAAGCATAAAACTTCAATCTAAAAAGACTTCCACACTCAGGCCTGAGAAGTCTCATGCTTTTTGAACGGCAGGAACGTGAATGCTGGCAGTTTCAAGTTGGTTATAGATTTGAAACCTCAAGCATAAATGAAAATTACACACTTACTTTTTTTTTTTTTTAAGAAAGAACATTTTTTATTGAGATGTGCCACACAAGATACAATTCATCCACTTAAAATGTACATTTCAGTGGGCTTTTTTTTTGTAAGTGTATTCAGAGTTGTATAACCATTACCACAACCAGTTTTAGGATATTTTTACCACTCCCTCAAGAAATCCTATACCCATTAACAGTCATTCTCTATTTATTACAGGCAACCACTAATCTACTTTCTGTCCTGTAGATTTCTTTATTATGGACGTTTCTTATAAATGGAATCACACAATATGTGGTCCTCTGTGACTGACTTCTTTCACTTAGCATCATGTTTTTAAGGTTCATCCATGCTGTAGCATATACTAGTACTTCATTCCTTTTTGTGGCCAAACAATATTCCATTGTATGGATATGCCACATATCCGTTCTTCTGTTCAAGATGGTGTTTGTGTTGCTTACACTTTTGGGAGAGTTATTATATATGTCACTGTTATGAACTTTTTTTTTTTTTTTTTTTTTTTGACATGAGGTCTCACTATGTTTCCCAGGCTGGTCTCAAGTAATCTTTCCACCTCAGCCTCCCAAGTAGCTGGATCTACAGGCACATCCCACCCTGCCTGGTTTGTTGTAGACATTTGTGTACAACAGATTTTTACATAGACATAAGTAGTTTTCTCATCTTCTTGTCCATCTTCTAGCCTACTACCAAAGTGTTTTTGAAATTGATCTTGTTACTTCTCTTTAAGCTGCTTCATTTGTTTCCCCTTTGTCATTTGGTTAAAGTCCATGATCTTGGCTTGAAGAGGCAAGACTCCATAGTTTATTGAACATTTTAATTTTAAACCCACTCCTTGATCTGTGAGCGACAGAATGGATGTTATATTAGCAGACAGGAAAACAACATTAATCTCCTTGTATCATCGCTAGAGCTCCTGACTGACTGGTTACATTGTCAGTGAGCAGTAATATTTTGAAAGGAACAGTGGGCTTAAAATGTTCAATAAACTATGCTATCAGCAGATGTACTGTCATCCAGGCTTTGTTGTTTCATTTACAGAGCACAGGCAGAGTAGATGTAGCGTAACTCTTAAGGGCCCTAGGATTGTGGGACTGGTAAATGAGCATTGGCTTCCACTTAAAGTCACCACCTGCTTAGCCCCTAATGACAGAGACAGCCTGTCCTTTGAAGCTTTGAAGCCAGGCATTGACTTCTCCTTTGTAGCTATGAAGGTTCTAGATGTCATCTTCTTTTAATAGAAGGCTGTTGTATCCACATGGAAAATTGTCGTTTAGTGTGACCACCTTCATCAGTGATCTTAGCTAGATCTTCTGGGTAGCTTTCTGCAGCTTCTGTATCAGCACTTACTGCTTCACCTTGCACTTGTGTGTTATGGAGATGGCTTCTTTCCTTCAATATCATGAGCCAACCTCTGCTAGCTTCAAACTTTTTTTCTGCAGCTTCGTCACCAATCTCAGCATTCATAGAATTGAAGAATTAGGGCCTTGCTGTGGATTCAGATTTGGCTTAAGGGAGGGAATGTTGTAGCTGGTTTGATCTTTTATTCAAAGCATGAAAACTTTCTTCATATCATCAGTAAGGCTGTTTTGCTGTCTTATCATTTGTATATTCACTGGTGTAGCACTTTTAATTTCCTTCAAGAACTTTTCCTCTGCATTCACAACGTGGCTAACTGGCACAAGAGGCCTAGCTTTTCAGCCATTTGACTTTTGCCATGCCTTTCTCAATTAGCTTAAGCATTTCTAGATTTTGATTTAAAGTGAAAGATGTGTGAGTCTTCCTTTTACTTGAACACTTAGAGGCCATTGTAGGGTTATTAGTTGGCTTAATTTTAATATTTTTATGTCTCAAGTAGTAGGGAAGCCCAAAGAGAGGGAGAGAGACAGAATAACTAGTCAGTGGATCATTCAGAACACACAGAATTTTACAGATTAAGTTCACTGTCTTATATGGGCACAGTTCATGGCACCCGAAAACAATTACTATAGTAACATCAAAGACCACTGGTAACAGTTACAATAATAAAGAGAAAGTTTAAAATATTGCAAGAATTACCAAATTTGACCCAGAGACATTGAAGTGAGCACATACTGTTGGCAAAATGGTACCAACAGACTTGTTTGATACAGGGTTGCAACAAACCTTCAATTTGTAAAAAACACAGTATCCATGAAGCACAAGAAGATGAAGTACCATCTAAGGTGTGTCTGTATTTTCTTCCATGCTGTTAGGTGTCTTCATATAACCTAAGTTTTAAATTTTGCTAGACAATAACTTAAGTAATTTTAGAACATTGTAAATTACTTCCGCCTTGAAGGATCGCTTGTGCTTTGAGACCAGCCTGGGCAACATAGTGAGATCTTCTCTCTACTAAAATTTTTTTAAAAATCGCCAGGCATGGTAGCAATCCTCCCACCTCATCCCAGCTATTTGGAGGGCTGAGGCAGGGGGTTACTTGAGCCAGGAAGTTGAGGCTACTGTGAGCGATTATCGCGCCACTGCACTCCTGCCTGGATGACAGAGCAAGACCCTGTCTCTGAAAAAAAAAAAATTTTACTCCCTCTTTGATTATAGAACTTTCCCATGGATCAAGTTGATTAAATGGAGATAATTCAAACATTAATTTAAGTCAGTTATTCCATGCCTCTTGGGTTCTTCTGTGTTTACCTTAATATAGAGACAGAATTATATATACACACAAATCAATTAATAATTTGAAGTTTTTTCCATTTGGTACTTAAAATGCAGGGGGAAATATGATAGGATAGTTAATTGTACATAAGGAAAATTCTTTTTGTACACTTGACAGTCTTTGCTACAAACCCATTTATCTGCTGTCTTCCTATGGACACGTTGATGACACATATGTACGGCTTGTGGGAGGCAGTTGGCTTTTGTTTTCTGTGAGACAGATATCTATCTGTTCCTTCCCTTTAGAAGCAAAGAGGATACTGGTTCTTTCATTTCAAGATCTGTAAATTAAAATTGGACAGCCTGAAATGCATAATCTTTTTGTTTGTTTGTGTTTGATATGGAGTCTTACTCTGTCATCCAGGCTGGAGTGCAATGGCACAATCTTGGCTCACTGCAGCCTCCATCTCCTGGGTTCAAGCAATTCTCCTGCCTCAGTCTCCACAGTAACTGGGATTACAGGCACCTGCCACCATGCCCAGTTAATTTTTGTATTCTTAGTATAGATGGGGTTTCACCATGTTTGCCAGGCTGGTCTCGAACTCCTGACCTCAAGTGATCCGCCCTCCTCAGTCTCCCAAAGTGCCGGGATTAAAGGCATGAGCCACTGCACCTGGTTTGAAATGCATAATCTTTTAAAACTGAAAGCCATATCTAATAGTGCTCTTAATTTGTCAAGAATCATATAAGAAGTGTCAGTGCCCTTTCCCTGTCTAGCTATAAATGGATGATCATGCCCATCCTTTGGAGCCAGCAGTTTTGGTTCAGTACTTTGGTCTCTGACTACTCACAGTCTACAGAAAAGAGCAGGTTGTGACACTTAACTCGTTTATGAGAGCAGAAGCTGTTACGTGACACTTAGCACATACTGCTCCCAGAGGCCCCAGATGGATCATTAATGCTTGGAACGTGCGTGCTTTATGAAGAAGCCGTCTAATCAACGGAGATAGATTCCCTAATACCCATATCATCTTTCGTTAACTCTCTTAAGAGTCACCCTAAAATTACTGTGCTGATCACTGTAATTTCATTAAGCATCCATTACAAAACAAGCCCTTATGAGTTTAGCTTTTATTTAACAAATACATTTTTCTCTTTTAACTTGTGCCCTGCCTTTTATCATACATTGAAGCTTTAGAATAGTAGAATATTCATGTTGAAAATGTCTTGGCATTCTGGTTTATTATCAGGTTTACAGATCTGGGACTGAAACCCCCCACAAGGATAAATGGCTGCCTCAAGGGTGTCTTGTGAGTCCAGGGCATTATGTAACCAGCTTTCAGTACTATTGCTTTAAGGGTTGGGTCTTCCTTTTTTTTCTCATTTTTAAAAATCAGTGCCTGTGTTTATACACAATTATGTTTTTTATTTAAATATGGGACTAACTCTAATAATTTTTAAGAGCTTATCGTGAGAAGTGGTAATCCAATTCCCTATTTCCTTATCTCTAAAATTTCTGCTGTTCAGAGACAACCACTTTTAATTTTTTTATCTGTTGTCTTTAGGGGTTGATGGTACAAGGTTGATAATACAAGAATAACCAACTGAAATAGGGAAATTATACTTTCAGTAAACTTTTCTTTGGTTTTAGATTTTATATCTAAAAGCTTGTGTTGCATCACTGTTTTCTTGCTCTGGAAAACCCTAACTGAATGTAATCAAGATGCCCCTAAAGGTTGATTTGAGACCTTTATTTTGAATGAAAAATCTCATTGTTTTCTGATTAAATGCTAGACCTAGAAATGGATTGGTTAAATCTAAAGAATAATGAAATTACTTAATCTAGTACAAAATAGTTTTAATAAACGAACAAAATATTTTAGTACTGCCTGAAGTAGTTTAATCTCAGATTAACATTGAGAATACAGTTTTATTGGGGGATGTACTTCATTAATATGTGGGCCACTGAAGAAAAGATTAGATATTTCTTACTGGAGATAAGTAGAATTAAAAGAATTAATGGGCTGGAATGGGTTTAGCAGGTATATATTTATGTGTTATGCTTTACTTGCATTCTAAGCTCTTTTTCCTAATATAAAAGCTAATAATTGGCTGGGCGTGGTGGCTCATGCTTGTAATCCCAGCACTTTGGGAGGCCAAGGCAGGCGTGTCTTGAGTTCAGGAGATCAAGACCATCATGGCTAAGATAGTGAAACCCCATCTCTACTAAAAATACACAAAATTAGCCGGGCATGGTGGCGGGCACCTGTAGTCCCAGCTACTCAGGAGGCTGAGGCAGGAGAATGGCATGAAACCAGGAGGCGGAGCTTGTAGTGAGCCAAGATCACGCCACTGCACTCTACTCTGGGCAACAGAGTGAGACTCTGTCTCAAAAGAAAAAAAAAAAGCTAATAATTTATCAAATAGTAAGTTCTGTGTCAAGTAGTGTGCTGAGTGTTTAAATAGAAATTATGGAAAAACAATAGTTTCTATTCTCAGGAAGTTTATAGATTAGTCAGTAAAAAAATATGAGTAATTAAAACTTAGTAAAGTAAAACTTTTGTTTATGGTTATAAAAGAGTATCAGACCAAATCTCTGACGAGATTACTGTAAAAACTGTTTAAAATACAAAAATAAATATCTTTGAAGGCACTGGGGACTAACCAAGGCAGCCAGGTCAAATTTGGCAGGAGCCAAAATTGTAGAGAAAAATTCTATTGAGTCAGAGCCCATATTTACCCCTGCTTTTTTCCCTTAGGGCGGTGGCTAACTCTTCACATGGGATAGAGGCCAGACAAAGCAGTGGTCCAGAGTTTTTTTCAGAATCACTGAGTAGCAGGACTAAAATTTGAATTGAGGGATTCTAAGGCAGCCAAGATGTTGAGGGTCCGAGATCCCAGGAAAAAGACAACCTCAAGAGTAACGAGGCCGGGCATGGTGGCCCACACCTGTAATCCCAGCACTTTGAGAAGCCGAGGTGGGCGGATCACGAAGTCAGGAGATCGAGACCGTCCTGGCTAACACAGTGAAACCCCATCTCTACTAAAAATACAAAAAATTAGCTGGGCACAGTGGCGGGTGCCTGTAGTCCCAGCTACTTGGGAGGCTGAAGCAGGAGAATGGCGGGAGCCTGGAGGCAGAGGTTGCAGTGAGCCGAGATCACGCCACTGCACTCCAGCCTGGGCGACAGAGCGAGACTCCGTCTCAAAAAAAAAAAAGAGTAATGAACTCAGCCAACATGGTGGCACATGCCTGTAGTCCCAGCTACTCAGGAGGCTGAGGCAGGAGGATTGCTTGAGCCCAGCAGTTCAAGGTTACAGTGAGCATTGATCACACCACTGCACTCCAGCCTGGACCAACAGAGTGAGACCCCATCTCTTTGGGAAAATAAAGAGAAAGAGAGAGAAAAAGGATAATTAACTCAACATTTGACTTAGCTTTTGCTGTTAAGGTATTTTTCAAATTCAGAAGGAGAAATTCAGTAGAGAGCTATTACCAAAGCCTAAAAAACTTAAGTACAGTTTTTGTTCTTATAGGAGTAGGTAGACAAAAAAAATTAGATTTCAAGGCCACCAAAGAGGAATGACAATGGGAAATATTCCAGGCCTTCAGTTGAGACCTCAAAAAAAATATGTCCTACAAATAAAGGTTGACCAGAAGGTATCAGCTTGAAATCCAACTTCAAAATTTTGATTGGATGAGGTGATCAGCCCTTATTCTAGTTACCTGCCAGGAGAAACTTAGCCTCTGTACTCTTTGAAACATGGTATCCTGCATTCCATCAAAATACCAGGCGTGACCAGGCACAGTGGCTCATGCCTGTAATCCTAGCACTTTGGGAAGCCAAGGTGGGAGGATTACTAGAGGCCAAGAGTTCAAGACCAACCTGGCCAAAATAGTGAGACCCTGTCTCTATAATTAATTAATTAACAAAAATACCAGGCATGCCAATAAGCGGGATCAAATGAATGAAAATCAAGAGAAAGAATGAGTAACAGGAAAAGAAGAGGTGATCCAGATATTGGAACTCTTAGATAGATTTTTTAAATAACCGATTTATGAGTTTAAGGAAACAGATGAAGAGATAGAGTTTTACCAGAGAACTGGAATCTGTAAAATAGAATCAAATGAAAATTTTATTTTATTTTTTGATTTTATTTTTTGAGACAGAGTTTTGTTCTTGTCGCCTGAGTACAATGATGCGATCTCGGCTCATTGCAACCTCCGCCTCCCAGGTTCAAGTGATTCTCCTGCCTTAGCCTCCTGAGTAGCTAGGATTACAGGCACCCACCACTATGCCTGGCTAATTTTTTTTTGTATTTTTAGTAGAGATGAGGTTTTGCCATGTTGACCAGGCTGGTCTCTTAACTCCTGACCTCAGGTGACCTGCCCACCTGGGCCTCCCAAAGTGCTGGGATTACAGGCGTGAGCCACCGCGCCTGGCCAAGTGAAAATTTTAGGACTAAAAACACATTAGCTTGAGTTAGGAACTCCCATACATGTGTTTCACAATGATTCAACACAGAGAAGATTTGTGAATTAGAGGATTGATCAGTAAGAAATATCCACAGTGAAGCACCGAGAAATGAAAGGATGAAAAAAACATTGTGAAATGGAGACAAGGGACATAATAGAAGGGTTAAGACACATACAGTTGGATTATACTAAGAGAAAAGAGAGGGCTAGGAGTGTCATAATAAAGTGCTAAAAGTCAAGGACAGTGAAAAAAATCTTTACTTGCTAGAGAAAAAAGATATTAGGTTAAGAGGAATAATAAGATTGACAGCCGATTTCTCAATAGATAACAAAAAGAGGATTTGTCAGGCCCATTCTGAAAGAAAAAGGAAGTTCTTGTAGCAGAAAGAAAATAATCCCACAGGGAAACAAAATTTCAGGAAGGAATAAAGAACAGTGGAAGAGTAAATGTGAAGGTAAATATATATGAATATTGACTGCAGTGTAATAAAAATATTGTTTAAAGATATATGTAGGTTGAAAATTTAAGATAAAATGGTTCAAAAGTTAGGAGGGGGACAGTAAATGTAATTAAGGTGTTGCAAGGCCTTTGAATTTTTCAGAAGGTTAGGAAATTAATTTGCCATAGACTGAATAAGTGAAGGGTTGCACATTGTAAATCTCTGGGGCTACACTCTGCTACAGTTGACATTGGCTGCATGGAGTTATTGAGAACTTAAAATGTGGCTATTCTGAATTGAGATGTGCTGTGATTATAAAACACTAGATTTTGAAGACTTAGAAGACAATATAGAAAAAAAGAATGTAAAATACCTCATTTAAAAAATACTGATTACATGTCGAAATGATCATATTTTAATATAGTTGATAAAATATATATAGTTTTGAGTTTTTCAGTGTGGCTACTATAATATTTAACATCACATATTAACAATTAAAGTAATAAAAGAATGGAAAATAAGAGGCTAATAGAAGATAAATAGAATATTAATACTTGATTCATCCAAAATAAGGCAGGAAAGGAGAGAAAAGGAACAAAGAACTAAGGGTATAGTAATAGATGTAAACCCAAATATGTAAAAATCACATTATAGGTAAATAGGCTGAATATTCCAGTTAAAAGACAAAGATTTTCAGATTAAAAACAATAGACCTAACCATGATTTGTGTACAAGAGACTCACTTTAAATGGAAAGACTGAAAGTAAAAGAGTTGGAAAAGATGTACTATGTAAGCACTAACCAAAGGACTGCTGGAAGAGCTATATTAATTTCAAAGCATCATTTCTCAGAAAGAAATATTACTAGAGATAGAGATTGTCCGTAATGACAAAGGATCAAAACAATAACAATAGCCAAGGCACTCTTAGAAAACAACATTGGAAGACTTCATGCCGCCCAGTAAGACTTTATAGGCACTTAGAGCACATCGTAAATTCATATGTATCAGGTAACATAGCCCCAGAGAATATAAAGGAAAACTGATAGAACTAAAAGGCAAAATAGGCATATTTGGAGATTTTAACACACTTCTCTCATT
Organism: Piliocolobus tephrosceles; assembly: GCF_002776525.5. Taxonomy (NCBI): domain Eukaryota; kingdom Metazoa; phylum Chordata; class Mammalia; order Primates; family Cercopithecidae; genus Piliocolobus; species Piliocolobus tephrosceles. Next base: position 4,412,503 of record NC_045452.1, read on the forward strand.
AACTAATAGAAAAAGCAAATGAAATTTAGTAGAGCTATGGAAGATGTAAGTAATGCTATTAACTACTTTGTCCTGACTGATCTATAAAACACTGCACCAGACAACAGTGGATTGCACATTCCTTCTAATTGGCCACAGTATATTCATCAGAATTGGCCACATGCACTCTCAAAAGATTTCAGTGAATTAAAGTCCTTCAGAGTAAGTTATCAAAATGGAGGGGAAAATGTGATCTAATCAAAGTAGATGAACAAAAGCATTTGATAAAATTTAACTCCTGTTTATTCGTTTCAAAAAAAAAAAAAAGCGCCACAGAAAAATTTCTAACAAACTGGCAATAAAGGGACTTTTCAAAAGATGATAAAGGGCATCTACAAAAAATAATATTTATAGTGAACATTAAGCTTAATGGTGACTTATTGAAAGCTTTCTTCCAGAGATGAGAAAAGAGACAAGACCCTGCTCTCATCACTTCTATTCAGTGTTGTATGTAAAGCTCTATTGGGAGCCTGAGGCAGGAGGATCCCTTGATGCCAAGAGTTTGAGACTTGCCTGGGCAACATAGTGAGACCCCCGTCTCTACAAAAAATTAAAAAATAAAGTTCTAGTCAGGGCAGTAAGGCAGAAAGAGAGGTAAGAGGTATAACAATTGGAAAGAAAGAAAATTCTATTTCCAGACATGTGTATGATGTAAGAAATACTAACAAAGATGCATGTAAAATATGAGAATAGGAAGCAAAAAAAATTTCAGGATTTAATTTTTTTTTTTTTTTTTTTTGAGATGGAGTCTCGCTCTGTTGCCCAGGCTGAAATGCAGTGGCGCTAATCTTGGCTTACTGCAAGCTCCACCTCCTGGGTTCATGCCATTCTCCTGCCTCAGCCTTCCAAGTAGCTGGGACTACAGGCGCCTGCCACCATTCCCGGCTAATTTTTTTTTGTATTTTTAGTAGAGACTGGGTTTACCATGTCAGCCAGGATGGTCTCTATCTCCTGACCTCATGATCTGCCCACCTCGGCCTCCGAAAGTGCTGGGATTACAGGCATGAGCCACTACACCTGGCCCTCAGGATCAAATTTTTATTAGCGTTTAAAAAAATAAATTATAGCTAGGCTTTGCTATGCCTGCAGCAGATTAGACACAGAATGCCTGATTTAAAAAGCTGATAATACCAAGTGTTGGCAAGGAAGCAGAGAAAAAAGAACACTTGCACCCTGCTGATAGGGCTCTAAACTGTTCTAGCCAGTTTGGAAAACTTTGGCAGTATCTGCTGAAGTTGAATAGTCTCCATAAGAATCAAAAGCTGGAAACAACCCAAATGATCATCAAGACGTGAATGGATAAATGAATTGTGATACATAAGGTACTACAAAACAAGCAAAAAAAAAGAACAAACTGTTGCAACATGCAGCAGCATGGATGAATCTCACACATGTAATATTGAACAGAAGCAGCCAGATGCACAGGAGTCTAAACTATAGTTCCATTTGAATGAAGCCAAAACAGTGGTGAGGTTAATCTATTATGATGTCAGAATAGTGGTTATCTTTAGGGGAATCGAGGAATCCTTTCTGGGATTCTGACTACATTCTGTATCTTGATTTGGGGGAGGTGGCTACATGGTATATTCACTCTGTGAAAATTCTTTTACCTGTACATATCATTTGGGTACTTCATGTATACTGAGCAAAAATTAAGGGAAAAAAATTTTTTGGTATTGTCAGGAATATTGTCTCCGCAATTATCTGTGGTTTTGAGGTTTTTATGTCACATGTTTCTGATATTTTATACTTCTTCATTTATTCCAGATGATTTGTTAAGATTCATTAGATTTCATTTTCTTTTCTATATAAAACAAATAATTTCTAATACTGTATTCGTTTTCTATTACTATTGAAATTACTACAAATGTAGTAGCTAAACCACATATTTTTCATCTTAGAGTTGTGTTGGTTAGAAGTCCAACATGGCTCTTACTGGACTAAAATCAAAGTGTCAGCAGAGCTGTGTTCTTTTCTCAAGGCTTTAGGGGAGAATCCATTTCCTTGCCTTTTCCAGCTTATAGAGGCAACCATGTTTCTTGGCTTGTGACCCCTTCCTCCATCTTCAAAGCCAACAAAAACTGGTCAAGTCGTCACATTGCATCACTCTGACCATAGGTTATCTGCTTTTAAGGCCTTGTGTGATTAGATTGGGTCCACCTGGACAATTCAGGCTCATCTTCCTCTCCTTAAAATTCTTAATCACATCTGCAAACTCTCTTGCCATGTAAATAAACATGTTCATAGGTTCCAGAGATTAAGACGTGAACAGCTTATGGGCCTACCACAGATGTCTTATAAAGTTATCTTCTGAGAGTTGAGTTTCTCAGATTTAGTTGTTATTTTTTTTATAACTCCCATACCATACAACTCACCAAGTTGGACAGTTCAGTGGTTTTTAGTATATGCACATAATTAATTGTATAACCATCATCACAATAAATTTTAGAATATTCTCACCACCTCACAGCCCTAGGCAGCCACCATGGGTTTGCCTGTCCCAGACATTTCACAAAACTGAAATCATTTGTGGTCTTCTGTCACTGGAGTCTTTCACGTACCATATTTTTGAGGTTCTTCCACGTGGCATGTGTTAGTATTTCACTCCTTTCTATAACTGATTTTTTTTGAGGGGGGGGGCAGAGTTTCACTCTTATCACCCAGGCTGGAGAGCCAATGGCGCGATCTTGGCTCACTGCAACCTCCGCCTCCTGGGTTCAAGTGATTCTCCTGCTTCAGCCTCCCGAGTAGCTGGGATTACAGGCACCCGCCACCACACCCAGCTAATTTTTTTGTATTTTCAGTAGAGACAGGGTTTCACCATGTTGGCCAGACTGGTCTCGAACTCCTGACCTTGGGTAATCCACCCACCTCAGCCTCCCAAAGTGCTGCGATTACAGGCGTGAGCCACTGCACCTGGCCAGCTGAATGATATTTTATTGTGTGGATATATACCACGTTTTGTTGATCAGCTGATGGACATTTCCACTTTGGGCTTTGAGCTATTAAAAATAATGCAACTGTGAACACTTGTGTAGAAGTTTTGTTTGTTTTGTTTTTTTGAGACAGGCTCTCACCATGTCACCAGGCTAGAATGAAGTAGTACAGTCACAGCTCACTGCAGCCTTAACCTGCCAGGCTCGAGCAGTCCTCTCACCTCAGCCATCCAAGTAGCTGGGACCACAGGTGCGTGTCACTACGCCTGGTTAATTTTTAAATTTTTCGTAGAGGTGGGGCCTTACTGTATTTCCCAGGCTGGTCTCAATCTCCTGGGCTCAAGCAGTCCTGCCGTCTTAGCCTCCCAAAGTGCTAGGATTACAGACGTGAGCACCATGCTTGGCCTTCTTTTTGTTTCTCAAGAGACAATGTCTCACTGTTCTGCTGCTCAGACTGTAGTGCAGTGGCGTAGTCATAGCTCACTGTAGCCTCAAATTCCTGGGTGCAAGTCATCCTCCCACCTCTGCCTCCCAAATAACTGTGACTGCAGGCATATGCCATCACACCCAGCTAATTTTTTTAGTTTTTTAATTGTAGAGTCTTGATGTGTTACCCAGGTTGGGTTTAAACTCCTGGCTTCATTTGGTCCTCCCACCCCAGCCTCCCAAAATGCTGGAATTATAGGCATGAGCCACTTACCCCAGTTCATGAATAATAATTTTTTTTTTTTTTTTTTTTTTTTTGGAGGCAAGAGTCTTGCTGTGTCGCCCAGGCTGGAGTGCAGTGGCGTGATCGCGATCTCAGTTCACTGCAATCCCCACTTCTTGGGTTCAAGCAATTCTCCTGCCTCAGCCTTTCAAGTAGCTGGGATTACAGGTGCACACCACCATGCACAGCTAATGTTTGTATTTTTAGTAGAGACAGGGTTTCACCACGTTGGCCAGGCTGGTCTCAAACTCGACCTCAAGTGATCCACCTGCCTCGGCCTCCAAAGTGCGGATTACAGATGTGAGTCACTGTGTCTGACCAATAATACTTCTTAGTTTGTTGTTTACTTTTGATTGATTTGCCCTAAAATGGTAATTTGTGACACTTTTGTCCGGGTTTATATTTGTGTTTTGGGAGGGGGGTTGGGTTTTTTTTTTTTTTTTTTTAGGGAAAGGATCTATCTGCCTCTTTGCTCTACCACAGCCAGAAGTTTCCTAGCATGTGTCATTTTGGGATTCTTTCTTATTTTCCCCACCCTCTTTCCTAAGCAAGGAAAAGAAGTACTTACCTGTATTCTCCCAGAATTGTGTGTCCCCCTAGATTGAAGAATCAATAGAGTAAGAACTAGTGAACAGATAAAAAATCTCAGTCCTTCACAGCTTCCTTTGTAATAATACAAATAGGAGACAATAGGAGAAAAAGGAAATGCTCTTTATAAATAGTATGAAGTATTAAGTATGGTGCTTGCTACCTGCACAGCGCAGGCATGAGATTGGTACTTGGTGTTACTCATACTCCCTTAGGCCACTACTCATTCCCACCATTTCAAAGCCTGTGGGTTGAGTAGATTCTTATAGAAAGGTGACTTTCCTGACCTAAAGAGATTGGGCCTGAAAGCACAAGTTTCTTCTGATTCTTCCTAGACACTACATACTGGAAAAGACAAGGGAATAGAGACACTTCCTTTTCACATGTGATCCCTCTTTCCCTTACGTGTCCAGCCTTGAGGGGGAATGTTATTTCTACGCATCCCCTACCCCCACTTTAAAAAAAAAAAAAAAAAGGACTTTAATTTCCTCTCTGGAAAACATTCCAGAATGCCACTCTTCCTTTTTTCACCCTTCCACCTTCCTAGCATCCTCTCTCCATGAACAGTTAGGACTGGGCTAGGGGTGGGTGGGATGAGAAAGGTTAGAGAAAGCTGGGAGTTCTTCCAGTAGACAGAATGCCATTAAAATAATGCATTAGGAATTCCTCATAGTCCAAGCAGAGCTTAGTTGGTTTAATTTCCTCTTCTATAACTGGAATCTTAGGTCATAGGAATGACTTCCCAGAGTTAAAAAATAAAAAAAGGTGCTGGCAGTAGATAAGACTTTTGATCTGAATCAAATCTAGGTTGAAAGTCTAAATCTTTTCATTTTACATTGTCACTTGCATGGAAACTAAGTATACAGAAAGATCTTATTGTTTGTAAATATCACTGTGTTCCAGGGGTTAAAAATACTTGAACAAAGGGGAACAAGAATGGCCAGCCTTGCCGTCCCACCCATTCTTTATGTGGACTGTGTCTATTCATAAGTTCTCCACAGTGAAGCAATAAAAACTCCTGGAGTCTAATCATTTTCTTTCCTGATGACAAGATATCTTCATCCAGAAGGCTCAACCGTTGACCAAGAGCTTCACATTTCTTGGAGCCACCAGGGAATAGAAACAGCTTGTATCTCAGGGCTTTTCTTGGGCCTGTGTTTTTTGGTTTTTTTTTTTTTTTTTTTTTGAGTCAGAGTCTTGTTCTGTCACCCAGACCGAAGTGGAGCTTTCTCGGCTCACTGCAACCTCTGCCTCCTGGGTTCAAGCGATTCTCCTGCCTCAGCCTCCCAAGAAGCTGGGATTACAGGTGCGTGCCACCATGCCCGGCTAATTTTTTGTATTTTTAGTAGAGACAGGGTTTCACCCTGTTAACAAGGATGGTCTCGATCTCCTGACCTCGTGATCCACCCGCCTTGGCCTCCCAAAAGTGCTGGGATTACAGGTGTGAGCCACCCTGCCCGGCCAGGCCTGTGTTCTTTATTATACACAGCAGAAGTTAAGTGAAGGCTTTTCTGTCCCCGTGAAGTGAAAGAACTCTTTCCTGTTTTCAGGGCATTCCTTTTAATGTCAAACATAGCAGCTGGGAAACAACGTTTTCCCAGAATCACAATGTACTTACTGCATTCTGTTTAAACGTGATCTTGATAGCTACTATTAATATCTATTTCCAGAAATTCCAGGGCTGTAATTTTAAAAATCAGTTGCTTAGTGCCATTACCATAAATGAGTTTGATCAGTGTATTTTGTGTGTGGTAGATGGGACTACTCAGTCAAGGCTTTTCTCCCCTGGCTGACACAAATTAGATCTTCCTAAACAGGAGAAGGAGTGGAGGCCTTGCATACAGTACCAGTCCTTAAATGTTCATTTCACTCCCCTCACTGTGAACATCTTTCAGAGCTGCATTCAGGACCAGTACGTTTGGATTTGGAAAGATAATTAGGAATGGCACCTGGTGGAGGCATGGTCTGTTGGCAGCAACAGCAGTAGCTTGGATGTACCTCTTGTTACTTCACCAGCTAGATGGGCTACTGGAGGTGGTGGAGGTGGACAGGCCTGAGCAGTTTGAATGGAACTCTAGAGGTTTGTCTTCCCTTTAGCTCAAGGTTTTGTTCCTTTTTCTTGCATTCTTTTTCCATTTAATTCTGACTAATGACATGGGGTAAACCTGCTGAATGTAATAAAATGGTTTGTTTGCCAGTGCTCTTGGTTAGCTTTAAGATAATTGTCTCAGGATGCATTTCCTTAGATAAAATGTGAAGTACTTCATGTGAATCAGCACCCACATTCCATTCTCAGAAGTTAGAGGAAGTCAGACTTCAGACAGCCCCTAGGAATCACAAACCCAGGGCTTCCATTTCACATCTGCAAATCAGAAAGGGGCCATGCTTGCGTGAGACCATACAATTGGATCTCCAAGCTCCCAGCCACAGGCTCTTTCCACGGAGCTATCCAGCCTCCACGGCAGTGTCCCAGACTCTTCAGTAAGTTTCCAGTAAGTAGGTATTCTTATTATGAGTAATGCTGAAATATAGAAATCAGACAAGTAACATTTTCAAGAGCTGCTTAATTATTTTGCTAAAAGCAGAATCATTAAATTCTCTGGGTCAAATAATCTTTATATATCATCTCAAACAACAGGCACAGTTCTTGACTTCTTGCATCATGAGAAATCATTGTTTTCTTGTGCTTCATCCACTTTGGATGGGATGACAACATAAGGATGTGGCCTCCACAGACAAGTTGGAGTTCAACAGGTTGATTTCATTAGATACATGATTGCTCTGGATTTTCACAAATGAGTTTAGCCTGAGGTCATTCTGGCAATTTATGGTGACCTCTCCATTTGAGAAGCAGGTTATTTGTAAAGATGCCCTGTTGCTGCGTCATGATAAATGATTATGGGAAGGGTAATTAGCCTAGCCATTAGACAACGTAGGGCGGGGGAGAGAGAAACTAGTTTCCTTTCTGAATGCACTCTTTAGATTCAATGAAAGCAGACTGGTTATCTATAAACACCACCCAGAACTTAATGGCTTAACATAATGACGTCTATTTATATCCTGAGTCTACAGTTTGGGTGGGGCTTAGTGGGGATATCTCATCTCCGCTCTACTCAGCTCAGTGCCACTGGAGGTGGAACTAGCTCATGGCTCCCTCCCTCACAGGTCTGGTGGCTTTTGGCGGAGACTTTCACTAGACCTGTGGCCAGAGCACTTCTATGCAGCCTCTCCCATATTTGGCCTGTGCTTCCTCAAAATGTGGTGGCCACATTCCAAGGACAATTGTCGAGAGAGAGAGACAGGCATAAGCCACCCCACCTTTGATGACACAGTCTTAGAAGCCACGCAGCATCTCTTGTGCTATACTGTTTGTCAGGGCAGTTACAAGGGGAAGGAAATAGGCGCCACCTTTTGATGCGGCATAGCAGACTTCTGAAGAGGATGTGGGGCCAGAAATACCGCTGTGGTCATTTTTGGAAAATCCACTCTGCCACAGAGACTGTTATCTCTTACTTAAGTAACTAGAGAAGCTAATAATGTGACACTGACCTGAAGGAACCTTATGATGCTTTTTTAATGTTGCCTCACAAATAAGAGGGCATCTGGGTAGATGAGGCAATATGAGGGTGAGGTTAAGTGGTGGTGTGGGGAAGAATGCTACATGATGTAAGCCAGGTGTGTATGCAGCAGCAGCGCTTTCTAGTGATTCACCTAAGATTTAGCTTATACCCCGGAACACACAACATGAGTATCTGCCAGTTAGCGTCCACCCGGGATATCTTCCATCAGACATCAGCTTTTCACCGGGGTCCCTTGGACTGTGCCTGGACTGTATCCAGTTCTGCCATGGTTTACACCTGTACTACATTCAGTTAAAAAGCTCTACAGAGAGAGACTGTGTGGTACCTAATTGTGTTTATGGCCCTGGGCTTCCTTTTTTCTAATAGTTGTATTGAGGGCCGGGTGCGGTGGCTCATGCCTATAATCCCAGCACTTTGGGAGGCCGAGGCGGATGGATCACCTGAGATCGGGAGTTCAAGACCAGCCTGACCAACATGGAGAAACTCCGTCTCTACTAAAAATACAAAAATTAGCCAGGCATGGTGGCGCATGCCTGTAATCCCAGCTACTCGAGAGGCTGAGGCAGGAGAATCGCTTGAACCCAGGAGGCGGAGGTTGTGGTGAGCTGAGATTGCACCATTGCACTCCAGGCTGGGCAAAAAGAGCTAAACTCCATCTCAAAAAAAAAAAAAAAAAAAAAAAGTTGTATTGAGGTATAGTTGACATATAATAAATTGTGTATATTTAAAGTTTACAATTTGATAACCTTTGACATGCATATACATATATGTCACATATATATACCTGTGAAAGCTGTCGCCACATGACAGACACACCATCACCATGAACATTTCCTCTTGCCCGTTTATACTCCCAGCATCCTGCTTCTCCCCCACATCTCCCATCCCCACACAGCGACCGATCTGCTGTTGCTGTATATTGTTTGTATTTGTTATAATTTTACATAAATATAATCGTAGTGTGTACAATTTTAGGGGAGTTCTGGCTCCTTTCACTTAGCACGTTGAGATTCATTCATGTCATTGTGTGTAACTGTAGCTCATTTCCCTTTTTTCCCTGAGTGTTAGTCCATTTTTTGGGTATACCACAATTATTAAGCCATTCAGCTACTGGTGGACATTTGGATTGTTTCAGTCATTGCTTATGGTAAGTAAAACTCCTACGAACATTCACGTGCAGGTGTTTGTATGGTGTCTTAATCAGTTCAGACGGCTGTAACAAAGTACCATAGCCTGGGTGGCTTATAAAGAACAGAAATTTATTTCTCACAGGCCTAGAGATTGGAAGTCTGAGATCAGGATGCCAGCATGGTGGGATTGTTATGAGGTCATCTTCCAGGTTGCAGACTGCCGTCTTGTGTCTTCACATGGTAGAGATAAAGAGAATGAGAGAACTGTCTGGGGTCCCTTTTAAAAGCACACTAATCCCGTTCATGAAGGCTCTACCCTCATGACCTCATTACCTCCCAAAGAACCCCAACTCCCTATATTATCACATTGGGGGTTCGGATTTCAACATAAGAATTTGGGGAAATAGGAGTATTCAGTCCATTGCATATGCATATGGACATCTGAAAAGTGGACTAGCTCCTGGATCATGTGGTAGGTATAGTCTTCCAGACTGGCTCTACCCTGTCACTTTACCACCAGCGGTGAAGGAGAATTCTAGTCCTTCAAATCCTTGCCAAGACCGTGTGGTCAGCCTCTAGACATTCAGAAGATGTGTAGTGCTGTTTTACGGTTTTAATTTTGCAGTTGCCTAATAACTAACGGTGTTGAGCATCTTTCCACATGCTTATTTGCCACCATATATCTTCTTTGTTTTTGTTTGTTTGTTTTGAGGGATTTTTTTTGAAACAGAGTCTCGCTCTGTCACCCAGGCTGGAGTGCAGTGGTACAGTCATCACTCACTGCAGCCTTGAACTCCTGGGCTCAATCAACCCTCCTACCTCAGCCTCCAAAGTAGCTGAGACTACAGACATGCACAGTCACACCTGGCTAACTTCTGAATTTTTGTAAATAGGGTTTCGTCATATTGCCCAGGCTGGTATCAAACTCCTGGGCTCAAGTGATGCGCCTGCCTCAGCCTCACAAAGTACTAGGATTACAGGCATAAGCCATAGCACCTGGCCAGAAATTCTTAATTTTAATGACATGCAATTTATACATTTTTTCTTTTATGAAGCATACATGTTTTTGTGTTGTGAATAAAAAATGTTTGCATAACCCAAGATCACAACGATTTTCTCCTGAAAGTTTAATTTTATACATTTGGGTCTCTTCCATTTTTAGTTCATTTCCCAGTACGATGTGAGGTGTGGATTGAGGTGAACTTTTTGCCCTGTGGACTTCAGTTGGGAAGATTGCATGTGATAGAGTGAAGGATTTAAGAGCACCTTTAAAACAGCCTGGTCACGCTGATACATACTAGATGCCCCAAAATACCAGAGAGGAACTGAGGGGAAAGGAAGAGGACATGTCTTCTCCAAGGAAGGGATATTTCATCAGGGTCAATGACAGCTGCTCCAGAAAAGACAGAGGAAGAAGAGCAGATTTGTTTAAGAGACATTTTCATGGATTGCAAAGGAAAGGATTTGGAGATCCACACTTTTTATCTCAGTCCTCTTCAGAGAAAATAATTTTTTTTTCTTTTTTTGAGATAGAGTCTTGCTCTGTCGCCCAGGCTAGAGTGCAGTGGCGTGATACCAGCTCACTGGAACCTCTGCCTCCCAGGTTCAAGCAATTCTTGTGCCTCAGCCTCCCAAGAAGCTGGGATCAACAGGCATGTGCCACGACGCCTGGCTAATTTTTTTGTATTTTTAGTAGAGACAGGGTTTCACCATGTTGGCCAGGCTGGTCTCGAACTCCTGGCCTCAAGCAGTCCATCCCCCGCCCTTGGCCTCTCAAAGTACTGGGATTACAGATGTGAGCCACCACGCCTGGCCCAGAGAAAATACGGATTAAAAAAAAAAAAAGGGTTTGATCTTCTTGGGCTGGATGTTAGACCTCAAGTCATCAAGTAAGGCAAGATTCTGCTCTTGGCCTTGGGTGTCAAATGACAGAGTGATTCTTTGGGTTTATACCCCCTGCAAGGAACTGTCAGCAGATGCATCTTTGCAATGGTAGCTCTCTCCTTTAGGCATCTAAACTTGTGGAAATTTTTCTTTTAATGCTCTAAACCAGTCATGAAATACATACTTAACACTTGCTGTGCACAACCAGAGAGGTAAATAGAAGGAGGAATAGAATGCAGTCTAGAGCATGAAGAACTTTCTGGGTTTTTTTGTTGTTGTTTTTCGTTTTGCGTTTTTTGTTTTTGAGACAGAGTCTCACTCTGTTACCCAGGCTGGAGTGCATTGGCTCACTGCAACCTCCGCTTTCCGGGTTCAAGCAATTCTCCTGCCTCAGCCTCCTGAGTGGCTGGGATTACAGGCGTTCGCCACCACACCCAACTAATTTTTGTATTTTTAGTAGAGACGGAGTTTCACCATGTTGGTCAGGCTGGTCTCAAACTCCTGACCTCAGGTAATCCACCCACCTCGGCCTCCCAAGTGCTGGAATGACAGGTGTGCCACCACCCCCAGCCTCAAAGAACTTTCAAGATTAATTCTGAAACATATTATTTCCAGGTTTTTTAAAATTATGCCTTTTCCAGGGAATAACCTTTTCAACCTCGAGTTTGTGATTAAAAACACTCATTTACTGTACTGCATAGAAATTGAGTTTCACGTGGCCTCTGTACTTCTGCTGCCATTGTGTCCCTCCATAGGGTCCTCAATGCTGTTTATCTGGCTGCACCCTACTATGTTTTAATTCCAAGGCAACAATAAGAAAAGCTGGTAACCAACTCGTATGTAAAATGAAACCCAAAAAAATAAGTATGGGGTCAGGAGTAAAGTGCCACGCAGGGCTGCTCTGCTTGAACACTGGCTCTTCTCTGGGGTCCTGGTGACAGCCCTGTCAGTCACTTTCTTTCACATTTGGTCCAAAGTAAAGTATTTTATGGTTTCCCTTCATTATTTATTGCGCTAAAGGAAAAGTAAGTAAACCATTGAGCACTGAGTTGAGGGCTCTGGAGAGAAGTACAGGAGGGTGGTGCCACAGGTGTGCACCTTTTTTAGTTGTTTTGCCATTTTCCCTCTGCCAAAACAGTATCTAGTAGGTGTAGAAACTAATACACTGACAGATTGAAAAGAATGCTTCAGTTCCTGCTGTAAGCAATAAAATAAGTTCATCGTAAGGTGAGCACACTATATTGAGCATCTCTTTCCTGATATCATTTCCTTCCTAAGCTGCTGCAAGACCATGGTGCATTTTACATCCAGACTGCTATACTCAGATGGCCTGGATGTCCCAGGTCAGACTAAATGCACTGCCTGTGATTTCAGAAATAGGAAGTGTTGTGCCAGGGAAGACCAGTTGTCCTTCTAGGCTCCCGTTCTGTCTCAGCCCGTGTCAGGTGCTTGGAGGGTGAGGTGTGTGGGTGATATTCCTCTGAGATACCAGTACCAAGAGAGACTAATGATGCATTCAGAAAGTGCGTAAGGTTTCACCATCGATGCAGTGGTCTAAATCTTTTTGCTCTATATTAAATTAATAAAATAGTATAGTCTCAGTTTGGTAGTATATCCTTTGTTATAGGTTATATTTTTCAAATATTAGTATTTGAATGAGTCCACATACATTCTTTGCCCATCCTGTCTGCTTTCTAAAGTGTCCTCATATTTTTTAGCAGACCTCATTTTTAGAAGTGAAGCATGTTTTTTTCTTTCTCTTTAAATTCTCTGGAGTTTGTTTCTGGATGCGGTTTTCTTACACCAACATGTTATTCAACAAACCTTTGTTTGCCTGAAGAGTGTGCCAAGTTTACCGTTCAGCACTTGGTCAAGATTAAGCTCACCCCTGAGCAGCCTAAGAGAGAGCAGCAGAGTCATGTAAGTGCAGTAAATTGCAGTCCACACCCTGGAGACCGTGTGACAGAATTTTCTGTGGCTGCTCACAGAGCCATCAAATCTTCATCTTTGGCACATGGTAAGATCTCCTGAAATTTGGGGGTACTGACTAGAGAAAGGGACTCAGGAACCAGCATAGCTGTCTTCTGGTGTTCAGAGGCCTCTCCTGGGGCCAAGGGTACAATCTTGTGTTTCACACTTTTGTGTCGTAGAAAGTGGAATCAACACCATCTCGGGCAAAGAGCAGGGATTGGGGGAGAAGAGGACAGGGTGTGTGGAGCTTCACCTGGAGGGCCTTACAGATGTCATTTTGTCAAATCTTCCTCATTCATTATTTTTTCCATTGTGCATATGAGAAGAGTGAGACTCATACAAGCTAAAAACGGTGTGCTCACAGTCCTACAGGCAGGACGAAGTGCCACCAACAATCAAAGCACAGATCCATGGGACTTTGAAACCTAGGATACTTCAGCGACACCACTCTGCTTTTCCAGTGATCTACAGAGACATGGCTTTCAAATCAGTATAAAGAATTTCCAAGGACTTAAAATGGAGGAGGAGTCAGCCTTGAGGAGTCAGCCTTGAAGCTTCTTCCTGTAACCACAAGGTTCTAGCATAAACTAAAGAGGCCTTTCTCAGAGAAGGCATCTGAACAGGGTTTCTTTGTAAGTCATGGCTAGTGACACCACTCAGATTCCACCACATTCATCTCTTTGAGCGTGAAGACACAATTGGTGACATTTGTCGTGAGGGTAAAGTAAAGAAGGCCCCCCTGGATGTTTTGGAAGGCCTATTTTTTTCTCCTCAATCACTCCAGTTCCCCTAAAGAGGCCAGGAAAGCTTTTGGGGGTTAGGATGAGGACACGACTCTGCACCGTTACCTCCTTTCCTCCCTCACCCAGTCCCTTCCTCAGAGCACGCACCAGGGCAGATCTTGCTTGAGGATTTCCACGAGGGTCTTTTTCAGTTGAGATTGCATTTTAGTGAGTAATACCCCTGCCAAAGCTAAACTAAATCTGTGGGAAAAGACAGTATTCTTTCCTAAGCTGCTAATAAAACTGCTCACGACATGCTCAGAGTTCATCAGTCAGCTGTGACCCAGCCAGTGGCTCCTGCCTGACACCCATCTCTGCCTGGTGGCAGTTTCCTGAGTTATCAGAAAGCAGACATCACGATTCCTGTGTGCTTCTCCATGAAACGTCTCCCTCTGGAGGGGTTTATGGGGACATTAATCCCTATCTCTTAGGGTGACATTGGCTGACCAATTTATTCTGAACTGTTCCCTCAAAACGTTTTAAGTTCATTTGACTAAAAAAAGTTAAAGCATATTAAATCCAAAACATACTATAGATTTTGTTTTTGTGAAGCTTCAATATAGTTGAAGCTATATCTGAGAAGTGTGCTGGCTACTTTGAGCATATGGGCAACGTAGTTGTGGTTAAATATGGTTGCTTCTTTCACAGAATCAGGGATGGCTTCCCTTTCTCGGGAATAGCCATTTACAGAGGATGACATATATCAGATTCCTTTTGCCATACCAGAGGTGCTCAGTTTCAAGCTGACTGATATCCTGCCTCCTACCCTTAGCTGCCTGTTTATTTTTAAGAAATATATCTATTTTTAAATTTTTAAAGTAGAGCTGTAATAAATTCTCATAGAACCCATGCTCATGCATCATCTGAGTTTTAATGTAACTTCTCAGTAAACACTCTAGGATAATTTAGTTGCTTATGAGATCCTCCTAGTTTATAGAGTTACTGGGCATAAACTGTACTTCAGAACATCTGGCAGCCTCTTTTATTTGAGTAAAACATATAACAAAAATTTACCATTTGATCATTTTTAAACATACAATTCAGTAGCATAAAGTGCATTTGCAATGTGTATTCATCACCACTACCTAGTTCCAAAACTAGATCACCCCAAATGGAAACTGCCTACCCATTCATCAGTCAGCTCCTTCCCCTCCCCAGCACTTGATAACCACTTGTCTACTTTCTGTCTCTGGATTTGACTATGGATATTCATATAAATAGAATCATACAATATGTTGTCTTTTGTGTCTAACTTTCACTTAGCATAGTGTTTCAAGATTTATTCACGTTGTAGCGTATATTTTGTACTTCATTCCTTTTTATGGCCAAAAAAATACTCCATTGTATGGATAGACCATATTTTGTTTATTCATTTGTCAATCGGTGGGCATCTGGGTTGTTTCTACCTTTTGGGTTTTGTGAATAGTGCTGCTGGGAACGTTCCTGTACAGGTATTTGTTTGAACATCTGCTTTCAGTTCTTTGAAGTATAGACGAGGAGTGGGATTACTGAGCCGTGTGTTAACTCTGTTTAACTTACTGAGGAACTGCCAAACTCTTCCTCAGCAGTGGCATCATTTGCCATTCCCACCAGCAATGTCTAAGGATTCCAGTATCTGCATCCTCACCTCGTTTTTCTTTTCTTTTAATTAATAGCCATCCTAATGGGTGTGAAGTGTCATCTCATTTGCATTTCCTTAGTGACTAAACGTGTTGAGCCTTCTCATGTGCTTGTTGGCTATTTGTATATCTTCTTTGGGGAAATGTTCTGTTTCGTCCTTTGTTCATCTTTATGTTTAGGCAACTGGGTTGTCTTTCTCTTGTTGATCGAGTTCATGTTCTTTTCTTTTTGAGACGGAGTCTCGCTCTGTCGCCCAGGCTGGAGTGCAGTGGCCGGATCATGTTTGTTCTTAATGGAAATTTTCAAATATGCACTAAAGTCATTAGAATAGTAAAACAACCCTCCTGTACATACCCCTAGTGACAAGTCATCAGCACAGGGTGCTGTCCCCTTGCCCACCAGGAGGATTCGGAAGCAAACACCAGCCACTTAATGTCACCCCACACTTAGAGCTCACTCCTCCCATTGTGTCATAATCAGTTTGCTTGAATTAAGACCCAAACAGGATTCTCACATTGCATTTGGATAATATGTCTCTTTTAGGTCTCTTTCAGTCCATAAATTTTCTTTTTTTTTTTTCCTGTCAGTTTCTTTTTGAAGGAACAGGATTGATTGTGCATCCTATAGAGTGACCCACATTTCAGATTCTGTTGGTTCCTTCCCGATGCTGTTGTCTGTGGTGTAAACTGGTAGGCAGAGCTGGAGGGTAGATCTGATTCCAGTTCATGTTTTTGGCAGAAACACCTCAGCTGTGGAGTTCTGTCCATTCGCAGCAGGACTGGCTGCCTCTTTCTGTGATGTCACTGCCTCTGATAACGAGGTCAGTCATTCTGGGTAATTCTGTCACTCCTTCATTAGGCTTCCTCTTTACAGGGAAACCCCTTTGTCAGCTGTTCAGCTGCCTTGACTATGGTTTGGTCAGAAAAGTTCTATCAGGCACTTGTTCCTCTCCCTTGATTTTCCAGCACTAAGGTTCACGAGTGGTTTCCAAGCCAGGCTGGGTGTGCCTTTGTAGGTATCACCATAAACTCATCAATGTCACATTTTAGATGTACCACCCCATTGTACTTAACACGTACCTTCAGGTTTTCAAATGGCGAGCCTTCCTCTTGGCTGTAGACTCGGATCACCTGGGGACCTGTAAAGAAAATTTGGCCCTGACTCGCCCACACCACGGAGTGAACATCCCTGCCATGGGGCGAGCATAGGAAAACCCCAAAAATCTCTGCAGTGATTCTAGCACACAGTGAGGATTGAGGGTCCATATTAGATCAAGAGCAAAGATGTGCAGGGCCTGTCTCCAGAGGCTGCTGGCTGCACCTCGGCCTCCTGCCCTGCCTCCCTTCTTGCTCCCTCTTTACCACATAAGTACCAACACCTGGGCTCCATGATGAGCCAGGCAAGACTCTCCCTGAAAATGTGCTGCTTCCTCTTCCCCTTTCCTCCCCTTTCCCTTCCCTCCCCTTCCCTTCTTTCCCCTCCCCTGACCTGGAGCAGAGATTGGCCCTGCTTCAGGGAGGAGATGAGCACTGTGGTCCCCAGGGCAGCACCCTTAGATCAGCAGCTAGAGGGCCTGGCCAGGTTACCCCGCAGGCACCACTGGCCCCAGGCAGGTGCCTGTTCATCACTCCCAGGGCATCCTGTGTTTAACTGCCACTACCCAGAGATATCAGTCAACAGTCTTGATGGTTTTTTGACTCTCTTTCAGACATTGTGTCTTCTCCCACCATACTGTGCAGAAAAGGAACCTCACCCACCTCATTCAGGCTCCCAAACTCTGCCCCATAGTATAGGGGTGCGCTGTGATCCAGGGTTTTGTGAGTAACTCACTCTTACCTCATGAGGCTGGGCTGTGATCCCCAGCAGGTTTCATTCTGAGTGCACCGGGTTGCAGCTCAATAGTGTGGTGTCCTTGTGAAGCTGGAGGACCAGTGAGGACCACCTCTGCCTGAGTGTGGACCTGGGGACAGCACTCTGCGCGGCTCAGACAAGCATGAGGAAGTGGATGCTTGCATGTGTTAGCGGAGTGATGAATCAGAGCCCTTGGCTTCTTGCCCTGTGCCCATAAAAGTGGCATTTCCTTAAATAGACCAGAACCTTAATAGCTATTTAAAGAGCATGTGGTATTTGGGAGTATATTTTATGGCCCTTAATTAAACTTCAAACAAATTAAAACATTTAGAGATCTTTTATGACATATTTTTAATCTTTTTTGTGGAGATTTGTATAATCTCTTGGCTTTCACATCCCACCCTAAGGCCACAGACAGAAGGCAGGGTCAGATCTACAGTTGGGGTTTCTATCCTTGGTCAAAAAGCAGTGAGTGGAAACCACCCAGCCAGTCCCTTGGAGGGGCGAGGCTGTCAGGAGTCTTTATGAGGGTAGAAAGGACAGCAAATGGCACTGTGAAACAGGCCCTGTCTGTCCCCTGTCACATCTCTTAGTCGACATTTCCTGGATGAAGGACGTGTGCCCTTAGGAGAAAATGGGGCAGTGCTTCTCGTTTGAGTCTGTGCAGAGGCCGTTTTGAAAGTTTGTTCTGGCACATGTCATCTCTCTTGTTTTGTCGACCCTAATCCAAACATAGAATTATCTCTAAAATGACCTGAAAAAACTAAATGCAAAATCTGAATTCCTCAGTAAGAAACGTGCATTATAATTAGTAAGTAATATGTTTTCTATGACTCTGTTATTTTTTAAAGGTCAATTTTTTTCTTCTTAGAGAGATTGGCACCATTGCTCATGAATAGTGAACAATAGAAATTCCTTCCATTAGTGTGCGTTTTCCCCTCTAATAAGTGTGAGTTTTGGCTTTAAGAATAGTTTACTTTAAAGGGCTCTGCTGGCCTCCACCAGAAGCTGTCTCTATAGGAATCAGGACATAAGTGCAGAGTAGAAGGCCGTTGACCCTCCAGCCCCTCCGCTCTTCAGCAAAACATAAATGGCCTTCTCTCAGAGGGAAACCCTTGGAAGATAAGGACTTTCCTTATGTACTGAAAACGCCACTTTTACAAAATAGAAATGCCATTTCTAGGCAAGCTCTGTGAAATAAACTCGTAAGAAGGGGTATCTGTGAAAGTTGTAACGCCATTATAGCCCATCTAATTTCATGCTCTTCTGGCTTCTGAAAATCTGATTTGTGAGGCACGCGCCCAGAGTCCCAGCTGCTTGGGCAGCTGAGGCAGGTGGAACCCTTCAGCCCAGGAGTTCAAGCCCAGCCTGGGCAACATGAGAGACTCCCTCTCTTTTTTAAAAAGCACACAGAACTGATTTGTGACTGCTCTTCTCTTTATTCGCCGTTGCTCCTAATGCTTCATGGCAACTCATATGTTTCTAACTGCAGGAGATTGGAAGTCCTTGTGGCCTCTCCACATCACTGCTGCATTGACCACTCTCTCCTGTTTTAAATACACTCTTCCTTTGCCTTCCGGTTTTTTTCCCCCAACCCCCAGCCCTTCCCTGTGTTCCATTAAAGGCTGTTCTCCTCAGCATGGCCATTACTTGTTGGAGTTCTGAGGGGCTGGATCCGAGGCCTCCTTCTTGCTTATGGCCTACTGTGACCATCCCTAGGGGATCCCACACAGGACTCTGATGATGCCGCACTTTCTGTCTCTCTGCACTGCTCTTCTGACTCACGTGTCAGTACCACCAAGCACCTTTGGTTTTCTCCAAGGTATCTTGAACTTAAGGTGACAGAAACACACCCCTCATCTGCTCAACGCCCACCTTTCTCCAGTGAGCTCTGCCCCTGTGAAGGCCACCACCAGCGTCTGGTTCTGCCCACAGAAGCCAAAGGCCCATCCCGAGCACTGCATGCGCTCTCCCTCCTCATAGCCAGTCTGTTGCCAAGTCTAGTCTGCTTTAGCTGCCAAGTATCTCCGGAGCACTCCTTCTCCCACCCACCACTCCAGCCCAACCTGATAAGGACCTCTGCAGCCACTGACCAGCTGGCCTCTGACTTTCCTCCCCCTGCTCCTGGCTGTTCTTCTGACCCCAGTCCAGCCACACTTCCCTTTAAACCTCCTTGAGCCCTGGCCCTTGTCAAGTCTGTGTGTCAGCCCTGTCCAACAAGATGCCCACCCAGGAAACCCCAGGTGAGGACTCATTGAGTGTGCAAATGAGTCCTCAAAAAGAGCAGCCCATCCCCAGGCCCTCTGCCCTTTCCCACAGGCTGTCCCTAGATTTGTGACCATGGCCACGTCCACCTGTGGATTCCATGCTGGGGCCACAGATTTTAGGGTGTCACTGTGTCTCCTCTCCAAGGTGGAGGTTTCCCGTTACTGTTAGTGGAAGAACACTCCAGGGACTCCAGGCCCTTCATTCTTCTGTTTGTATGCCAATCCCAGTAAGACCTTTGCAGGCCTGCAGGAAACACATCCACACACTGGGCGGCCATGGCCCTCCTGTCAGGATGGAAAGCTCTGCCTCATGGCATCCAAATGGCTTTGAAACAAGTGATTGTAGAGCATGTTTCCTACCATTGTGTTTTGAGTGAGAACTTCCAGCAGTTGGGATTTCGAGCTAGTTTGTTATCTGAGTTCCTCGTCCAAAGCCCCTTAGAGAGAAGGGGAGAGGGAGGGAAGGAAGGAACCACACACCAGGGCACTGGTGTTGCTCCATGTGCAGCAACACATGGAGCAGTGGAGGCAGGTGGAAGTTTACAGATCACATGAATATGATAAGGGTCAGCAGAATTGGGGCCACATGCCTAAGAGCAGGGCTCCAGGAAGGAGCAGCCTAGGGACATTCTCAGTGATTCTGTTGCGTATTGGTGTTCTGGTTTGGATTCATGCCATCTGCAACACAGCAGCTCTCTCCTCTACAGTAAGCAAACTAAAGCCTAAAAATACCTTACAGGCCGGGCACGGTGCTCACACCTGTAATCCCAACATTTTGGGAGGCCGAGGCGGGCGGATCACCTGAGGTCAGGAGTTCGAGACCAGCCTGACCAAATGGAGAAACCTCATCTCTACTAAAAATACAAAAATTAGCCGGGCATGGTGGCGGGTGCCTGTAGTCCCAGCTACTCAGGAGGCTGAAGCAGAGAATTGCTTAAATCCGGGAGGCGGAGCTTGCATTGAGCTGAAATCGCGCCACAGCACTCCAGCCTGGGTGACAGTGCGAGACTCCGTCTCAAAAAAAAAAGAATACCTTACATGTGTAAAGCACATCACAGTTTCAGAAGGGGTTGAGGACTCATCATCTTGTGTGGGCTGGGATTTGCACACCCGCTTCACTGAAGTCCAAGAGAGCCAGGGTGGTGTGCCCAGGAAGTGTCAAACCTGGCTCAAACCCCTGCCGCCAAGATTCATACTGGTGGTGGTGAGTTGTTCTTATCCAAGACATAAAAGCTTTAGCTTTTTTCCTCAATTGGCAAGAAGATCCAGGGTAACTTTAGCCTTCCTGGGAAGGTAGGGATCACAAGTTCCAGGGGCCACCAATCCGCAGGCAGATTCACCTGCCTGTACCTGTTGCCACCTTAGAAAGCAACAGAAAATTTAGTTCCAGACCTCATGCAGATGGAGACAGAGCACCAGGCTGCTCCCAGGCTCTTCTGTGGGGTCCAGGCATGGAGCAGAGGCATGAGGGACAGATGGCAAGAGGCAGGTCTGGGGGCCACCTGCAGACACTTGATGAGGGCCCCAGGATCAGGGGAGGAGTGCTAAGCAGGCAGTAGGGAAGGTGGGGCAGGAACCCTTACCTCAAGCGTCTTGTGAGTGGTACCTCACTGTCATTCTCACAGTCATCCAGAGCAGTCTGGAAGGAGGCCGAGGCTCCGAGAGGCCAAGCACAGAGCTGGTCTGTGGGATCATTCGCCTCTCCCTGTGCTCCCCTGGCAGCCTGGAGCCCACTGTGGTCTGGGTTTGGGAATAGCTGGCGGGTTGTATGAGTGGTGGCGGCTGGCAGGTAGGGGGTGGAGGAGGCCTCGCTGGGTGCTGTTCACACCTGCAGAACAAGGGTCTTGACTGGCTGAGGAAGGGAGAAGCCATTTCTCTGGTGATTCCATGCGATTTTCTGTCATTTCATGTGTTTCCTCTCCAAGATACTGATCCTGTCATAATATTAACAGGCTGTGGTAGCCATGTGGAGGGGAGCTTCCTGCCTGGTGTTCTTGCACCGTGCCTTCCGAAAACCCAGCTTCGTTGTTCTTATATTTAGTCAATATGACTTCACTAGCAGTTAGGCTTTTCAGCCTGGAACATTTCAAACCATGCAACAGCCAGTGATGTTGGGAGCAGAGGGTTGCGGGCTTCTTCCTCACTTCCCTGGAGGAACGCGTTTTTCAGAGCCTGGCTCATTCTCCCCACATGATCTCTTTGGATGCGGGAGGAGGCAGAGCAGCCAGCAGGCGCTCAGGCTTCACTTGGACTCCCCACTTTCTGACTTCCAGCTTATCACATAGGGTGCCTTGGAGCCATGTGGAGCAGCCTGGCCTGGCTGCCCTCCAGCCCACCAAGGGTTAAGGGAGGTGGGGCCCCCAACCAGCCTTCTTTTTGGGCTTTAGTTGTATTGATAGGAAATTTCTGTTGTCAGGTACTCAAACGTGAACTTCCTCAGCCTGGAACTGAAGGAGCCATTGTTTTCCTCCGGTTCAGGTCACTGTGGCATGCTTTGTAAATGAAGCCTCTCTTCCCAGAGGTTCCAGGTGGGGCGGGGGTGCTGGAGCAGCAGCTTCTTCCCTGGCGTGGTGTTGGGTTTATCTTGAGGAAGTGGAGGGGGAAGGCAGGGCCTCCCACAGCCAGGCGGATGGGACACAGGAGCCTCTGCCTCCAGGCGCTGTGAGGCAGTGAGGCCAGGCACGTCCGCGACCCTGCCAGAGCTGCCTGCATTTCAGGGAGCAGAAGGGGCGGCTGTGGCAGGAAGTGAAGATTTGTTTTCCTCCAGAAGTGAGTGTGACCTCTGAGGGCCAGGCGCTGCCATTGGCCTCGCACAGAGCTCCACACGTTATTAAGAAGCTTCCTGGCCTCCTCTCCCTGCAAGGATGCCTCTTTCATCAACCACTTAGTCCCTTAAACCTGGCTCTTTTTTTAGTACCTTTGATAGACTTTTTCCTTTGCATTTTGAGCAAGGGGACTTTGCATTTTCGTTTTGTAGTGGGCCCTGCCAATTATGGAGCAAGTGAGTCCCATCCCATTCTCCATGTCTTGCATACTTCATTCCTGCCTCTTCTCCGTACCCCAGTTCTAGACTTACTTCACTGTGGAAAGGTGCACAGAGCATTAGGAAATCTTACCTAGACGACTAAAGGAAAGCAGGCCCATCCTCCTATAATACATCTCACTTTGAATGATCCCATAGACCCGCTCTGTGGCCTGGGTGAGCGTCTTGGCCTCTCGGAGCCTCACCCTCCTTCCAGACTGCTCTGGGTGACTGTGAGAGTGAAAGTGAGTACTGCTCACAGGATGCCTGGGGCAAGGGTTCCTGTCCTGTCCTGTCTTCCCTGCCGCCTGCCTAGCGCTCCCCCCTGGTCCTAGTTTCCTCCTCAAAGAGCTGCTTTCTGAGATTCCGATGAGATCAAAGAGATGAGATTGCATGCATGTGCATGTGTTCAGGGGTCTTCAGTCAGCAGTAACTGTCAAGCCCTGTTTGCCGCAAGGCAGCTTCTTCGTTAGGTGTTCAGAACCCTTTATGGGGTGGTAACTGTTAAATCATGGCCAGAGCAGAGAGCCGCGTGGAGGGCGGGCCAGGCCTCTTGGGAATGTAGCAGGTCTTACTCTCAGGACTGCATCTTCGTGGCCAGAAAGTGTGAGAACTACTCCTGAGGCAGAGAGGATTCTCACCTGGGCCAGGTATTTGGGGAGGGCTGATGTCAGTGAATGCCTGGTGGCACACACTTAGGTAGCCAGATCAGACTGTTGGTACACCAACCACCACAGGCTTGCTGCCACCTTCCCCTGCGACTCTGGGCAGGTTTGCATTTCCTTGTTCCTTAATCTGGTCACTTTCCTCACAGCAGTTTATAACAGTGTCTCTGGGTCGTATCAGAGAAGCTGGAAGCAGCAGATGGTCAGGTCAATGAGAGGAAATGGCCTGTGAAAGTAACTCTTGGTGCTGCTGTCCTTTGGAAGGCTCATGCTTTGCACAGCCACTGGAGCGTTCTGGGTATGTGCAGTCAGGAGCCAGACAATAAATACATCTTGATGATACAGGTGATGAGAAGTCAGCCTCGTGCTCCTCCACGTGGTCTGCTGCTTTGTGAGGACACCCGCCTAGAGCTGTGAGACTGAACTGATGTTCTCCCTCGTGGGGGCGGCCTGCCCAGCCTGCTTTACTTGGGTCCTCGCTGGGTTGGACACATCCTTGCAGTTCCGAGCCTGGGTTCCCATGGTCTCCACCTGCCCCTGTCTCTGAGCCACAGGTCCCTGACTTGGTGTTAGGTCCTAACAGTATATAAAGAGGGGTCAGGATTCGTAAAGTGCTTTGTAAGCTTTGTAAGACTCTATACAGATATAGTTAATAATATAATGATAATCATAGTGTTAATGTTGTTCTGTGAATCACTCGTTCCCGGAAGGAGGATAAAATGCTCCTCAGGAGCTGGACGGTTTGCCTTGAATAGTAAAATCTGGGCTTTCTCAGTCACCTAGGAAGCTGGCTCTTGGTTCAGTTGAAGGTGGTGTGAAATAATGAAAGTGGGACAGGGTGGTGGGGAGGTGTTCTTTTTCAGCTTGTGGTGTCTGCATAAAGTATGAATTAGGAAAATTGAAATGTGTAGATTCATCTTCATAAGGACTCTTGCAAATAAGGGTAAAGGCTACATACCAGCTGAGTTGCAGAATATTTTATATGATAAAATACTCTGGGCCAGGCAAGGTGGACTGCACCTGTAATCCCAGCAGTTTGGGAGGCTGAGGTGGGAGGCTTGAGCCCAGGAGTTCAAGGCTGCAGTGAGCTATGAGTGTGCCACTGCACTCCAGCCTGCAGACAGAGTGAGGTCCTATCTCTTTAAAACCTAATAATAAAGGCCGGGCACGGTGGCTCAGGCCTGTAATCCCAGCACTTTGGGAGGCCGAGGCAGGTGGATCATGAAGAGATTGAGACCGTCCTGGCTAACACGGTGAAACCCCGTCTCTAATAAAAAATACAAAAAATTAGCTGGACGTGGTGGTGGGCGCCTGTAGTCCCAGCTACTCGGGAGGCTGAGGCAGGAGAACAGCGTGAACCTGGGAGGTGGAGCTTGCAGTGAGCCGAGATTGCGCCACTGCATTCCAACCTGGGTGACGGAGCGAGACTCTGTCTCAAAAAAAAAAAAAAAGTAAAAATAAAATCTGAATTATATATTCCTTTTATAGTTACAAATACTTTAAAATATGGAATAAGGTACCCCTTAAAAGAAAGTCAAGGCTGGGTACAGTGGCTCATACATGTAATCTCACTGCTTTGGAGGCTGAGGTGAGATCGCTTGAGCTCAGGAGTTTCAGACCAGCCTGGGCGACATAGCAAAACCCCATCTCTGCAAAAAAATAAACAGAATTAGCTGGACGCGGTAGCACGTACCAGCCTGCAGTCCCAGCCACTCAGGAGGCTGAGGTAGGAGGATTGCTTAACCCCAGGAGGTCGTCAAGGCCGCAGTGAGCCAACTCTACTCCAGCTTGGGTGACAGAGAGACCCTGTCTCAAAAAATTTTAAAAAGTCGAGTTGGTTCCCCAAGAGTTGGCATGGAGAGCACACAGCCAGCCTTAACTGGCTTCTAATGCAAGATGGGGGCAGTCAGATGGTGACACCTTCAGTTACAGAGGTGTTTTGGTTTGTGGTTTGTATTTTTTTGGAGATGGGGGGTCTCACTGTGGTGGCAGGCTGGGGTATAATGGCTGTTCACAGGCACAGTCATACCATGCTGCAGCCCTGAACTCCTGGGCTCAAGGGATCCTCCTGCCTCAGCCTCCTGAGTAGCTAGGACCACAGGCATGTGCCTAGCAGCAAATTGCAGAGGTTTTTGATGGACTGCAAGCCTTTGCTTAGAGTCCCTGATCTGGGAGTTCAGGCTGAGTCATAACTTTTCTTAACAGAACAGCCCTGCCCCACTCCTGTGCCCCATGCTTCTCCCTGGCAGAGTTGAGGCCACAGCCTGCAGGGCTGAGGAGCCCTGTACACATCCCACCTCCCCATACCAGATACTAACAAGACCAACTCACAGAGGATCAAGGCATTTAATCAGACCAATAAATTGCCTCATCAAAGACATCTTTAAGTGAAACCTGTGTTTTCAGATAACGTTTTTTAACCACGAGTGTGTGGTGGGGTACACTACAGCAATCTCCAGGACATGTGGTGCCGGCCTGGACCAATGCTCAGGGGGCCATGTTGTCGCTCTCGGCTTCTCACCATCCATCAGAGCAGGTGTCATCGCAATGAAAAGGGCAGAAGGTGTCTTCACGTGTGTGGGCACACTTTGAGATACAACCTGACTTGGAGGATCTTTTACGTGCTTCAACAACCAATGGAGAATGAGTTGTATTTTAATACATGGTGCTTTAAAGGTCATTGATTACTGGCCGGGCACGGTGGCTCACGCCTGTAATCCCAGCACTTTGGGAGGCCGAGGTGGGCGGATCAAGAGGTCAAGAAATTGAGACCATCCTGGCTTACACGGTGAAACCCTGTCTCTACTAAAAATACAACAACCACAAAAAAAAAAACAGCCGGGTGTGGTGGCACGTGCCTGTAGTCCCAGCTACTCGGGAGGCTGAGGCAGGAGAAATCACTTGAACCCGGGAGGTAGAGGTTGTAGTGAGCCGAGATCACGCCACTGCACTCCAACCTGGTGAAAGAGTGAGACTCCATCTCAAACAAACAAACCAAAAAAAAAAAAAAAAACAGTCATTGATTACCACCCATGTCCTCTGGTCTGTACTGTCACCCCAACAGGTCATGGTAGAGGCCAGCTTCAGCAGCCTAGGGGCCTCTCTTTGTATGCAACAGCTAGTAAGTCAGCAAGACGCCACGTGTTATACCAGGCCCAGGCGTGACCACGCAGGGGCAGCCATCTACAGCTGGTGGGTGGGACGGGTTGGGGAGTCATAGGTACCAGGTAGCCCTTGGACACGGCCGCCCTGCCCTGGGTTTGGTTTTGTGTTTTGGAGGCTGTGCAGGATCTGAGGCCTCCTGTGTCCTCCTTGGCATCTCCTAAGAGGGTCCCAGCATGTGTTGGTTACATGTTTTTCTTCCTTTCCTTCAGAATATTGACATTACAAACTTCAGCAGCAGCTGGAACGATGGGCTGGCTTTCTGTGCCCTCCTGCATACGTATCTCCCTGCTCACATTCCGTATCAAGAACTGAACAGCCAGGATAAGGTAAGCCATGGAGGGCCAGCTCCTGGCACCCACCTCACAGGGTTGGAGGGCCGAGAACCAAGGGTAGTGCCTGCCATCAGCAGGTCACATGCCACAGTGCTGGCTTGCGATTGCCTCATGCCAGCTGGGTCTTATTCTGGATCAGGTCATTCATGCTGAGCCCACCAGTCCCTGACCCACCTTCTGTGGAGTATTTGGTTGGTTCAGAATTGCCAGAGTGATATCATTCCTGGTGGGAGCAGCCAGTCCTTCCTGAGTGACTACATTTAGGGTGAAGAGCTTCACCAGGAGGGGGCCAACAAGGTAGGAGTAGTCAGGCAGTGCTCCTGCCTTCTTGGCAGTGCTGACCAGGCCAGGCCAGCCTCTTGCCACCTTGAGGAGGGCTGTCACTCCATGGCCCGTTCTGCACTGTGGGCCTTAGAACTGGCAAGAAACACCAACCTGTGCACTCCAGGGCATGGTTTGATGTTTCATCCAGAGAGTTCCTTGGGGACAGGGTCAGGGAGAAGCCCTGCCCAGAGGGCCACTGGAGAGGATCCAGGCCCGCAGCTCCCACCCCTGTCCCCTGCTTCCCCCATGTCAGCCCCCAGCTCTGCAGACAACCCTTGAAGATCCCTGTGGGGAAAGCTCATTTGATGAGTGTTCCTAACTAGCTTATGGGGGCGCTTGTTCAGGCGCCATAGCATTGGTGCGTCAGAAGTGGGATTCTTCAGGAGTGAGGAGAGAACAGGTGTTGGTGGGTACTCTGCAGCAGGTCGGGAGGGGAGGGTGGTTGGGCCTGGTGCAGGGTACTTGGTGCAGACGCAGCAGCTCAGGCTCCCAGCATAGGTTTGTTGTGGCATCAGGTAGAGGTAAGTGTCATCCTTCAGGTGCATCTGTCCCAGGCCGTTGTGGAGACCATGTGACTTTCTCTGTGCCTTGTTCATGCACTCCTGTGACATGGTTTCTTTTACAGAGAAGGAACTTCATGCTGGCTTTCCAGGCAGCTGAAAGTGTTGGCATCAAATCCACACTGGTGAGCCCTTGTCCCCCTGAGTCACTGGCAGGGCCCTCCTTCTGGCTACGAAGAGTTCAGTCCTGTTTAAGCTGAATCCTCGTGGGCGTGGGGTGGTGTGGCTGCCTGGTAAAAGGCAGCTACGGGGTGCTCTGGGGCCAAGGGAGGGTCCCATTAAGGGTGGGTGCAGATGTAGGATCTTGCATCCTGGCGCCCAGCACTTTATCTCATGTGAAACGCCCTGAGGATCCCCCTGAAAGAGTGGGAGGCCTGAGACCATGAGCCCAGCCAACCTTACCTGGGATGGCTCTTCGCAGTCACCTCTTCCATAAGGGAATCCCTTGGGTCAGAAGAAAAATGTCACGTTTATAAATCTCGCTGTCAAAAACACCACGCCAGCAGGTCCATCTGCCTTGTCCATCTAGAGGGAGAGAGCAAGGCAGCTCCCAGCCAAGGCAGGCGACTTTAGAGGCTCCTGCACTTCCTCGTGATGGTGTGGGGAGCCACCACTCACAGGACAGAAGTGTGGAAACCCGGCGTGTTCTCAGGTTTAGGCCTCTCACGCTTCTACCTTGCCGAGCCCGACTTTCCGGGAGAAAACACAGCGTCTGAATCCAAAGCCAAAGCTTCTATACCCAGAGACACTTTTATTAAGCAAACTGAGTGCTGCAGCATCACACGGGACACACAGACCATCAGGGGATGTTCAGAAAGGGCGGAGAGCCCACAGGCCAGGCCAAACCCCAAACAGTCCTAGATCTGGGGCCCTCCAGGGCCACCTCCTCATCCCCAGGCCCCTACCCTAACTTGTAGCAACTGGAGGTGCTGTGAAGAAGTGTTTACACCCATGTTCACTCAGAGTGTTCATGCCACAGGTACATCTAAATCCCTGGAAATGTGCTTTTTTTAGGGCGGCCTCTGTTCAACTGTTGTACAGGGAAAAATAAGTTAAATATTTCCCTATTCCTGAATATTTTACAACACATGTGTAAAGTCCCAGTATATTAAAAAGCGGGCCTTTTTTCCCACCCTCAAAAGCTCCTATAGTCAAGATTCTTGGATTAACCAGACAGGTTTTCGTTTTCTGCACCAAGTCACCAAGGGCGCCCTCCTGATCCTGCATGCTCAGCTGCACGTCCTGTGCTCCTCATCCATGGGAAGGGAAGGATCTCTCAGGCCGGCCCCTTGGGACACTCCCCACGCCTTCAGCAGCAGCAGTGTATCACTTTTTGAGGCCTTCTGTCGCGTGTTAAAGACTGTGAGACACTGGAGTGGGATGGGGGCGGGTCCACGGTTTCCCAAGTTTGTTTTCCTACAACATCAGTTCACCGGTCACACGTCACTGGCGTTCAGCAGAGCACAGTTACAGAGCAGAGTCTTGGATGATTTCAGACTGTTGCCCATGGTGAAAGCCATCAGAGTTGGTTCTGGGAACCCCCGACACAGAAAAATTCTCCTAGGCCAGTGCCTGGGGCTGAGAAGGGCTCTCAGAAGGGCCTCCCAAGGAATGGTTTAAGAAGAGAGGCGGGTGCAGGGAGGAGGGAGGAAGTTCCCCCGCCCAGACTGGATGAAACCCCGTTCTGCAGAGCCGTGAGCAGGGAGGCACCTTGCCTGTGGCTCTGGGGCTGGGGTGGATGGCCTGGGTACAATGCTGATGCCCAGGGAGGAGGTGCTCTTGACCAAGCTTTAAAAACATGTAATTAGTCCTAGAAAATCTTTCAAGGCCCCATCCAACCCCATGTTGCTGTGGCGGAGCCCATTGGGACAGCCTGGAGGTGACCTGCAGTTCTAACCAAGCCTCTTCCTTGTCTGTCAGGACATTAATGAAATGGTACGGACTGAACGGCCCGATTGGCAGAACGTGATGCTGTACGTGACGGCGATCTACAAGTACTTTGAAACCTGAGCATGCTGGGAGGAGCCGCCCCAATAGTGGGGGTACCCCTCCACAGTGACCAAGCGACACCAACGCCATTAGCTACGCACCCCTGTAAAGCTTCCAGCAACTCCAGCTCTGGGCTGCCCCGCAGCGTGTGAGCCTCCAGCTTGGGGCTTCCATATTGGCAGAACTCAGCCGTGTGGCCCTCAGCTCCCACCAGGGCCCCTCCCACGTGACCCATCCACTCAGGTCACGTGGGCTCAGCACACATCCCACAGGCCGGTGGCTGCTGGAGTTTTCCTTCTGAAAAGAATATTGAACTACACTAGTGCTCCAGGGCACCAAACAAAAAGGGCTTCATGCACAGCTGAACTTGGGAAAAGGGATTCAGTTCTGTGGGAAACTCACTGGGGTTGATGAAGGCTCGGCCGTGGCACTTCCTGACTATTGGCTGGGGTGGGTTCCAGCGCTCATGAGAACGCAGGAGACTCAGCGCCTGGCAATTCGCAGTGCCCTGGGCCCTTCACTGTCCTAGTTCAGAGGAGCATGTCACCACAGACGGGTCAGCTGCCCCACACCTGACAGGGCTGTCCCGGCCGACGCAATCCAGGCGTTTTCAGCCTGAGCTAGGAGAGTATCTAGAGGGTGTGGTGCAGGCGGGCCGGGGCTGGGGGTGCTGCTGCTGCTCTCGCGCAGCTGGGCTTTCTGGCAGGAAGCAGTCCCACGGTCCCCTTGCCTGGAGACTGCGACCTGTCTTCCAGCCTGGAAGGGGTTTAGAGTCCCAGCTCTGGCTTTAGATTTCTTCATCATAGGGAGTTTTGCTAGTTAAGATTTTTGTTTTGTTATGAGCAATACTGGAAAAAGTCGCTCCTGTTCTGTTAGTACCAAAGTTACATTCTTTCAATAAGCTTAGAAATCTAAACGAGATCTGTACCTTAGCATGGTGAGAGCAAGGAATGAAGCAGGAGATAGGAGAAAAGTAAACAACCTTAGGGAGCCCAGGCAGTGTCATTTAAACTCACTGAGTCACTAAGACATCATCCTCCTAGGCCAGAGTTTAAGAAAGTGCCTTAACTCTTCTTGTGAGGGCAGCCACTGCCCTCCATGGCCAAGGCAGGGGCCTCGTTCAGGGCTCAGTGGTTGAATTGTCTCCCACCACCATGCCCGCCCTCTCCAGGTACTGGGTCCTTGCCCCCCGTGCCCACCCTCCCCAGGTGCTGGGTGCATGCTGTTTGAACCAAAGCCTTATTTAAAGGTGGTCACTGGAGATGCTTTCAGGCTGGAACTCAACAGCTCTTTTTGGGAATAGGGATCTCCCGTGTGCCTAACATAGTAGCTATTGGTTTGAACAATGTCCAGACAAGACCTGTAGTTTTGAGAATACAGCTGTGTGTGGCACCTGCAAAGCACCATGAGGAAAACCAGCCACCAGTGGAAGCGGGTCACTGCCCCACAGACTGGATGCAATCAGGGGCTCCCAGGAGGCCCATCCAGCCCGACTGTGGGCTGAGGGGTCTGCATTCAAGCACGATGTTCTAGACTAGGAGTTTAACGTGTCTGCGTAGCCTAGAATGTGGTTATTAGGAAAGGGGCTGTGTATGTGGGTGCGGCTGCCAGCACACCTGGTCACCAGATGGCCGGGAACTGCCCATCAGCCCTGCCCAGACGTCAGCCTGGGAGCTCAGGCTGCTGCTGCCAGCTGGATACCCTTTGGTGAAATGCCCGTTTTCGGCTAAGGAGAGGCCAGGCAGGCAAAGTCATGCCACAGAGCATACCAGAGACCCCCGCAGACGCCTGGCCCAGTCCCCCCGTCTGAGTTGTGTTCTTGTTGCTATTCCTGTTGATGGCCAGCTCTGCTATTGGCATGAGCCACTAATGTTCGTGTGAGAATTCCTGTTTTTATATGTCTCTCCATTTCGGTGTCCTCAGTTCCCATTTTTGCTCTCATTTGCCTTCACAGAGGCCAGTCCACCTGTCCAGATCCAGCTGACTGGTCATGGTTTGGTTTATTTATTTTGTCCTTCAGGGGCTGTTTTGCCCTAAGAATGAGGGGACTTCCCTGGGTCTGCAGTTCCCAACTTTATCCTTTGCTGGCCATGCGAGCCCAGCCCTGGTGCATCATGGGATGGGGGGGTAGGGGTCCCCAGGATCTTCTAGAGGAAGGTGGCCATGGATGGATGGGCTATATCTGTGTTTTCCCTCTGGGAGTCTCATGGGTCCAGCATCAGGCCTAGGGTCAGGTCAGCAACAGGGGAAGAGGTGGGCATGGGGAGGGCCTGGCCCTGCCTATCTAGAGGCTTACCTCGGGCCCCTCCTTGGGGAAGGTTTGCATGCAGAGCTGCAGGGGAGAGGGTTCCAGAAGCATTGCCTTTTGCCTCATCTAATAGGATCCTTAGAACACTGTGGGCTTTAGGAATGACTATAGATGCTCACACATGTTTAAGGTGACATTTGGAGATACTCTCAGTCCTGTGGCACCTGGCACGAAGCCTCCAGGAAGCCACTTTGCCTCTTCTCCCTTCAAGCACAAGCTTTACTGCAAAAGGGCCAGTCGCATTTCTGTTTCTCTTGATCCCAGGCTTCTGTGGACTGACGATACTTTTAAATGTTGTTCTAGTAAATATTCTTGAATGTATTAAAGTGGCTGAAACAACAAGCTTGGGCTTTTCTAGCTTGCCCTCCCCTCCCTGTCGTCCCTCTGGCATCACATAAACCAGAACCCAGCTGCCTCCTGGGACTGGCTGTGGAGAGGAGGGCATCTCTGAGCTAGCCTGTGGCCCTACCCCAAGGCACACTTCCTCTTGTGGAAAGATCCTGACCAGGAGTCCAGGGTGGTCTCCCCTGGGCCACAGCACATCACCGTGTGGCCTGGGGCTGTGGGACAGGGAGCCCTGTAACCACTGGGGTTCTGTGACAGATGACAAGACCTCAGAGACCGTGGCAGAGCTGCCCCTAGGAGAGTGGAAGCCCCTACATATCCCCAGACACATGCCTTCCCCAGGGACAAGGGGAGTGTGTCTGGAGGGGTTTTGTTTGTTTTGAGGCATATATCATCTTGGAAATAATTGTCAGGATGTATAAAATAGAGAAGAAGAAAAAAAGTATACTACCCAGAGGCAACCATTGTTTTTTCTGTGCATTGTTTTTTTGTTGTTTTTGAGACGGGGTCAATGACGGCTCACCACAGCCCTAACCTCCAGGGCTCCAGCAATCCTCCCGCCTCAGCCTCCTGAGTAGCTGGGACCACAGGTGTGTGCCACTATCTCCAGCAGGTTTTGTGTGTGTGCGTGTGTGTGTGTGTGTTTGTGTAGAGATGGGCTTTTCGCCGTGTTGCCCAAGCCGGTCTTGCACTTCTGAGCTCAAGCAATCCTCTTGCCTCTGCCTCCCAGAGCCTTGGGGTTACAGGTGTGAGCCACTACAGTAATTGTGAATGCACTGAGCTGGCCTGGAGAACACTCGTCACCTTGTCTGCGTCACGTACAAAAGGCCCATGGTGGTGGCACCTCCTGCATACGAGGGCATGTCGTGAATGCCCTTCCCCAGTGGACTCCCCAGGGTTGGGAGCCCAGCAACTGCCTTGCCCCTGAGTAAGCCGGGCGTTGCGCTATGACCTGCAAGTGCTCATGAGCTGCACCCCTGGGTGCCAACAGCCGCAGGCACCCTGGGGTGGGCAGCGGGCAACAGCTGTAGAGCTGGGAGCTGGGCGTGGAAGGACTGGAGCAGGACTGGGCTTGGATTCAGCTCCTCCCTGCTCAGCATCCCCTGTGTTGTGTCCTCTGCTGTGTGGAAGGGGTTCTCCCCTAGTGGTCAGCAAGCATCTGTGGAGCGTGCAGGGCAGGCCCTGTGTGCAGCGGCCTCCACACGTTAGCAGGGGACCGCCGTCCCCGCCAGCGCACCTGGGCCTTGTCCTGGGCAGCACAGACTCCTTCTCCGCCATCCCCAGGGGGGCAGTCACTCCCAGACCCTCCTCCCGTCCCACCTGCAATGCAGCTGCCTTGGATGCTGACTAGGGTGGCCCTGAGGGGATCCTTCTGTCCCCAGTTACTGACCTGCGGGGCCAGTCCACAGTGCCACTCCCCTCAATTTGGAGCTGGCTCTGCTGCTCCCCAGGGCAGCACCTCTGGGGAGGGCATCTTTTCTACCTTGACTCAGAGAAAGTTCCAGGATCTCTGCGGGGCAGCTTAATAGGTGGAAGAGGGAAGCTGTGAGATTCCAGGGAGAGGAGAGATTCCAGAAGGATCCCTTACACCCCTTCAGCACCCTCAAGAGCCTGCGGTCCTGGGCTCAGATGCCATGCCCTGCCCCAGCAGCCCTGCCTGGTCAGCTCTGTGGCCCCAGCCCCACGGGGCTGGCACTTCCTGCAACCTGGGGGTAGCCTGGGTTCTATTTTAGGTTGTTCCTTAAGTGAGGAACCAGGGCAGACAGAACCGGTCTCTACATGCTCACAGCCGCTTCCTCATACATCAGGTGAGGATAGACTCCTGGGTTACTCAGATTCGGGGCTCTGGATTCCAGCAAGAGCTTTGACTCCAACAGGTCTGGACCTCATTGGGCATGTACAGGAGGCTGGGCTGGACACAGGAAAGGACTCCACCTCCCTGGCCTGACTGGCCCCCTCAGGCTGAGAGTGTGTCGGGGACAGCCTGCTGTGAGGCGGGGGAGGGGTGTGGAGAGACCAGGCCCAGCCCGCCAGTTGACCGCACCAGGCCCAGAGCAGGAGCTGAAAGGTCTGGTCTTTTGTCTCCACCCTCCCGTGTGTGTGAGGAAGGGGTGGCAGGGGGTCTGCAGTCTTAAGAGCCAAGCAGAAGGCCGGGCGCGGTGGCTCAAGCCTGTAATCCCAGCACTTTGGGAGGCCAAGACGGGCGGATCACGAGGTCAGGAGATCAAGACCCATCCTGGCTAACCCGGTGAAACCCC
>NC_045452.1:4451828-4555582 GCF_002776525.5 Piliocolobus tephrosceles
GAGGCGGAGCTTGCAGTGAGCTAGATCCGGCCACTGCACTCCAGCCCGGGTGACAGAGTGAGACTCAAAAAAAAAAAAAAAGCCGAGCAGAAAAGAAGGGCCAGGGCAGGCACCCACCAGGCATGAAGCAGATGTGCCCGAGGGGAAGGACAGGCCATCACAGGACTGGGTTGCACCCAAGACTTCTGCCAAGACGAGCACTGAGGAGGAGTCGGGACACAGGTCCTCCCCAGGTCAGCCACCAACACGGGATGTGGGGGGTGGTTTCCATCTCTGCGAAGCGGGGCCCCCTTCTGGGCCCTCCTATCAGGCACCCTCTCTGACATGGGGTACAGAGGCCTGGCGGGTCACGGGGCTGGGGCCACAGGGAGAGTGGGCAGGTGGCTTAGAGCCATCGGGGTGATGAGTGGCGAGCCCCAGCATGAGGGCTGAAGAGGACTGTCACTGCCCACCCTGGAGCCCGGCTCCACTCCCCTTGGGGCCTGCTTTCCCATCTATGCCAATCATCCCCAAGGCCGGGTTGCTAGCAGGTTGCTGTTTGTCCTCACACCCAGAAGCAGAAATGGGGTGAACATCTTGAGTGGGTGGGGGCAAGTTGGGAGGAGGATGGCCAGTGACTCGATCACTTCCTCCGTATGTTTCTTCTGCCTTTGCAGGACCTCTGTTAGGATAAACTGGAGCCCTGTGAGGTCCCTGCCCCACTGGAGAAGTTGGGGAGCACCTGGGGTGACCCAGTCAGTTTCCAGGGACCCTTTCCCTGCTCACCGGCTGCTTGTCCTGGGCCTGGCGTGTCTTGCTCCTGATGCAGCTCAGCTGGCCTCAGAAAAAACAATGAGGGCCAGAGGCCACCAGGTGCATCCTGGGCAGGAACAAAGGGCCGGAATCCTGGAGCAGGGGAGGCCCAGCTGGCCCCGCCGCCTGGCCTGAGGATCCCGGAGCCTGGATGGAAGGAAGGGTGGGCGCCCACAGCCTTTTCAAAGCCTGCCTGGGGCTGGGCAGGGAAACCAAGACCCGGAGACAGAAGTCGGGGACTGCCAGGGGCCTCCCTGTGCCCACCAAAGGGCAGTTGTTGCACTCGGAGGACTTCTGCCCCTCAGCCTTGTTGCTCCCTTGGGCCTGGGGAGGTGGCCCAGGCACCTGCACAGGGACCTTCCCCAGCCCCACAGCCTTGATATCTGAGGACAGCACTCAGCTGAGGTGGGTACGGGGCTGGCGAGGGGGCAGCAAGGCCAAGACCGAGGAGGTGGCCTTAAGGTGTGTGGTGCCGAGAACACAGGCCCCTTCCTGGAGAAAACAAGCCGGCCCGTGGGGCGGGCAGTATGGGGACAGCCCTCCCAGGTGCAGTTCCCCATTCCTGAACTGGACGGCCTGGCCTGTGCCTAGTCTCTGGGCAATGGCATTGCTGGAGACCTGGGCCAAGGCACCTGACAGATGACACAGGACCGTGGGGCTCTCTGCCTCTGAAGGGCCAGGGAGGAGCCCAGTAGGGGGAAGGGTGGGGGCCTGGCCTGAGCCTGCCCCTCACAGCCGCCTCGGCGCTGGCTCCTCATGGGTGGCTCTGAGGATTGTGGAGCTGGCTCTGGGGCTGGAGCCACTCCAGGCCCTGCCTGACCACCCCCGGTCTCAGAACAGTTCCACTGGCACCAGTGCTGAGGAATGGAGGAACTGCCCCTTGAGCCCTAGAGGTGAATGTTAAGGGCTTTGGCACTGTGACCCTGAGGACCAACTTTAGAACAAAGTCATCACTCCACTCCCTGCGTGAGGACGTTGTGGCTGCACCCCGCCTGCTGTGGGACTGGCGTGCACATGGCTAGACCATGCATGGGAAGGTCCACACAGGAAGGTTGCGGGCCCCAGGATGGGAATGGCAGAGGAGTCATTGGGGTCCACACTGGGGTACAAGAGAGACCCTCAGAATCAACTGAGAGCTGGTTTCTGCCTCGTGAGGCCCCGCGCCCCCTCAGGAAGACTCAGGACGCTCAGTACATGTGTGCTGAGTAAGGGCTTGAATGAATCTGGACCCAGCAGGTGTGGGCGGGAGGGGTTTGTCCCCACTACAGGAGAGGTTTTACCTCTTGGGAAGCCCCAGAAGTAAGGATGGGGAGCCAAGGATGGGGGCAGGGGAGGGCCCCATGGCCATCAGCATCCCACCCCCCTACCTTGTGGTTTGACTTAACCTCCAGGAGGGGGCAGGGCAGACACAAGACACTCATTTTACAGTGAGGATATGGGTCCTGGAAGGTCTGCAGGAAAGCCCAAGCTGCTGGCCCCAGGGCGGTGTCCCCACCTGCAGGGGGAGCTCCTCCACTAAGGAAAGCCAGGGCCATGGGAGGAGAGCAGGCGAGCTCCTTTGAATAGAGTCAGCAAAGGCCAGGATGAGAGAGAGAGGGGGCACCAGGGCCAGGGGTCTCTTTGGAAAGACCTGGGGACAGCGCCCCAAGAGTCTCATGTGGGTCTCGCCCTTCGGAGTTTAACTCAAGCTATCTGGGTCCCCACACATCCCAGGGTTTCCTCCTCCGCCTTGCGAGGGCCCCACTGGACGTTAGGGAACATGAGGACCAGGAGAGCCGGGCTAGCTGAATGGGAACAGAGGCCCAGGCTTTGATCCCAGGAATACGCCAGGGAGGCTGCCAGATGCTCAAGGCTGCATCTGGGCAAGCAATGGTCACTGCCATGGGCCCCATGCTCCTCCCAACACACTGGCCAGGTGCCTGTGTGCCCACTTCCCACCCACCCTCTCCTCCCTGCAGTGAGTGGTGGCTGCTGTGATAGAGATCGTGCCCCCAATCTGCCTTCAGCCTTAGGGTCCAGCCTGGCCTTGGGCAAGCCCCTCCACCCTGGGCCTCTAGCCAGGGCCCCACTGGTCCCCAGAGGTTCCAGAATGCAAGAATTCCCAAAAGCCTTTGGCCACCAATACCCCGGCTGTCTGACATAGCCTGTCCTGTCGTGAACAAAATTGGGGTTAGTCTACATCCCTCCAGGTGCAAGGGTAGAAGGCGGGTTCCCTTGGACAGCTTGGAGGGCTGGACATGAAGTTGTTCCCAATTGGAAGCCTCCAGAAAACAGGCAAGTGGGGGGCGGTGGGGGGGCGTGGGAGAATTCCCAGCCTCAGGCTCTAAAATTTCCAGTGAGTCTGTGGTGCAGACAGGACTCCCTGCCTCCTTGATCAGGGAAGTGCAGGAGGATCAGGGCCACACTGGGCACCAGGAGCTGGAAGAACAAGGGGGTCTCTGGCCCAGAGTCTGGGATGGGGAGAGGCAGAGGGGGCACTGGAAATTGGGGACACATCTTTGAACTGAGATACCAGCTGTTGTCACGACCAGCCCCTGGGCCAGGCTAAGGAAGGGCAGGGCTAAAGGTGGAGAGCCGGACAAGGGTTAGGCAGGGCCTTGAATGCCGTGTTCAGGAGGCTGGCCTTTATCCCTCAGGACCTGGGGAGCCATGGAAAGATTTGAGGAGAAGCGGGCACTGGGCACAGCTGGACACTAGGGAAGGCGTGACACAAGGGCATGGATCCAGCCCAGCTCTGATAAGGAATAGCAGAGTTCCGCAGGACCATAGCAGCAGAGGCGGCAGCAGTGAAGGCTACTTCTCTCTCTCTCTCTCCTCTCTCTCTCTCTTTCTTTCTTATTTATTTATTTATTTGAGACAGAGTCTCGCTCTGCCGCCCAGGCTGGAGTGCAGTGGCACGATCTCGTCTCACTGCAACCTCCGCCTCCCGGGTTCAAGTGATTCTCTTGCCTCAGCCTCCGGAGTAGCTGGGACTGCAGGTGCATGCCACCACGCCCATTTTTAGTAGAGACAGGGTTTCACCTTGTTAGCCAGGATGGTCTCCTGACCTCGTGATCCGCCCACCTCCGCCTCCCAAAGTGCTGGGATTACAGGCATGAGTCACCTCGCCCGGCTGGCATTGGGGGCTTCTTAAGAGGGAGGCTGGGCCCGGTGGCTCACGCCTGTAATCCTCGCACTTTGGGAGGCCGAGGCGGGTGGATCACCTGAGGTCAGGATGTCGAGACCAGCCTGACCAATATGGTGAAACCCCGTCTCTACAAAAAAATACAAAAATTCGCCAGGCGTGGTGGCGGGCGCCTGTAATCCCAGCTACTCGGGAGGCTGAGGCAGGAGAATCGTTCGAACCTGGGAGGTAGAGGTTGCAGTGAGCTGAGATCGCGCCACTGCACTCCAGCCTGGGCGACAGACCAAGAGTCCGTCTTAAAAAAAAAAAAAAAAGAAAGAAAAAAGGGAGTGTGGGGGTGGGGCCCGGAGCGCTCCAAGGGGCGGGGAAGGGGACTCCCAGGCCCGAGGACTCTTGGAACGGAGCGGGGTGTGGCGCTGAGGAGGCGGCGGGACGGATGCGAGACCGGGAGAAGCGCGCTGGAGGGCTACGGGCGGGGGATGTGGCGCGGTCCAGGCCCGTCGCGGCCTCGTCCTGACAGGGACACCTGCGGGCTCGTCCTTCCAGGATCACCTGCGGGCTTCGG
This sequence comes from Piliocolobus tephrosceles, assembly GCF_002776525.5. Classification (NCBI taxonomy): domain Eukaryota; kingdom Metazoa; phylum Chordata; class Mammalia; order Primates; family Cercopithecidae; genus Piliocolobus; species Piliocolobus tephrosceles. Next base: position 4,456,310 of record NC_045452.1, read on the forward strand.
GAGCCGATGCCTCGAGTCCCCTTCCGGCCTCGGTTTCTCGGCGCCGCGGGGCGGGGCGGGGGCAGCGCGGGTCTCAAAGCTGCCTGCAGGGGGCGCCCGTGAGCGGCGCGGCCGGAGCCGGAGACCGAGCGGCCGCCGAGACAGCGGGAGCCGGCGTGCGAGCCGCAGGTCAGCCGGGGTGCTAGGTCCGGGGTGCGGGGTCCTGGGTGCCGGGTGCGGGGTGCCGGGGGTCCGGGGCTGGCGGCCGGGCGGCGTAGGGCCGTCGGGGGTGTAGGGCCGAGAGGACTGGGAGGCTGGAGTTCTGCTCCCCTCAGGGTTCCTTTCCCGCCGCCCCGAAACCAGTTCCCCGGCGCGGGGTCCGAGTCCTGCCCCGCGTTGGCCGCCCTCACGGCCCGTGAAGGGCTCGGGCACAGTCACGCCCCAGGCGCAGTTGCGGCGCCGCGTGCGAGACCCTCCGAGCCGTCCCAAACTGCAGCGGAAGGCGCGCGGGGGTAGGCGGGGAGGGAAGGCAAGTGCGGCGGCCGGCGCGGCGCGGGGTGCGGAGCCGCAGGTAGCGGGCGGGGAGCGTCAGTCCGTCCGTCCGTCCGTCCGTCTGTCCGTCCGTCCATGCGCTGCAGACCGGCCCCGCGCGCTCGCATGAACCTTCCAGGAGCTCCTCCAGCAGGAATGGGCAGGGGGCGTAGAGGCACTTCCTGAGGGCTGGCGGGCCCGGACCCCGGGGCGAGGGAGGATCCCCAGGTGGAGGAGCCGGGCGGATACCGGTTCCCCGGGAAGGTGCGGCGCGGGCAGAGGCACCCGAGCGCCCGGGGCGCGCCGAGAAAGGGGGAGTCGGGAAAGCTGGGCCGAGCGCGGGCGCATTCCTTGGACAGTGGTGGCGGGAAGTGGGTTTGGGGGACCCAGGAGACGACGGGGGACCGGCGGGGGTGGGCGCGCGCCTCGGACTGGCCCCGGCTGTCTGCCTGGCTGCCCGGAGCGAAGGTAGGAATGGCGGGAATGGTAGCGGCTCTCGAGGGATTTGGCGCAAGGTGGCCCAAGGGCTTGAGGCCGCCGCCGCGGGCCGGCAGAGCTGAGATCCTTGTGTCCCGCACTCAGACTTTAGTTGCCCCGACTGTACCATGGGAGGAAGAGGGAGACCCAGGGCTGAGTCCTAGGCTGGGGGAGTCGAGGCCCTGCAAAGAGGAGCAGGTGTTTGTGGCCCTCGTTGGAGGGTGGGCCGCAGGTCAAGCCAGCCCTCTGTCCCCATCCTGAGGCACCGCCTCTCCTGGGCTGTGTCCCCAACAGGGCCCTCTGCTCTCCTGCCAGGTGCTCAGGTCGCCTCCATTCTGCCTCTGTTGTCGGCTCCCCCTGGGTTCCCTGGCGGGGCACCCTGCCGAAACTCCCTGACGGGCCAGGGCTGCCCCGGGGTGCCCCAGCCCTGGAGACCGTGGTGGAGGGTTCTGTAGAGCACCGCGGGCCTGGGACGCTATTGCTGGGTGGGGCTTCCTCACTGGCCCTGCTTTGGCCGCTCCTGGAGGCCTTGGGTGGGGCTGGGAAGGCCAGGCCCTGTGGGCAGCATCCCCCAGCCCCCATCCTGGCAGATCCATGGCAGGGGCGCCTCACAGGCTAGTCCACGGCCACGGTGTCAGTCCCTCCTTGGTCTGCGCTTGCTTTTTGGGGTTTCCTAGGCTCTCCATAGTCCTAGTGTTTCTCAGGAAAATCCCAGCCACTACTCCTCCATCCGCGTCCCCTGTTCCCCCAGTGCTGAGCTGGCTGAGCTGTGAGCTTTCCTGCTCCTTGCCTCAGGAAGCTAGGGACAGCCCAGTCACCTCTGGCCGGAGGTGGACCTTGGGCCAGGCTGACCTGGCTGGTCTCAGGGCTGTGCTGGGCTTCTTCCCGTATCGGCCTGTGAAGTACAGATCCCCAAATATGCCCTGCTTCCTGCCTCCAGGAGTCCGCGACGGAAGAGGGCCATCAATGGCAATGACTGCCTCATGGGCAACCTGATGGACTGGTGATTTCAGTGCCCTCGTCTGGGTTTCTGGTCTTGCCTCCGTGACCCACTCACTGGGCAGGTCACTGTCCCCTGGAATCTGATATCTCATCTGTAGAACAAGGATGATGATCTTAGCAATGCCTAATGTGGAAAGGCCTTGGCTTGGGGGCGAGTGGGGGAAGGTTTAGGGCAGACCACAGGGCCAGTTAGGGATGTGTGCTGGAGCTGGGGAACCTGGGAGGGAGGGTATTAGGCTTGGGGGTCAGGGGACACCACAGGGATTGCTGTTGGCAGAGGGACATGTGAATGGCAGTTGGCCTGGGAGCCAGCATGTGTCTTGAAGGCATCACGTCCTACAAAGTCCAGGTGAGGCCTGGGCAGTGCCTGCCGTGTGGGACCACAGCCCCTAGTGGCTCTCAGCTGTGTCCTGACACCCAAAGAAGGTCTTATTACCTCTCACCGACCTAATTCCCAAGCCACCTAACCCCAAATGAGCTAGAATTGCCTTCCCAACCGTGTTTGCGGGGTCTGTCTTGTCTATTGTAGCGCAAACTGGGCCCTGAGCACGCAGAAGAGCAGAGGAAGGACGGACGGACGGATGGATGGATGAATGAAGGCGGGAAGGATGAATGAAGGCGGGAAGCTTAGGCTGAGGGGATTTAGGGCGTGTGTGGTGAGGATGCTGTGGAGAGGAGACCACACAGGCAGGAGCTGAGCTGGTGAAAGGGAGGGTTCTAGCTCCCAGGAGAAGGGTCTGGGCCATCGACAGGAGGGGCTTGGTCCTAGGAGGTGGGTGGTCCAGAGGTTGAAAGGAGCAGAGGAGCCCAGATGGGGACGGGAATGGAGCTGGGGTGCAGAGAGGAGCCCCCACATGACTGCCCACCCCCTGCGCAGGGCCTGGGACTCTGGGTGGTGGGAAGAGGCAGTTTCGTGGCAGAGAGGGAGGCCCGGGCCCCTGTAGCCTGGACTCCATGGATCTGGCCAGGGACTGGGGAGGATCAGGTGGAGGGAGGAGCAGGAGAGCAGCTGCCTCTCATCCCAGCACAGGGGGCGATGGGAGCCCAGGGAAGGCAGGACCCTGGCTTCGGGCCTCCGCAGGCATTTTCTCTGCTAGAATCTCTCGCTACCTCTCTCCCTTCACCTTCTCCTCCAAGTCCCACCCAGATGCTGCTTCTGTGAGTTGCCATGGGGATTCTCTCACCACACCCCCCACCCCCACAGGGGAGGCCTGTTCCAGGAGTCACTGGGCAGGGGCTGCTGCTGCTGCCCTTCTGTGCCCCACCCCTCGGATGTGCCGCGCAGCCCCGGTCTTTGGCATTGGCCGTCACCTGGCGGAGAGGCTGCTGGAGCTGGCCAAGCAGAGGGAGGCTGATGGTGTCACTTGGTGTCTCCTCTGGCGTATGGGCAGGAGATTTCTCCCCAGAGGCCCCGGGCTGGTGTTTGTCTGCCCCTGTGTCACAGGAGGACTCGCCTCTGGTCCCTCAGTGGCCTCTGCAAACCTCGAGCCAGCCTGGGGGAGGCTGCTCAGTGGGGAAGAAGCAGTGGCCAGGCTCTGCTTGGTCACCTTGCCCTCCTGTCAGCCTCCAGGGCTGCTTTGTCACACCCGCCCAGGGACCCAGCAGCCGGTCCTCACCCCTCCCATCCTCAGTGCAGCCACCCTGGGGCATTCTGAGGCCCTGCACCCAGCACTGCCCCTTCAAGCCTCCCACAGGGTCCCGCCCAGGACTACTGGGCTCTGTGTCCTCAGGGCCATCTAGAAACACTCCCTTGTCCCCGCTTCAGCAGCGTAGTACCTGTTGCCCGCCATTTGAGGGAGGTGCAGGTGCCAATCCTTCACGTGACGTGATGTGGCTCACCACAGCCTGTGTACATGTGAGCAGCCGCATGCAGAGGGGAAGCTCTCCCGGGCCTCGGGGACTATGACATGGAGCAGGAGCCGCCCCCAGCCAGGCTGCTTTCAGCACAGCGTGGGCCCCCAGCACCTTTGTGTGGGGTGTGGCCCCTCGGAGGAGGGCTGTCAGGCGAAGCCTCGTATGAGGGGGTGAGTGGCGCCCAGGCGGGGAGGAGGGGGAGCTGTGGCCTCCCTGGCCCCTAGCCTGGACACATGGGGGTGTGGGGAGCAGGAGCTGGGGCCCCCAGCACTGGCCCCAGGGCTGCGATGTGGGGGCTGCTCTGTGAGGCAGGCTCAGGGCCTTAGCCTCCAGCTGCAGGGAGCTGGGTCTTGGCCCCATCTTGCCCACATCCTGCCACCAGGAGCAGAGAGCCACAGCCGCACCCGGGCTGTGGGGGAGGGATACCAGGCGTCTCTCTGGGTCCTGGGCCCAGCCTGCACCCAGCGCCTAAAGTAGGGGCCATCGGGCAGCCCCGGAGGGCAGGAGGGAAGCGGAGCCCATGCTGGGTGGCTGGTCACCACCCGGCAGTGAGGAAGGCACCTGCGCTGATGAGTTTTGGGGAGGGTCTGGGGATCCTGGGGCCCTGGGCTGTGGGAGGTTCATGCCCAGGCCCCCCTGGGCCACCCCAAAAGCCAGTCATAGCGGGGCCCATGACCTGCCATGCCCCTGCCGAGCTCCCGCAAGCCACTTGCTGATGCTTCTGTCTACCCCATGCCTCTCAACCGTTTCCTCCTAGACTAGGTCTCTTCATGGCATTTCTGTGAGAATTCCTCAGTACTAGCTTCAGATCCCCAGTCACCTCTTCCACCATGTGTGTGCCTGAAGCCCACCACATGCCTTATTTCAGTCCCTCTGTTTTTCAGTCCCTGGATTTTGTATTATTTCTTGTTCATATCCACCTGTCCTTGTTTCATTTCCGCCAGTCAGTTCAGAAGTTCTCATTCTTGTCTCCAGATACCATTCTTTTCTTTGCCTCTTTGGACATCCTAAAGGTCTCTAAAATCGTTATTAGATTACTGTATTACCTTCCTTTCTGCTGGAATGAATTCATCTCCATATTTTTTATTCTGTTGCTTGCCTTTCTTAGCCTTCATTTACCTCTTGCGCTTTGAAATTGATTTGCGACTCCTCTGAGGTGAGCCAAGGTTGTGGAGACAGGGAGTGGCCTGCAGTGCCTGAAACCGCAGGGCAGCAGCCGTCTCCCAAGAATGTCCTGGGTCCTTTCCTCCTTTGAGGTCCCCTGCCATATGCTCAGGGCCCAAATGGGGCCAGGCACAGCAGTGGGGGGCACACCTCCCTGTGGCCCAGCAGTTGGGGTTCTGCCAGGCCTGGTGGAGGTGGTAAACATTTGTTATGGGAAAGTAGCAGGAGGGTTCTAAGGCTGGGATTCTGAAGCCCAGGAAAAGGCCAGGCATGGCTGGAGCAGGTCCGAGTCCCTGCACTGTGCCCTGTACGTTGCCCTTAGCTGCACTCAGGAGCAGATGTGCAGGGCACTGCCTAGAAGCCGGTGGGCACCTCTGTGCAGCAGGCTCTGGGGGGTACAGCCACCATCTGGGCATGTGTACAAAGGGCCTTGCTAGTGTGACATACAAGGAACCAGAAGACGTGGGCCAGAAGATGTGTGGGTTTTGATTAAATGGAGTTTTAATTAAAGTGTCCGGGTTGGGGGAGGTGAGGAGGAAGGCAGGAAGAAGTAGCAGTTTTGAGTCTGACCGCGTGGAATCCTATAAGGTTGTTCTTTCAAGAGGCATTATGCACGTTCCACAGCATGTGTCCCCTGTCTATATGGGGCAGCATCTGCCCTCTGATCTGTCCCCAACAAGGGGCAATCACAGGGAAGTATTACATTATTAGTATCTAATTTCCCCTCCTGGTTAGCAACAGATGATGAAGGATTAATTAGATGCACAGAGCCAACAGAGAGGGATAGGAAATTGCCAGATCCTGGCCCCATCCCCTCCCTGGGGCCTCTGACCTTCCTGTCACTCTGGGAGGCTTCTGAGGGAGGGGAGCTGGAGGCCCAGGAGCCTTCCTGCTGCTGTGCTCTCTGTGGGTACAGCCCCAGCCCTACGCCACCTTCCAGTTCTCTTGGTAAGGCTGAGAGAGGTCACATCACGCCTTTGGGCCTCAGTTTCCTCATCTGCAAAATGGGTTTCCTGGGATCAGCAAGATCACAGATGACCGTCATTTCCCAAGCTCCTAAGCAGGCTGCACAAGCTGTGTCTGAGGGTCCAGTGCAGTGCGTGACCTCTAGGCAGGTGCCTCCTGGGACGCATAAGGTTTGGCAGCTCAGCAGTGGCTGGCATCGTGGCCAGCTGACTCTGTTGCTCCCCAGTTCTGGTCCACGACACATTAGTAGCTTGAAACTGGGCACAAGGGGAGAATTTATACCACAGAAATCAGGCAAAGCCTGTAAGTCAGGGCGCCCCCGGCCCGGGACCGATTTGCCAGCCTATGGTAGTTCCCAGCCTTTCCCCAAGGAACGCACTCCTCCCCTGCCTGCCCCGAGGGTGCCTCTGACTCCACTGATCTGCTTTGCTCAGGGCTGAGAAAGGCACAGCTGAGAGTGGATTCTGGCTTGGCAGGGGCCCAGGTTGCCTGTGGGTCCGGGCAAGCCTCACCCGGGATGTGCTGGCAGCAGCTGGGAAAGCCTGCAGGAGTGTTTAAGGAGGGGCCGAGGGAGGGGACAGGCAGTGAGGTGGCCTGTGTGGACTCTGCCGGCAGAAGCCATGGGTGTCTTCAGCCCCGTGCGAGGCCGGCCAGGGCAGAGGGGTCTGTTGCCCTCACTGAGGCTGGTGGGCAGCAAGAAGTTGGCTTCAGTGTAGTCAAGAAGGTTATCAGTATCTAGTGCTGTTTAGCGTGGGGACCCACAGCCCAGAAGGTACAAAGACCCTGAGAACGGGGGTACACAGGCAGGTACCCAGAGCTGCCAGGGAAGCCTTGCCAAACAGAGGCCCCAGTCAGGCTCCTTCCAAACCAGGCATCCCGGCTGGCACGGCACCAGTCCAGCCCCTGCGGCAGGTGCCGATGATGTGACCCCACCAGCAGGGCTCTGAGTGGTGGGACTGGGGAGTCCTCCCTCACCTGGGCAGACATGTTATGTTCCACCTTGTCTGCCCCCAGCAAGGCCCTTGAATCTGGAGCATGGTCTGGAGCTGCATCAGCTTTCTAGTCTGGGATGGTCAGATTGGCAGAAGGTTGTGGCATCCTTCAATGCAGATGCCCTAGAGAGGGCCATGGTGGGAGGCAGGATTCCTGGGTAGAGGCAGCTCCTCAGTGACCCACTGGGCCTCACTGGACAGTGGCCTGTTGCTGCTGCTGGTGGTGCTGGGCTTGGGGGGCCACCTTGGAACCACAGGCCAGGCACCCGGGTGGGAGGCAACCCGGGCCCAGCACCAGCTCCACTTGTACCCACTGGGCAGGGGCTATCATGAGTCAGGTGGGCCCTGGTGACTACTGCTCAGGGAGAGAGGCCAGGAGCATCAGGGATAACTGTGTTCCTTGAGTGTGGCCAGAGATGGTGCCAGGAGACCTGGTCTGGCGCATCCCTGCCAGCGACATGCTTTGTGAGTGGCTGCCTGGCAAGTGCCCCATGGAAAGCAGGGGCTTGGGAGGACTCAGCCCTCTCCAGCTGCTGCAGGGCCTCCATTTTTGCAGGGTCTCTGGTCTCTGCTCTCTCCTTCCTCCTCCTGCTTCTGTGTCAATGCTCCATTCCAAGCCTCCTAGTAGGGGCAAAAGGGCCTGTTGGGTGCAGGAGAACCTCCAGTCCCAGGTTTGGCTGCAGCCTGTGCCAATCCTGTTCCAGCCACTTGAGGTGCTGACAGCACTGGAGTTGGAGGGAAAGTTGGGGTCTGTTTGAGCTCTGTCACATGGACAGTGGGGTAGAGGGGAGCCTGACCGTTTGAACAGGGCTCAGGACCAGGAGTGACTTCCTCTCCAGGTTGCCAATCTTGCTCCGTCCCTCATGTCCTGAAAGAGAAGAGAGATGAGGTGGCTGCCTGAGTCCACGTGAAAGGCAGCCTCTGACCTCTTGTCCCCAGGCAGGCAGTGGTGGCTGGCCATACACTCACAGGGCCCCATGAGGGTTCAAGACTGGAGGGGGTAGATTTGAGGGCCTCTTAGCTCTCGGAGAGGGGCAATTTAATGGACAGAGGGCCGTTTGGACCCAGACCATTCACAGGCTCGAGGGGGACACTGGGAATTGGGGCTGGGCTCAGGCCTGCTGGGGAACCAAGACTTCTGCTTCTGAGGCATGTCAGCTAATTCCATTTTGACTCTGGGGGAGCCATTTTAAATGTTTATTTCCTTCTCATAGAATCATGTGTGAGAGCTGGCATGGCCCCTAGAGGTCATTTGGGGTCCAACTGCCTCACTGTATCAATGAGGAAACTGAGGCCCAGAAGAGAAAAGCATTGTTGCCCAGAGTCCCTCAGTGAGTCCTGGTTCCGTACCTGCTTTCTGCCGGGGACCAAACTCCAGTTAGTCATTCCTGGTGTCAGCCAGGCAGAGGAGCAGGCGGGGTAGAGGGTGTGGGAGGAGGGAGGGGAGGCAGCTCCCTCCGAGTGGAAGCTCACAGTCAGCTGCAGCGCCGCCCCCGGCCCTGACTGCAGCTGACTGGCGGGGGCACCTGGAGGCAGCGGGTTCGGGCGCAGTGTGAGAGGGCTTACCCTTTGCGGCAGTGGGAGACAGGACCAGGCGGCTCCCCACATCCTTCCACATCCGAGCTCCAGGGGTCTCTGGCCTGTCCTTTCACAGGGCGGCTGGTGTCCCTTAGGTGGGTGCTGGTAGTTCCTGGGAGAGCTGACGGGATGGAGTGGGCCAAGGGGGCTGAGAAGCTGGCCTGGCGAGAGAAGGTGGGTGGGACTGGGAGAGCCTGGGAAGGGAGGGGTTTTTCTGGGAGGGAATGTCATGGGGCTGGCCGCGATCCAGGACCCAGGAGACTGGCCAGGCTGCCATAGGAGGCCTGAGAGGCTGAGCATGGGGGGCCAACACAGTGACAGACTTTTAACAGGTTCCTGGCCCCCCCAGGAAAAAAACAGACTGCAGCTGATCCTTGGCCCTGAGTTCAGAGTGGGAGGCACCATGACCCCAGTGCACAGAGCAGGGAATGCAGGGAGCCATGGATAGTGCTGGGGTGAGCTGGAGTCCTGGCAGGCGCCTGGCCATGGCGCTACTCGTTCTGCAGAGCCTGGGAGAAGGGGCTGCCTCCTTGGGAGGGGTTTGCGTGAGAGTCTTAGTGGGAATTCTATTGGACCAGGGGAACCAGTCTTGCTCAGTGACTTCTCTGGGTGTCCTCTAAAGTGAGGGTCAAATTCCCACCTCTCTCGCCTCCTGGCTATGACCACGGCAGACCGGGCAGGGCATGGGGCTGGGCGGGGTTGGGGGCCATCCTCAGGCTAACACCTGGCCTGTGGGTGGGGTGGGATCTGAAGCTGTAGGGTCTTCAGGGGGCCAGGGTGGGTGTGGGGCTAGGGGTGGCACTTTCTGCAGGGTCCGCCCTCTGCAGATGGTTCAGCTCCTCATCGGCTATCCGTTTGCAGGTGCCTCAGGAACCCTGAAGCTGGGCTGAGCCATGATGCTGCTGCCAGAACCCCTGGAGAGGGCCTGGTTTCAGGAGACTCAGAGTCCTCTGTGAAAAAGCCCTTGGAGAGCACCCCAGCAGGGCTGCACTTGGCTCCTGTGAGGAAGGGGCTTAGGGGCCTGGGCCCCTCCGCCTGGGCCAGGCTGGGAGCCAGGCGGGCAGCTGGGCTGCAGCGATGGACCGTGAGCTGGCCCAGCCCGCGTCCGTGCTGAGCCTGCCTGTCTGTGGCCGTGCCCATCATGGGCTCCTCGGTGTACATCACAGTGGAGCTGGCCATTGCTGTGCTGGCCATCCTGGGCAACGTTCTGGTGTGCTGGGCCGTGTGGCTCAACAGCAACCTACAGAATGTCACCAACTACTTTGTGGTGTCGCTGGCGGCGGCCGACATCGCAGTGGGCGTGCTCGCCATCCCCTTTGCCATCACCATCAGCACCGGGTTCTGTGCTGCCTGCCACGGCTGCCTCTTCATTGCCTGCTTTGTCCTGGTCCTCACACAGAGCTCCATCTTCAGCCTCCTGGCCATCGCCATTGACCGCTACATCGCCATCCGCATTCCGCTCCGGTGAGCAGGGCCGGGGTTACATCTGTGCAAAGGCTGTTGGTGCCCAGGCTTTGGTCTGTGCCCGGGGCCAGGGTGAGCCTGGGGTCAGGGCCTAGTCTGCAGTGTCAGCATGGTGAGCTGGTGACGGGGCCCGGGCTCAGCAGGGGCTCCCCAGGGCCAGCACGTGGCCAGCAGTCATGCCGAACTGACTGATCCCTGTGGGCGCAGGGCGGCCTGGCCCTCCCAGGAGGCCTGGGTTCCCCTAGGCTGCCTGAGGCCAACTGTGCTCTGGTTTTTGGCAGATGAGTGTGGCCAGCGTCTGGCATTGGGCTTAGCAGGGAGCTCTGGTCCCAGTGACCCACGTGCTGCCAGCGGGTGTGTCTGGGCCATTCCTCACACACGAGCAAAACTCCCCGCATGATGCTGGGGTGGAGCGGGGAGCCAGGGGAAACCACAGGACCTCAGTGCTAGGAGCCGCCCGCCACCTGCATTCCCCCAGCTCCTCTGGGCCAGCCTTGCAGTGCGCATATTAGGAAAATGACCCAGAGAGGGGAAGTGACTTGGCTGAATGCCACAGTGAGTCACTTGGACCTATATGCAAATTTTTGTTGCTCCTCAAGTCACCAAGGACTCATGGTTTTGGAGGCAGCCAGTGTGCTCAGGGGCTGGCTGTTGGAGGGGATTTTTATGGTGAATCTTTTGTGAAGTGACTTCAGCCAAGTATTGTGTAAATGAAGATTTTCCCAGAGGCTGAGTTTACTCGGCGTGGATTCCACCTACCCAGGCCGTAGATTAGGCTAGAAAGTGCATCCCTCCCTTGGGGACTTCAGAGGCCTTCTGTCCCACCTCCTGGCCCCACCACCACAGAGCTGGATTCCGCAGCCTGGGTGGTTGTGGGCCCTGAGGCCATGCATGAGGCTTGAGGTGGTGCCTCTTGAGAGTCAGGGAGCAGAGTGTGCCATCTCTGCGGTGAATTATCTGAGACTGGTGGGTGCCTATCTAAAGAGGAAGCCACAGCAGCCCCACTCAGGTTGAGGGTGCCCCAGCAGGAAGGAGGACCCAGCTAAATGAGCAAATGGAAATTTAGAGTGTCAAACCCAGGAGGCCCTTAGAGGTCATTTCCTCTCATCTTCTGGATGGAAAATGAGCCTCAGAGAAGACAGCCAGCTGTTTCTGGGCCACACAACGAGTTGGTAGTGGAGCTGGGGCTAGGCCTAGAAAAAAATGTGGCCTGACCCCCACTGTGACTTCAGTCACTGGGGAGCGGTCATGGGCAGCCTGTCTCCCGGAGCCTGCACCAGGTGGCCATCCCTGTCACCTGGGCTCTAAGCGGGAGCAGGAGCTGCATTGGGCTGCTCCAGGGAAGAGGAGGAGTCTGGACCTCACACTGCCCTATCAGATGCTCTGTATCCCAGGAGAGTCTAGAACCCTTGGCAAAGGAGAAGGGGACCCTGGCCAGCCCTGACAGGGATAGAATTAGGGGTTGTCTGACTCCAAGTGCAATCTCTGGAGAGCCTCCATCCATTGCTCTGCAACGGGCAGAGCAGAGTTCAGGTTCGTTCAGTGGCAGCTCAGAACACGGAGGCCCAGGAGGGGCCCTGTCTGCAGGTGCCCGGGTGGGCCAGAGAACAAAGGACTGGAGCTGACTTCAGGGAACTGCGCTGAGTCTGCACACTGATGGGATGCTCCGTGGGGAAGCAGAGGCCAAGCTCTCATTTTTTCTCTGATTCAGAGGGCATGAACAGGGCTGCTGTTCTCAGTTTAAAGGAACTTGACTTTTTTTCTCTCCTTTTCCTCCTCTGTTTTCTGAGAGTTGAGAGAATGGCTCCCTATGAAGTAAGACAGATGTGCTGTGTGGCTGTGGAAAGTTAGCTGCCTCTCTCTGGGCCCATTTCCTCCTCCATAAAATAGAATAAGTCTCTCTGCCCCTTCAGAACACAACGGTGTTCTGAAGGTCCAGTGAGTGGATGGGGTGACAGGGACCCTGAGGAGGGTTGGCGGGGTAGGAAGAATGGGGATTCAGATCTTTGGGTTCAGAGCCATGGACCTGCCGCCCCCTATCCTCTACCCATCTCATCCCAGCTTTCTTGGAGCTGGACCTTAGTTCTACCCAGACCTTGAGCCATTTGACTCTGCTCCATGAGGCTCTGCAAGGCTTAGACTGGTCTCTTCTGCAGGGGTCCTGGAGAGGATGACGACGATGATGTTCATCCTCCCTTGTGGGCAGAGAGCTTTACAGCTGCCAAAGGATGTCAGCTCAGCATCTCCTGTCATCCTCTTGGCCTGCACTGTGGCCAGGCGGATGTTCTGACCCTCCTGTTACTCATGAACTCATGGGGAGGCCAGAGCAGGGAAGGACATATGAGTGTCTCCTGATGTGGATGGACTCCAGGGCCCTTCAGGCTGTTCCTGGCCCTTAGGTCCCTTCGCTTTCCTGTTCCTCAAGGCCGCTGGGCCGCTGGGCATGTGGAGGTGTCCATGTGGGCTCCCGAGAGCAAGCAGGGTATGAAGGGAACTTGGAGACACTCTGGCCTGAGCTGGAGTTGTAGCCTGGCTCGGGATCCTCCCTCCTCCTTTCTCAGCTGGGAATCCAGCCTCCTCTATATGCCATGTCCTGCTCCACTCAGGAAGGTCCATTCAGCTAGCCCTGGGTCTAGCCTCAGGCCTGCCCCACTCTCCATTAACTTTTTTTTCAAAAAAAGAATTCAGTTTTGGAAAAATCTATTATTTTCCAAGTTCAGGGAACCTGTTGGGCTAGCACAGGGCCTAGTCGAGGAACTCTGTGAGAAAGACTCCAGGCCAGAGGCAGTGATGTAGCTCTCTGTGTCCCCAGAGGATAGAGAATTCAGGGCGAGAGACACGGGCTGCTTTTCCCAGTTCCCAGGGGACTTTTGCCGCACTGTCCCCTGGCTCTCACAGCAGCCCTTGGTGGATGCTCTCGCTGGCTGAGGAACAGGCCAAGGTGCAGGTGGCAGTTGGTGGTGAGGCCCGAAGTCCTAAGACTTCTAAGAGGGCAGGATTGGGAGAGAGGGCTCCCTGGAGGAGGTGCCACCCAGTGGGTCTTGCAGGATGGGCAGGCAGGGTCTCACTGGCATGAGTGTGGTGGCAGCAGGTGTGTCAGGTGGGGGGCAAAGCCTGGGACAAGACCCTGAGGAAGGAATGAGCATGTGAGCACTGGTCAGGGAAGGGTGGCCTGGCTGCCAAGTGACAGAGAGAGATGAACAGAGTGGGCAGGAAGGGTGGAGGCCAAGTCAGCTGTTCATACCGGGGGAAGGAATGGAGGTTTCCCCTGTTGGTCCATGGCTCTTCAGTTCTTGGATCAATGACTCCTTTGGACAACTTAGGAAAGCTCCACCTACTCTTCAGGGTGAGACACGTGCACATAAAGCCCTCCTGGAATCATGGGGCATATTCTTGGACCATAGGGTTAGCCCCCAATGTGGGTAATGAAGATCCCCAGAAAGGGGCAGCCTGCAAGCCAGGGGACACAGGGCTGCAGAGGGCACCTCCACAAGGGATGGGCAGCAGCTCTGGGACCCACATTCTCTGACATGACTGGGCACCCCAGAGTGGCGGCATGTCATGCTAGACGGCCTTGGCATCCCTTCCACCTGGAAGGTCAATGTTTGGGGTCTAGGAGGGCAAGATGTGAGTGTGTGAGTCACAGATGCAGCCCAGGGTACACTGCTGGGCCTGGCTGAGGCTCAGCTGTGATTCCATTTGGGCCCTGATGCTGTCCCCGCCCCCTGGGCACCAGGGTCCAGGGCTCTCAGCCTATGGGGATTTCTTTTGAATAAACTTAGTCTATTTGTGTTTTTTAAAAAAAATGAGTAATGTTTTGCCCACGCTAAAACATTAAAAAGGAACAAAAGAGTATAGTGTAGTAGAAAGTTGTCCTCCATACCCCCCTGGTTCCCCACCCCCAGTTCCCTGCCTGCAAGGCCATGTTAAGAATCCTTCCAGAGATACTCTTTGCATATATAGTCAAGTGCTATTAATGTATGTTTTGTTTCTGTCCCCACACGGGGCTTTCTTTGCAGAGTGCAGTGGAAGACTCCCCTTGTGGTTTCCCTCTTCTGTACAAGTAAACAATTGGACAGACCAGGGATTTCCATACTGTGTTCCCAGAAGCCTTCGGGTTGGCTCTGCTGTCCCCACCAATTCACTGATTCAATAAACATTTAATAAGCCCCTTCCCTTCCCCAGCAGCTTCACCTCTGTGACTGCCTGGGAATGTGGGCGACAAGGTTTGCTGCTGAGAACAGTTTGAAAACCAGCAAAGCAGGTGGCCCAGGGCCCAGGCAGCTCTGCAACACCCCTGTGGCTGCTTGGCTCTGCTCTGTTGCCTCAAATGACAGGAAACTCACTATTGCCTGAGGCAGTCCATCTCTCTTGTGAACAGCTCAGCTGAAAAACTCTTACCTACCCTGAGCCACAATCTGCCTCCCTGTAATTTCCACCCAATGATTCTCCATTCTGCCCTTAGAGGGCAGAGTGCTGACAGGTCCAGGACTTGGTCCCATTTTACAAATGAAGAAACTGAGGCTCAGAGAGACAAAGTTTTAAAACATTCCTGTTTACAGGGCTGGAACCCAGGGAGGGATATGCGTTTCTCAGGAATAATGTCAGAATTAATATAGCTTCCCAGTCAGTGAGGACTATATAAATTACTGTTTGCAAAGCACTAAGAATGGTGTCTGGCATGGAGTCAGTGCTATGTAATGTAGATGTGACAGAGAGAGCCTGAGATTTTATGTTTGCGAGTCCAACAGGAGGGAGGGCACTGCCAGCTCCCTGTTGCTTGGAAGCAATGAGCAAGTCTATGACCCTCCTGTTGAGGCCCTGTTGCAGGTAACCAAGCCCCCATGGAATGGCGCTGAGGAGCTCCTGTGTGAATGGGCTTGTCCGGTTACTGTTTGGATTCAGAAATGACCTAAGAAATTCAGAACAGACAGACTCACCTTGGCCTGAGTTGCCTCTGGGCTCTTGGAATGTCCACAGCAAGTCCATTTCTCTCCTCGGGCCTCAATTTACCCACCTGTAAAACAAGAGGATTGGACCACATAAGAGATCAGAAGCCTCCAGGATATCTCTTTTTCTCTGTAATTTGAATTAGTTAACAAAATTTAAATCTTGGGAGATTATACCCAGAAAACCATCTCCCCAGCCCCACCTGAGATCTGGTAACAGCAGGCACGCATTTTGCATGGCGGTGAAGACCAGATAAACGCCCCACCAGCTGCCTCCTGTGTGTGCTACCTGTAGGCGCCTGTTTACTACCCGTGGATGAGATGGTTTCTGTGGAGGTTCCCAGCTCCAGAGTTAAGTAAAGCACATCTTTCCTTGCACCTTCTTTTTTTTTTTTGGAGACGGAATCTTGCTCTGTCGCCCAGGCTGGAATGTAGTGGCTCAATCTTGGCTCACTACAAGCTCTGCCTCCCAGGTTCATGCCATTCTCCTGCCTCAGCCTCCCGAGTAGCTGGGACTACAGGTGCCCGCCACCATGCCCAGCTAATTTTTTGTATTTTTAGTAGAGATGGGGTTTCACCGTGTTAGCCAGGATGGTCTTGATCTCCTGACCTTGTGATCCGCCTGCCTTGGCCTCCCAAAGTGCTGGCATTACAGACATGAGCCACCCCGCCCGGCCTTCTTGCACCTTCTGAGTGTCCCTGTCTCAGAGCTGACAATGCAGAGATGGATGTAGGAAAGCCCTGCCCCCGAGGGGCCCAGATGTGGTGGGGATGTGCTGCACTTGGGTAGGAAACTTCTCTGAGATCTCTATCCTGGACTTGAAGGATGGGTAGGGTTTCTGCCAGGTAGAGGGGAGTGTAATCTGGTCTTGCCAGAATCAAAACTTAAACAGAAGTCATCCCTCAGTGATCATCAAGGTTGCCTTCCTAAATTAGGGAGCTTTTTTTTTTTTTTATTGTCCATTCTTTTATGAAATCTATGCCACCTTTCCTACAGGGCTGAGGTCTGCTTCCTGGCTGGCAGATCCAGCCATTTCCCGAGTATGAGACTGGGAATCGGTAGGCTTGGATTTCTGTCTGGCTCTCACTCAGTGATTTCAGGCAGATTACTGTCCCCCTGGACCTCAGTATTTCCTTGCAAATGTTAAGATGGCCATGTAAATGTTAACACGTAATTCTCTCATTTCTCTCCAGAGGGCTGTGGGTGGGTTTGGAGGGGAGAAATGGCATCTCCTTTGGCCTGGGACCTCCTCCCCTCTTTTACCCCCCATGCTGCCTCTTCTCAAGGGCTTCTGGAGACCCCAAGTCAAATGGCAAATGGGGAAGAGAAGACAGGGTATGGAGTATAAGAGGCCTAGATCCCCTACAGGTCTGATCTGGCTGGTACTGCCCCTAACCAGTGAGGCCACCCTCCAGACCCCTTCCCACTCTCCAAAGGGAAGCCTGTCGTAGCCTTAACCAAGATCAACCAACATGGAGGTGACTGATCTTGGTTAAGGCTGCGACCAACATGGAAGTGATTGATCTTGGTTAAGGCTACAACGCATTTCCCTTTAGAGAAAAATAATGTTTTCTCCCTCAAAAAATCATGCGTTAATTCCCTCCAACCAAAAAATCATGCGTTAATGGAAATGGGTTTCCATTTCTTGGGTGCCTGCTCTCCTGTTACCTCCCAGCAGCCTGTGAAAAAGGCAAGGCATATTACTTCCACTTAACAGAAGAGGATGCTGGGGCAAGGTGGTGGGAAATGACTGGTCCAAGACCTCATAGTCAGGAAAAGGCGAAGAGGGTGCTGCTCTGGGGTTCTGAACTCTTGCCCTGCTTAACCCTGGTTTCTCAGATCTCTGATGCTGGTCTCTTCTCCCCAGGTACAATGGCTTGGTGACTGGCACAAGGGCTAAGGGCATCATTGCCATCTGCTGGGTGCTGTCGTTTGCCATCGGCCTGACTCCCATGCTGGGTTGGAACAACTGCGGTCAGCCAAAGGAGGGCAAGAACCACTCCCAGGGCTGCGGGGAGGGCCAGGTGGCCTGTCTCTTTGAGGATGTGGTCCCTATGAACTACATGGTGTACTTCAACTTCTTTGCCTGCGTGCTTGTGCCCCTGCTGCTCATGCTGGGTGTCTATTTGCGTATCTTCCTGGCAGCGCGACGACAGCTGAAGCAGATGGAGAGCCAGCCTCTGCCAGGGGAACGGGCACGGTCCACACTGCAGAAGGAGGTTCATGCTGCCAAGTCACTGGCCATCATTGTGGGGCTCTTTGCCCTCTGCTGGCTGCCCCTACATATCATCAACTGCTTCACTTTCTTCTGCCCCGACTGCAACCACGCGCCTCTCTGGCTCATGTA
The DNA here is from genome assembly GCF_002776525.5 of Piliocolobus tephrosceles. Lineage (NCBI taxonomy): Eukaryota > Metazoa > Chordata > Mammalia > Primates > Cercopithecidae > Piliocolobus > Piliocolobus tephrosceles. Next base: position 4,473,614 of record NC_045452.1, read on the forward strand.
CCTGGCCATCGTCCTCTCCCACACCAATTCGGTTGTGAATCCCTTCATCTACGCCTACCGTATCCGCGAGTTCCGCCAGACGTTCCGCAAGATCATTCGTAGCCATGTCCTGAGGCAGCAAGAACCTTTCAAGGCAGCTGGCACCAGTGCCCGGGTCTTGGCGGCTCACAGCAGTGATGGAGAGCAGGTCAGCCTCCGTCTCAACGGCCACCCGCCGGGAGTGTGGGCCAATGGCAGCGCTCCCCACCCTGAGCGGAGGCCCAATGGCTATGCCCTGGGGCTGGTGAGTGGAGGGAGTACCCAAGAGTCCCAGGGGAACACGAGCCTCCCAGATGTGGAGCTCCTTAGCCATGAGCTCAAGGGAGTGTGCCCAGAGCCCCCTGGCCTAGACGACCCCCTGGCCCAGGATGGAGCAGGAGTGTCCTGATGATCCATGGAGTTTGCCCCTTCCTAAGGGAAGGAAATCTTTATCTTTCTGGTTGGCTTGACCAGTCACGTTGGGAGAAGAGAGAGAGTACCAGGAGACCCTGAAGGCAGCCAGTTCCTACTTTGGACTGAGGGGAGGGAGCCCCAGGCTGGAGCAGCATGAGGCCCAGCAAGAAGGGCTTGGGGTCTGAGGACGCAGACGTTTCATGCTGTGAGGCCTTGCACCAGGTGGGGGCCACAGCACCAGCAGCATCTTTACTGGGCAGGGCCCAGCCCTCCACTGCAGAAGCATCTGGAAGCACCACCTTGTCTCCACAGAGCAGCTTGGGCACAGCAGACTGGCTTGGCCCTGAGGCTGGGGAGTGGCTCCAACAGCCTCCTGCCACCCACACACCACTCTCCCTAGACTCTCCTAGGGTTCAGGAGCTGCTGGGCCCAGAGGTGACATTTGACTTTTTTCCAGGAAAAAATGTAAGTGTGAGGAAACCCTTTTTATTTTATTACCTTTCACTCCCTGGCTGCTGGGTCTGCTGTCGGTCCTGCTGCTCACCTGGCACCAGAGCCTCTGCCCGGGAGCCTCAGGCAGTCCTCTCCCGTTGTCACGGCTGCCATCCACTTCTCAGTCCCAGGGCCATCTCTCGGAGTGACAAATCTGGGATCAAGGACAGGGAGTTGTAACGGAGCAGTGCCAGAGCATGGGCCCAGGCCCCAGGGGAGAGGTTGGGGCTGGCAGGCCACTGGCATGTGCTGAGTAGCACAGAGCTACCCAGTGAGAGGCCTTGTCTAACTGCCTTTCCTTCTAAAGGGAATGTTTTTTTCTGAGATAAAATAAAAATGAGCCACATCGTGTTTTAAGCTTGTCCAAATAAGAATGGTGTCTGAGTTCGTTTCCTACTCCATAGCTAGGCCTGTGCACACATACAGGCATGTGTTGTGTATGAGAGAATGTGTGCGTATGTGCAGACACCCTGCCTGCCCTGGGGGCCCTCCCCAGGCTCCTGTCCTCGAGGGGACAGGCTGCCTGGCTGCACCACAATCCAACCTGCATCTCTATGAGGGCCCACAGGGGCTGTGGGAGAAGGGGCTTTCCCCAGCAACTCCCTCCCTCTTTATCTTCCTACATCTTTAAGGGAAGATCTCTTTGTATGTTACCTTCTCGGAACTGTGACCTGCTACCCCTGCCCTGCTCTACCCTTTAGCAGAGGTCACAGAGGTATCTGCAAACAGATCTGGGCAGGGGCTATACTGCCTTCCCCTAGAATCCCCCTCCTTCTATTCTTAACAAAAGAAACCTAGAAGGAAGGGGTGTTTTTGCTCTGACCCCGGCCTCAGGGGTCTCCTGCCTGAGGAGGTAGTGCCATCTTTCTGTGATGGAGAAGTTTGAGGCCTGGAAGGCATTTAGCAACTTGCCCCTGCCTGAGGTTGGTGGGGAGCTGTGATTGTCCCGGTTTGGTCTCACTCACTCTGGGTTTCCGGAAGGAGTGTTAGAATGTCAAGGGTAATCCTCACATAGCCCTGTGAGCCCTGTTTTACAGATGATTAACAAGCCCAGAGAGGTTACATGCTTGCTCCAGGTCACACAGCTAGTAAGTGGCAGAAGTGAACTTAAAACCCAGGTCTGTCTGACTGTAAAATCCATGTTCTTTTTTTCCATTAACTTATGATGAACTATTTGAACCAAACCAAAAAGTATAAAACATCATGTCCCTAGCACTCTGCTTAAGAACTGAAACATGACAATGTTGGATTTGACCCCTGCCCATCATTACCCTGCCTCCTAGGCCTGGAAACAACCACTTTCCTGAATTTCATTTCTTTCCATTGCACTTCTTCTTCTTCTTTTTTTTTTTTGAGACGGGGTCTTGCTCTGTTGCTCAGGCTGGAGTGCAGTGCAGTGGCACGATCTCAGCTCACTGCAACCTCCGCCTCCCAGGTTCAAGTGAATCTCCTGCCTCAGCCTCCTGAGTAGCTGGGAGTACAGGCACGTGCCACCATGCCTGGCTAATTTTTTGTGTGTCTTTAGTAGAGATGGGGTTTCACCATGTTGGCCAGGCTGGTCTCGAACTCCTGACCTCATGATCCACCTGCCTCGGCCTCCCAAAGTGCTGGGATTACAGGCATGAGCCACCGCACCCAGCCCTTTCCATTGCACTTCTTTACACTTTTAGTATATGGATGCCTGCAAAACTGTCCCAAAACCAACACAGGATTGTTTTAGCTATCTCACTGTTATATCCTCAGAGGTCCTCTAGACTGGCTGCACAGGAGAAATACCTAGGAAGCTTCAATCAGCACCAAAGCCTGAGTCCCTTGCCCCAGAGACACTGGATTAATTGGCCAGGGTAGATCAAGTAATTCCCTAGGGGGTTCTTATGGACAGCCAGGACAACCTATAAGGAGCCACTGATACAAATGCACCGAGTCCACCCCCTGTCCACACCAGCTTCCTCCCTCCTAGGATCTGCACTGGCTGTGGGCTGAGGGTGGAACAGTGGCTGGGGTGTGCCTGAGAAGACCAAGAACACAGAAGCTGCCAGTCCTCATGAGCAATTGGTGGGAAGAGGCCAGAAAGAGAACCACAAAGGTAGGGAAAAATGAAACCTCGTCTCCAGCCTTTTCTGAGACCTTGGGAACCAGGCTTTGAGTACTGAACTAGATGGGTGCAGGCTTTGGGGCTGGGAGAACAGGGCCAGGGGCTCAGCAAAAGCTTCTAGGTACAAATGGGCCCTAGTCCTCCCAGGGCCAGCTCCTGCCTTGTGGTAGAGCACAGGCCTCCTCATGTCCTTAGGAGCTTAGGGTCCCATGTCCACACCCACCCCATGTTGGTTCCCACCTTCAGCAGGCCTGAGTGTAAGCACATGGGCACAGACCTGAACATATGCAGGCATTATTCCTCAGACAGTAAGAGAATACATGTGTGCACATATAAACATGTTAGTGGGCAGAGCCCACCTCAACAGGAATAAGTGCCCACAGCAGCAGCATGAGGGAGATGAGAAGACTGGTGAAGGGCATGAGCAACAGCTCAGTGCCATGGGGTACAGGCTATGTCCCGGTCCACACTGCCCTGGGCCAGGCTGCCAGGAGCTGTGGCCTGGGCTGCTCTAAGCCCTGCAGCTCTATCGAAGGGCCCCTCTCCACCCTCTCCCTGCCCTTCCCAAAGGGCTGGGGATGGATAACATGCTTCATTCAGGCCTGTCCCACGCATATGGGTCCCATCACAGATCCATGTTCTCCATGGCCCCAGCCCCTCTCTACAGTGGGTGTTGCCAGGCCACTGGGAGGCCTGAGACCAGAGGTCTGGCTCAAGCTGGGTCTCAGCTCATCACTGGCCCTCACAGGAAACAAGCCTGCTGGAGGGCTCCCTTTCACACTCCTCTAACCACCCCTCCTGAAACCCTACCTTAATCGGGTTGGATTAAGGCCCTATCCTCTGGGAGGCATCACCCGGGGGCTCAGGGAGCTGGGTAGGGGCCACAGTTCTGTGCACTGACCAGGGGACAGCAAACCACAGCGGGGCAGGAAAGAGGGGCCACCTGGGTACTGTGAGGAAATGAGCTGCTGATGTCCCCGGCATCTTCTGGGACTCAGTATCCCAGAAATGGGAAACTGGTCTTTTCAACTGTGGTGGGGAAACAAGAACCCAGGGGAATCCAACTGCTCAGCATGTGGGAAGGGCTCTGCCAGCCCGCCCCTGCTCCTGGGGCCGCAGGGAAGGTAGGTGAGGCCAGCACTCTGTGCCTGGGATGCTGCTGCTGTCGTGCGATGTTGTGCTGCTCCCCCGCATGGCGGCTGCTGCTGCGGGCTCTTGCCAGTTGGACACCCTCCCCTGAGCTCTGGTGCCGGACAACCGTTTTCTGAGCATGCTAAGCAATGCCCCTCTGCTGATGGGAGAAGTTACTTTAGAGGGTACAGAACGTTGGAAGATCCAGGTGTGCTGTGAGGCAAGTGGCTCCCTCCCTGACCCTTACTGCTCAGTGTGCAAGGTTACCACCTTCTTCTCCTCCCCACACCCATCCTCCCTCTCTTCCAAGGTGCCCCTCATTGCTGCTGTCACTCATCATTAGCAGTTACTGTCATTGTTAGGACAGCCCCTGTCAGGCTGCAGAGCCAAGGAAGGGGGCAGGAGAATGTCAGATGACTCACACAACATTAAAAGAGGGGGATGGACACACAGAACACAGAATCTAGCTATGAGAAGCACCTTGTGAGACTCTGGTTCAACCCTTTTTCCAGAGGAGAAAGAGCAGCTTAGCAGAGCTTCCTGACAAGTCCCTTTGCTTCCCATTAGTCAGGCTTGGAGGGAGGCTGGCCTAGGAGAAAGGCCAGGCCAGGGAGTCAGCATGAGGCTGGGCAGGTGACAGGGGTAGCCTACCCAGGGTCCTCTGAGGTAGGTGGGGAAGGCTTTGCATGGACCCATCCACACTTCTTTGCCTTGTCCAAGGAAGTGTTTCTGTTTTGGGGAGGAGAGGAGTGATTCTTTGTCAAATTAGCCATCTGGACTGTCACCTAACGACCAGCTAAGCCCTCGGTTCGTGCTGGTTAGGACCTGAGCCCTATCTCCTGGCTCTCTGTCCCTCTCCCAACCACTTAATGAGCCCTTGATGATGCACACTGAGCCAGGGGCAGGAATGCAGGGAGCTAACCAATACTAAGGAGAACAAGCCTGATGGGGAGAATAAGCCTGACGGAGGGAATAAGCCTGTGAGGGACACACAGGCTCTCACAGGAGGTGAAAGCCACACCCTAGCGGGCAGCCAGGATGGGCTTCACAGAGGGGCCCATGCCAAGCTGGCCTGTCAAAGGCCCGCGGTCAGCTCCAGGGCCCCATCTCTTCAACATGTTGGTCAGGAAATAAGAACAAGGAGGGGCTGAGTAAATCTGCGCCTGATTTTCATCTGCCTACACTGAATTATGCCATCCATTTGGAGGCAATTTTCAAGTTAAAATGTTGTCAGAAGGCTGTCACAGTTTTGATCTTTCTTTTCTGTTCTTTCTCAACCCACCCACATTTTCTAGTTAGGTTGGAAAGGGGAGTGAGGGGGATAGAGCCTGGTTTATATTCAGAGATTTCTGGAATTGTTAAAGATAGATGAGACTTTTAGAAATTATCAAGTTTTCTCTTAGGAAAATTGAGTCCCAGTTCAATGTCACAATTAATTGTTCTTTCAGTTCCAGAACTTTTAGGGGAACTGGAGGGCCACGGCCAGGCATCCTGCAGGCTGTCTCTTGGGGTTTCAGCTTGATTCTCTCTGCTGCCTCGTTCAGAGATGCCAAATAATCCCACCACTTGCTCCTTCCAACCACCACCCTGTTCCACCGACTGCTGGATGGGGAGTCAAAACACCAGTTTCAATCCCTGGCCTTGCCATTGACTTCTTTCACAGGACAAGTCACTGAGCTGCCACACCTACTTTTAGATAAAATGAGTTAATAAATGTGGGCAGGGCATGGTGGCTCACGCCTGTAATTCCAGCACTTTGGGAGGCCAAGGCGAATGGATCACCTGAGGTCAGGAGTTCAAGACCAGCCTGGCCAACGTAGTAAAACCCTGTCTCTACTAAAAAATACAAAAAAAAAAAAAAAAAAAATTAGCCGGACATGGTGGCGAGTGCCTTTAATCCCAGCTACTTGGGAGGCTGAGGCAGGAGAATCTCTTGAGCCCGGGAGGCAGAGGTTGCAGTGAGCTGAGATTGCACCATTGCACTCCAGCCTGTGCAACAAGAGCGAAACTGTCTCAAAAAAATAAATAAATGTGGCAGTGCTTTGGAAGGTATATGCAACACAAATACCCAGGATGATGCCGACCATTATTATTGTACTAATAAATCCATTCTCAGCTCAGAAAAATAAGAGGGTAGCCAATCAATAGTGCCAGTGTTCTTGGCATCAGAGAGTGGAAAGGAGGCTGGAAGGGAAGGAAAATGGGGTGGCAGGGAAGAGAGCTACTGACCACCTTCTACATTTTGCTCACTGACATTACCCAGCCATTGCCAGAGGGAGAAATGTGGTAGGTGTGAGTTCAAGGCAGGCACCTGGAAGTCCCTGATCTCTGGGTGCCAGGAGGTGGGTGTGGAACTGGCAGACGACCTAGGCAAGGGTCACTGATTATGGATCATTTACTTTCTTCAACCCTATACTGTCCCATCTGTTTATGAAAGTCTAGAAACGAGGGAAATTTAGGCTTATCTAAGAGGTTAATGGAGAAGGGATACAGTAAATGTCTCAGCCAACAGAGTCAAATTCAAAATGACCTCAGGGCTGGACAGATAAAACTGAGCAAGGACCACTGTAAAGTCCTGCTCAGACAGGATGTGGTGGCTCACTCCTGTAATCCCAGCACTTTGGGAGGCTGAGGCGGGCGGATCACTAGCAGTCAGGAGTTTGAGACCAGCCTGGCCAACATGGTGAGACCCCATCTCTACTAAAAATACAAAAACTAGCCAGGCACGGTGGCTCATGCCTGTAATCCCAGCACTTTGGGAGGCCGAGGTGGGCAGACTGCCTGAGGTCAGGAGTTCGAAACCAGTCTGGCCAACATGGTGACGCCCTGTTTTTACTAAAAATACAACAAAATTAGCCAGGCGTGGTGGCGTGCACCTGTAATCCCAGCTACCCGGGAGGCTGAGGCAGGGGAATTGCTTGAACCAGGGAGGTGGAGGTTGCAGTGAGCCGAGATCATGCCAGTGCACTCCAGCCTGGGCGACAGAGCAAGACTCTGTCTCAAAAAATCAAAATAAAAATAAAAACTAGCCAGGTGTGGTGGTGCATGCCTGCAGTCCCAGCTACTCAGGACACTGAGGCAAGAGAATCACTTGAACCTGGGAGGCAGAGGTTGCAGTGAGCTGAGATCACGCCACTGCACTCCAGCCTGGGCAACAGCAAGACTCAAAAAAAAAAAAAAAAAAAGCCTGCTCAACTTCAAAAAAGCCAATGTGCAGGGAGGAGTGGGAGGATAGAGAGACCCAGCCTACTATCAGTTCAGGTCAAAACAACATGGACACTACAGTTACTCAGTTGAGCACTGGCTAACACCGTGGGACAGGATGGGAAAGAAGCAACCACAGCCTCAAGCTGCACTGACATCCTAGTTACTAGGAAGTGAGTCCCAGGCTACAGGGACTTACCAGGTCCCCATTCAAGGCAGCAGACATGCTCATTTCTCAACACCACACCTGCTCATGGACAAACTGAAATGAGTTTGTCATTTTGTGCCTGCAAACAAGATGGTAACCTCCCAATGACACTCAACAAATTAACAAGTGGCCAAAGGAAGGGGATCAAGACAGGGAGCATCTAGAAACTGAAAATGTCTGGAGGACGTGAGGTTGGAGAAGACTTAGGGAGAGCTATGGTGAACAGACCAGATGAGAGAAACAGCTTGTCATGTGCTATTCAAAAAGGCACAACTGGGCTCACAGAAGCTTCAGCAGAATAACTATTTCAGTTAAAGGCCACCAAGATGCAACAATTTGAGACTCATGGCTGGGTTTTCAGTGATCCAGTGACAGTGATGTCAGGATATTCAGGCGCTTGCTGGCCTGGAAGGGGCTTGGACCCCCTTATGGGCCTTGAAGAGACTCCTCTGTACTTCGAGGGCACAAAGCTAGTGAAGATGGCTCATCTTTTATGGCCAGAATTGTCTTCAGTTCAGTTTTCAGTTCATGGAAGCCCAAAGCAGGTACGTGGGATAAGACAGAGGATTAGGAGGAGGGAATGACAACATATATATTAAAAAGTCACTACCTGAATCCAATGGGTATAGGTGGGAGATGCCTACCTGGTATGGATTGAAAGGCATCAAAGAGGCCCAGAGTCCTGTATTAACAGAATACACCCCAAGGCCAAAAATTCCTCCTTAGATGACAGTGGTATTACCCCCAAGTGAGGGACATTTGCTGTCTGGAGAGAGTACCATGATGACTTATTGGGTCAACATGTGGACATCCAGCAGAGAAGCCTGGGGAGGGCTGAGACATAGGGTAGAAAAGGCATCCTGCAGCCCAGGGTTAAGCAAACTCTGCCAACTCTACAAAATGCACCCAAGGAGTGCCAGAGGGTGAAGCAGGGGAGGGTCCTCACCAGCTTCCTCCATCCTACCCCATACTTCCTGTGGCCACGCCTTACTTCCCTAATCCTATTAGTAGGAGCTCTTCTCCTTATCTTCCCAAATCCAATCTATTGCATTCTGTTAATTCTTTCTGAACATCTTTGGAATCTGTTCCATCCACTCTACCCCTCAGTAATCCCTCAAAGTCATGGTCTTGGCGGAGGCACTATCATCTCTACCAACCTGGATACACTCCAAACAGACCTCTTTGTTGATCTCTTTTACCACAATTTATTCAGCCCAAGCAGTGAGATTAATATCCCCAAAGCATAGCATCAGCCATGTCCCTCCCTTGCCCCAAAATATTTAGTGGCCTCTAAATGTGCAGCAGATCAAGTCCGCCTTCTTTCTGCGGCCAAAGACACAGCTTTGCCCTCCAGAGACAGCTCTGACCACCCACTTTCCTTCCCACTATCCTGCCCCTCACTGTGCCAAACTGAACTGTCTACCATCCTCTTACCCCATTCCCTGCCTTTGTCTTTCAGGCAGGCCACTTCGTCTCAGATGCTGTCACTCTGAATCTCCCCTACTTTAGACACTTCCCATCCTTCAGGGACCACCTGAAGAGCCATCTCTTCCATGAAGATGGAGGGGGACTTTACTGAAATCCTCTTTTCCCAGGTCTCCTGAGTGCCTTTAGATGCATGCCTGTTCCACGCACCAGAAGTTTGTTACCTGCTGCTAAGTTATGACTTAATGCCTGAGTAATGTGCTGGTTTTCACCAGTGTATGTTATATTTTCCTACCAAGACTCTAAATTCTAATCCTAGAGAGTGGAGTGGGGATGGTATCTACTGACTGTGTCGAGAGACCTGGGTTTTAGTTCTCTGCTGCCGTTAACTGGTCATGTGACTTTGGGTTTCCTTCCCTGCAAAATGATGAAGCAGATGGATGGATACATATCGCTTCCAGCTCTGCTATTCTCTGCATCTATTTGACTGTGGGCTGACCCACCCAGCTCTAAGCCTGGCTAGGGAAGCAGCAAGGGAGGCTATGGACAAGCCCAGGGAGAGAGAGAGAGGGAGAGGGAGATGGGGAGCTAATAGCTCTGGAGGAAGGAAGGACATGCTGGGCTAATGGGATAATTGGATAATCCTCAGAGCTAGGGGCTGCCAGGCTGGGGCCAGCTGTTAGAAGCAGACACAAATAGCACAAGCAAAACAAGGGCGCTGATGCAGGAAGCAGCTTGCTGAGAGATATGGAGGAAGCTGGGTGGTGGCCAGAGGGTGGGGGAGGGGACAAAGAGAAACTGGAGCCCCTTTCTATGGAAATTTCGAGGACAGCATCTTAAGGCCTTGTATTCTGGCCCCATTTAGAAAGACTGCATTTAAGGATCCTGGCCTTCTATATACCAAAGAACATTCTTAGAGACCAATGGTTTATCTTGGCCTCCACAGTGTCCTGGCCACCAAGGACCTTTAAGGACCATAAGGCCCTCATCCTTGGCCATTGAGGGTTATCTGCAAATGGGGCATCCATTTGACATGCCTGTGAAAATATTGCTGGACTCTTACAAAAGATTAATTTTGGATACATGACTCAGTGGGTCCCTTCATTTCGGGCGGAGAAGTGGACCTGTCAGTAGGGTTGGGCACAGAACAAAAGAAATTTTGAAGGGATCTAGGACCCAACTCTGCTGGGTCACATAAGTCATAACCTCAGTGATTGGACCTCAGTTAGCCCATCTATAAAATGGGGACAATAAGCATTACCTTCCCTGCAGGGCTATTGTGGAGATAAAATGAGATCATGAATGGGAAAGTAATTTCAAATGCAAGTGCTTTGCCAAGCACTTTAGTCCCAACTCTGTTTCTAATTTTGTATGATTTTGGAAAGGCTATTTCCTTTCTCTGAGTTCCAGTTTCTTCCAATATAAGATGATGAGATCAGACTAGATGCTCTTTAAATTCCCTTCTAATTCTAATGACTATAATTCTTATAAAAAAATAGTATATTTACATTTGTGTGCCCTATAAGGACAGTATGAGAAAAGAAAATTAGAGGCCAATTGTATTAATGAACATAGATATAAAATACTCAAGATTAGCAAGCCATATATAGCAATGTACAAAAAAAATATAAATCATTATCCAATAGGGTTTATCCCAGGAATGCAAGGATGGTTTCACATTAGATAATCATTCAATATCATTCATATTAATAAGTTAAAGAACACTACAGGAGAATCTCAACAGATGCAGAAAATGCATTTGATTTTAAAAAGTCAACACCCAATCATAGAAAAAACTGTTAGCAAACTAGAAATATAAAAACATTTTCTTAACTCAATAAAGTATATTTTTCAACATCTCACTGAACACACCATAGTCAATGGTGAAATATTAGAAGCCTTCTCCTTTGGTCGGGTGCAGTGGCTCACACCTGTAATCCCAGCACATGGGGAGGCTGAGGTGGGCAGATCACAAGGTCAGGAGTTCAAGACCAGCCTGGCCAACATGGTGAAATCCTGTCTTCACTAAAAAATACAAAAATTAGCTGGTTGTGGTGGTGCATGCCTGTAATTCCAGCTACTTGGGAGGCTGAGGCAAGAGAATTGCTTGAAGCTGGAAGGCAGAGATTGCAGTGAACGGAGATCACACCACTGCACTGTAGCCTGGACTACAGAGGGAGACTCCATCTCAAAAAAATAAATAAATAAAATGCGAATCCTTCTCTTCTAGTCAAGACCAAACCCATTATTCTATCCAATATAGTACTAAAGTTCCTAGAGATCAAAATAATACATGAAAAAGAAAAGAAACAAAGTAACATGATCTGCAGCTGAATTAACTATCTATGTAGAAAAATTCAAAATATTTCTTTGGAGTATTATTGGAACTAATGAGAGTTTATCAAGGCTGTTGGACATAAAATCTACATAAAAAAACAGCAGCATTCCTATAGGGCAGCAAAAACTATTATAAGTAATTTAAAATATATCAATTATAATAGTAGCAAAAACTAGAAGGTACCTAGAATAAATCCAACAAATGCACAAAAAGAAGACTCAGATGAGGAGATGTGCCATGTTCATGGATGGGGAGAGACAATACTATAAAACTGGCGATTATCCCCAATCCATCTGGAAATCAAGTATAATCCTTTAAAATTTCCAATAGATTTTTTTCATAAATTATACATTTTGGATCCTAAAAATCATTGAAAAGAAAAAGGCCAAGAAGAAGCACAATAATCTTCTTCCTTTTAAAGAAGGTGAAGAGTTGTCCTAACAGATACAATAATGTGGTACAGGAACAGTCAAACAGATAAAGTAAATGAGATACAAATGTTAGAAGCAAACTTGTCTTTGTATGGGAATGTGATATGTGGTAGAGGTCACATTACAAACCACAGAAAAAGCATGGATGGTTCATTAAGTGGTTCTGAAACATGGAAAGGTAAAATTGAAGACAAAGGTGAAAGAAACAAAGATCTTTAACACTTTAAAAAGCAAATATATGAAAATGTCTTTATGACCTCTGGACAAAGACAGATTTCTTAAACACAAAAGCAAAGCCATAAAAGAATATGCTGCTAAATTAACTAATGAAACTTTAAAAAACATTTTTTTTTCATGAAAAAACGATGTAAAGTACAAAGACAAGCCACAGACTAGAAGAAGGTATCTGCAATGCATATAATCAATAAAGGATTAGTGTCTGTAATATATAACTCCTATGAAAATAAACAAAGATATTATCAGACACTTTAGAAGAAAAAACCTAAATGATCAACAAACACATGAAAATAAATTCAATCTCACTAGTAATTAGGAAAATGAAAATTAAAATATATTTTACCACCATTCACAGTCAGCCAACTAGCAACAATTTAAAAACTTTGGTGGGGAACAGAAATACATAATACCTGGTAGAGTTGAAGATGTGAATAGCCTATAATCTAGCATTTTCCATTTCTAAGCCTCAATCTTCAATCAAGTCACACACATATTTTTAAAAACCATGCACATGGATGTTCATTGTGTCACTGTAATACTAGAAATGTCAAAGCAACATTTTTAGTATTTCTTAGTATTAGTATCTTTTAGAATTAGAATGGATATATGAACTGTGGTTTACTACTTCAATGAACTATCATACAGCAGACAAAATAAATGAACTCAATATATCAACACCTGTTCTATATTCCAAGTTAAATTTCCCTAGCTATTTCCAGACCAGACCTTGAATTTCCACCTTTGTGTCTGTGCTCATCGCTATCGTCTTTCCTCTCACTTTTGGCCCAACAAATTTTAATGATATAATTTAAATGCCCCTTCCTCCTAAAACATCCCAGGATCCTTTAAATTCTGATATTAGAGATTAGAAAACAAGACCAAAAAAAGCTGAGTCATGCTAAGTTCACATGGCAGATGAGTGGCAGAACTGGAACCAGAACCCTGGTCTTTACATCCGTCTTTATACCCCTGCAAGGCCACAGATCATCTCAGACGATAAAATACAGAACAAATCCCAGCTCCCAGCCTAGGCCACTTTGTCCCACAAACATCCCTGGAACAGCTGTGGTCCCAGCTTCTACAACTCCTACTAGCCTGTTAAGATCTGGCTTCACTACTATATCTATGTGACTTTGAGAAAGTCAAACTCTCTTGTGCCTCAGTTTCCTTATCTGTTAGCTGCCAATAATTCCTGCCTGGCTACTGCATAAGCTCATTAATAGAATCAAACAAAATAAAGGATAATAAACTGGAATTGTATTAAACACATAGAAATTCTTACCTTTTTATTATTTTCAGGATATAGAAATGCCTGCCCTCTTGCTAAAAGAATCATGGAATGTCTGATTTGTAAATAAATTTAATTTTGAGAGTTTGCCATTGCTTGGTGATGGAGGGGAGATGTTGTCCTTATACAAGAAGCAGGACTCTGCAAACTCTGCTCCCTTTTCCTGCCTCCTTCTGCTTGGAGGTTTTGTGCCACTGAGTTCCTTGGCACAGGAGGACCAGCAGGCAGCCTGGGGTCCCTGGAAGCAGGAGCAGCCAGCACTGACAAAATACTGAAGTTGGTCAAGATTGTCTTTAAAATCTCTTCCCTGTGCTCTTTCCCCCGGTTTAGCCTTTGCTACATCTTTCCTGGGTTGCTGGGGAAGGGGTTTGTACAACCTCCTCCCTCTTCACCAACCACTATTCAGTTTCCCACTATTCGAGACCTACAAGGGGCCAGGGTGCGATGGCTCACGCCTGTAATCCCAGCACTTTGGGAGGCTGAGCTGAGTGGATCACTTGAGGCCAGAAATTTGAGACCAGCCTAGCCAACATAGAGAAACCCCATCTCTACTAAAAATAAAAAAATTAGCCAGGTATGTGGCACACATCTGTAATCCTGGCTACTCAGGAGGCTGAAGCAGGAGAATTGCTTGAACCCGGGAGGCAAAGGTTGCAGTGAACTGAGATCACACCACTGCACTCCAGCCTGGGTGATGAGTGAGACCCCATCTCCAAAAAACAAAAGTCCTACAAGGACCAAGGACCATGAGGTTGGGAAATGTGCCTGGCCCCATCCTGGCAGAGTCAGTATTCAACAAATGCTGAACTGAGCCAAAAGGACTGCCTGTGTGTCTTCCCCGTCAACCAGCAGTTTCATCCCAAGCAGGTCCTCCTGTTCATAAGGAAAACGCCTGATGGTTCCCTTCCCACAGACTACTGGGGACCACTGCATTTGCCCTCCCCTCCTAGGCTCTATGCATTTTCAAACAGGCCCCTGGAGAGGAATGGAAAACCTGGGGGCGGTGACATAGGGCAGTGGAGGGAGGAACAATGGTTGAGAGTGTAGGGGCTTGAGGACTCTACTCCCTTCCCTTTCTTGCCCTGACTCCTCTGCTGCAGCCCAGAGGTGTCACACCACCATGTTCCCTGACATCAGCAGGCAGGTGGCCTGGGGTCTCTACAGTCAGAGCTATGGCTGAGAAAGGCTTTGAAGTTACACAGGTTATGTTACCTCTCTTTTCTCATTTTTAAAATAGAGAAATATTTTCCATTCTCCTGCTTTACAAAGCTGTTAAGAAGATTAAATGTAAAAAGAGAAGTGGGACAGTCAAGTCTGCCAGGCCCTCCTGCCTGTGACCCTTGGGTCGCTGCCAGCTTGGACCTCAGTCCAGCTTCCTAGGGCTCCCTCCGATGGTCCTCCTCTCACCCGGACCAAGGACATTAGGACTAAACATGAGTGTTTAGAGCCCTGCCCTCCTGAGTGACTCTTTATCTATACAGGATTGTTTTCTCTGCCAAATAGACCAAAAGGAAGGAAGGCTGGCAAGACATTAGTTCTTTTCTTAGCTCTCAAATAGCTGACATTTCAGGAAACTGAAATTCTGAATGGGACCAGAGGTGATTTCAATTCATTGTGCCTGTCTGCAGAGTCAGTCTACATGAGGACTCCATAATATAGGATGTACTTCTAGAAGTTCAGGGAAGCCCTTGTCAAAAAATCTCTTCCAAACTTATCTACTCATGCTTGGAAATCCATCATTAGAGCTTTATTTATTTGGCACAAGCCAAATGTGGGTTTTTGTCTTTTTTTATAAAAGACATATCAGTCATATCAGTCATCTCAGTGTGAATGGAGTATACTGGTCCTTTCCTGGGAGCAGGCTCATATGAAGAGAAGACTAGAACACTGAAGACTTGTAGCCTCTGAAACTAGATGAGGGAAGATGGACAGTGTGTAGAAGAGAAAGGATGTAGAGGGAGGTGGAACTGGTGAAGGCTTTCCACCTGAACAGTCAGGTATGATCTCCAAAGTACCCAACAAAGCTACATGTAGGCCGGATACAGTGGCTCATACCTATAATCCTAGCCCTTTAGGAGGCTGAGGCAGGAGGATCCTTTGAGACCAGGAGTTCAAGCCCAGTTTCAGCAACATAGCAAGACACTGTCTCTACAAAGAATTTTTTAAAAACTAGAGTGGCCATGACTGTGGTCCTAGCTACTTGGGAGGCTGAGGCAGAAAGATTGCTTGAACCCAAGAGTTCAAGGTTACAGTAAGCCATCATCATGCCACTGCACTCCAGCCTGGGTGGCAGAGTGAGACCCTCTCTAAAAACAAACAAAACAAAACAAAAAAACTACATGTAACAAAGCCAGACAGAAAAAGAGATTATTCTGCATGATTCCATTTATATCTAACAAATGAAAACTAATCTATAGTGACAGAAGGTAATCAGTGGTTGCTTGGGCCAGGTTGGGAGGAGGCAGGACAGTGGAACTACAAAGGAGCATGAGGGAACTTTAGGGGTGAAAGCTATCTTGATTATGATAATGGTTGCAGGACTGTATATATATGTCAAAACTTACCAAGTCATACACTGTAAATATGTGCAGTTTACTGTACGTCAGTTATACCTCAATAACACTCTTTTTTTCTTTTTTTCTTTTTTTTTAAGACAGAGTCTCCCTCTGTTGCCCAGGCTGAAGTGCAATGACGGGAACTCAGCTCACTGCAACCTCTGCCTCCTGGGTTCAGGTGATTCTCCTGCCTCAGCCTCCCAAGTAGCTGGGACTATAGGCACATGCCACCATGCCTGGCTATTTTTTGTATCTTTAGTAGAGATGGGGTTTCACCATGTTGGCCAGGTGGTCTCAAACTCCTGATCTCAAATGATCCACCTGCCTCCGTCCCCCAAAGTGCTATGGGAGCCACTATGCCTGGCCTATAACACTTTTTTTTCTTTTCTTTTTTTTTTTTTTTTGAAGAGTCTTGCTTTGTCACCCAGGCTGGTGTGCAGTGGTGCAATCTTGGCTCACTGCAAGCTCTGCCTCCTGGGTTCATGCCATTCTCCTGCTTCGGCCTCCTGAGTAGCTGGGACTATAGGCACCCACCACCACACCCGGCTAATTTTGTTTGTTTGTTTTGAGATGGAGTCTTGCTCTGTCACCCAGGCTGGAGTGCAGTGGCATGATCTCCGCTCACTGCAAGCTCTGTCTCCCGGGTTCACGCCATTCTCCTGCCTCAGCCGCCCAAGTAGCTGGGACTACAGGTGCCTGCCACCACACCCAGTTAACATTTTTTGTATTTTTTTTAGTAGACACGGGGTTTCACCGTGTTAGCCAGGATGGTCTCGATCTCCTGATCTTGTGATCCACCCGCCTCAGCCTCCCAAAGTGCTGGCATTACAGGCGTGAGCCAACGTGACCAGCTGCTAATTTTGTTTTTGTATTTTTAGTAGAGATGGGGTTTCACTGTGTTAGCCAGGATGATCTCAATCTCCTGACCTCATGATCCGCCTGCCTCAGCCTCCCAAAGTGCTGGGATTATAGGCATGAGCTACCGCACCTAGCCAACAGTTTTTTGTAAAAGAAAAAAAAAAAAAAAAAGACAGGGTTTCGCTATGTTGCCCAGGCTGAAGTACTGTGGCCATTCACAGTGCACTACAGCCTTGAACTCCTAGGCTCCAGCAATCCTCCTGCCTCACTTTTCCAAGAAGCTGGGACTACAGGATCATGTAACCACGTCTGGCAATAACAATTTTTTTAAAAGAGTGAAAACACAAAACTACAGTATTATATGCCTGCCAAATAATGTCTCACATGCCTCTGCTAAGTTCTGGCAGAAACAAGTGTTTTCCAGCATGATACTTCACCTTTCTGGGAATTGGGTTTTCTCTCTATGAGTTGATAGGGCTGAACTTGATTATCCCAAAGTCTGATCCATATATAATAGTCTAAGTGGTGAGGATCAAATATGTTAACTGATAGAAGTTCATTATGAAAGCTTAAAGGGTTTAATACAAATATAAGATACAAATCATTAAATAACTAGTGTATATAGAGATACTAAATAAAAATAGTGGATGAGGCCAGGCACAGTGGCTCATGCCTGTAATCTCAGCACTTTGGGAGGCTGAGGTGGGCAGATGACTTGAGGTCAGGAGTTTGAGACCAGCCTGACCAACATGGTGAAACCCTGTCTCAACTATAAATACGAAAATTAGCTGGGTGGGAGTGGACGCCTGTAATTCCAGCTACTCCTGCTGAGGCAGGAGATTCGTTTGAATCTGGGAGGCAGAGGTTGCAGTAAGCTGAGATTGTGCCACTGCACTCCAGCCTGGGTGACAGAGTGAGACTCTGTCTCAAAAAAAGAAAAAAAAAAAAAGTAAATTAATCATATGCATCTAATTTTGCTATATCTAAAACTCCATCAAAACAATGTTTTTTGGCTGGGTATGGTGGCTCATGCCTGTAATCCCAGCACTTCGGGAGGCCGAGGCAAGTGGGTCACTTGAGGTCAGGAGTTTGAGACCACCTGGCCAACATGGTGAAACCTCTTTCTACTAAAATTACATAAAATAGCTGGACGTGGTGGCACATGCCTGTAATCCCAGTTACTTGGGAGGCTTAGGCAGGAGAATCACTTGAATCCAGGAGGTGGAGACTGCAGTAAGCCAAGATTGCGCCACTGCACTCCAGCCTGGGCAACAGAGCAAGACTCAAGACTCCTCCGTCTTTAAAAAAAAAAAAAAAAAAAAAAAAAAGTTTTTTCAAGGCTAAAGCCTACAATAGGAGCTCCTGGAAAGAAAAAATGTGACATCAGAAACAAAATGCTTAATAGAAGGATTAGAAAACATTGAGCAAATTTTCCAGGAAGTAAAATAAAAAGACAAAATAGAAACTAGGAAGGAACAGATGAGAAATTCATCCCAAAATGTGAATAAGAAGTTTCAGAAATACAACAAAGGAAATGAAATAATTCAAGAAAACACTCCAGAATCGAAAGGACATGACTTTTCATATTGAAAGGGTCATGAATGGCCAGGACAATAGGTGTGTCATTGTAAAATTTCTCAATGCTAGGGACAAAGAAATTCTGCAAGGTCACACACAAAGAGTGAGGAATCAGAATGACTTTGGCCTTCTCAGTAGCAACATTGGAAGCTAGAAGACGACAGAGCTGAGGAATCTAAGTTCTGAGGCAAAACGATTTCTTACCTAGAATTCTACACTCAATTAACCAAGTGTTAGACATTTTCAGACACACAAGATTTTGAAAAAATTATCTCTTGTGTACTCCCAGGAAACTCCTGGAGGACATGTTATCAAAACGAAGGAGGAAAGCATAAAATGAGAAGACATGGGATCCAGAAAACAGGCAATCTAACACAAGAAAGAGGCAAGGGAATCCCTTGGACAGTGGTAAACAGAGCTTCCAGAATAGCAGTGTGTAGGAGGCCCCCAGAGCAAGAGAGAAGGCTCCAAGAGACTTTCCTGAGAAGAATGTACTGAGAGAAGATCAAGGTAACTGGCACAGTTTAAGTGGTAAGAGTGACTAGTGCTAATGCCTTAGAAACTTAAGTGCATGAAAAAAGATAAGCAAAACAAAGTGGTGTGTTAGATAGGAAAGGCAATTGTGGCTGACTACATGGCTTAGCTGCAAGTGGCATTTACGCTGTCATAACAAACACTATTATCTACAAAAAATTACACTATATTGGGAGCAAGGGGGCACAGAAAGGGGTGCATATGTATAGAGGGGGCAAGTGAAGAAGAAGGAGCTAAATCCTCATCTTCCATAGTGGGAAGTCAATAGATAAGGCCTGAAGGAAAAAACAGGAAGTAGTATTACAAACATGTTATTTGGAGATAAGTAAATTCCAAAAGAATTAAACAAGTTGAAATTGGTCCCTCTAGGGAAAAGGAAATGGGTTTGGGGTGGGTACAGGGAGGCTGAGGATTGCTCTTTGTCTTAGCAAATCTTACAGAACTAGTTCCCTTTTTAATCAATGTTTCTGTGTAACTTTGATAAAATATAAAATTAAAAAATGACTGTGGTGAAGGGTGATGAACGCTTATTGAATGCAGACAGTGCAGACAGGTCCTCCCCATTTAGGTGCCACCCTGCTGGTGTCCAAGCTTTCTGCGCTGTTACAGATCACACCCAAGGTATGAAGGAAGGTGCCTCCATTTGGGAAACAGCATGGGGGTTGGTCCCACACTGTGCTGACTGCTGCCTCAGTAAGTCACTTAGCCTAAGTTTCAGCTGGCTCACTTTACGGAACCAGATTCAAGGAGTGGTGAAGGTTTCATGGGCAAGTGCCTGTAGAATACCTGGATGGGCAGCCACCTACTTCAGGTCCTGATGTGGAGAAAAGAAAGCAGTAGGAAAGTAGTGAGCAGAACAGAAAAATATGCAGTCTGATGGTGGAAATAGACTCCAGCCCCTGAAGGCATGAAAAATAGACTCCAGCCCCTGAAGGCTCTGCCCTGCAAGGCAGAGCTTGCCCTGCAAGGCTTGCCCTGCAGGCTTGCCCTGCAAGGCTCTGCCCTGCAGAGCAGAGCTACTTGTGAGCTGGCTTGTGCCCTGCATGTCAGACTCTGATCGTACTCCTGTGTGCTGGAGAGTTTCTGCTTCAGAATGTTGAAATGGTGGTTTCTGAGTGAGCTCTGTTGTCAGATACTCCAGCAGCAGCACAGTGTGAAGCATATCTCGGGATAAACGCCTATCAGAGGCCACAGTCTAGTTAGCCAGCTGAGATAAACCATGTTCTAGGAGAACTCACAATACAAGGTGTGGCGAGGAAGAAAAACGCCCCAAACTGAGAATGAAAACATCCAGCTTCCTGGATGCCTTCTCTGCCACTTCTTGCTTTGTAACTTTGAATAAGTCACTTGCCATCATGGCTCACTTTTCTCTTCTGTAAAAGGACTGGACTAGATGCTTTCGAGGATCCTTTCCCGACATGTAAGAAAGTGAACTCACAGCTGGGAACAGCGACTCACGCCTGCAATCCCAGCACCTTGGGAAGCCAAGGCTGGCGGATCACCTGAGGTCAGGAGTTTGAGACCAGTCTGGCCAACATGGTGAAACCCTGTTTCTACTAAAAAAAATACAAAATTAGCTGGTTGTAGTGGTGCATGCCTGTAATCCCAGCTACTTGGGAGGCTGAGGCAGCAGAATGGCCTGAACCTGGGAGGCAGAGGTTGCACTGAGCCGAGATCATGCCACTGCACACCAGCCTGGGCAACAGAGCAAGACTGTGTCTCGAAAAAAAAAAAAAAAGAAAAGAAAAGAAAAGAAAACTCCCTGAGGGCAGAGACCTTGTCTCACTTGTTCATTGCTCTGTCCTCAGTACCTAGCAGAGTGCTTGGTACAACCAGGTGCTTGATGAATACTTATTGAATGAATGAAATGGAAGATAAAAACAATCAGTTTTTTAGAGTCTTAAAACTGAAAAATGACCCCCAGTCAATGCTTTAATTTCACAGGTAAAAAAACAAAAGCCCAGTGAGGAGGGAAAAAATGTGCTTGTGATCACCACAGCTAAGCAGGAATGGAGATGAGACTCAAGTCCTAGCACTATGGGAACTCAATTGAGGGCAGGTTAGGGTAGACTAGACGGGTGAGGGAAGGCCATATCTTTGACTATTCAGAGGTGAACTTCAGGGTAACAGTTTTCTGAACTAACTAGTAAAGTTTGGCTGTGGGCAAGACGTTGTGAAAAGTATAAGCAGTTATCTGGGTTCAAGTTCCACCTCTGCTACTTTTACTTGTGTGATCCTGGCCTAGCTACCTAATCTCTGACTCTGTTTCTTTTTTTCAGAAAAAAATATAATAATAATATATATTTTACATAATTTCTATCAGAATACAAGTAAGTTGGATATGGTATGTGAAAAAAATATTTTTCAAGATGTCAAATCTCACAGATTGTTAATCTGTTTGGCCAAGCTCCCTCCTAATAATGTATCATTCACTAACATATCAATAGTTTATTAATAATGGTTTATTCAATCAGTTAGTTGTCACTCTGAAAATCAAATGGAAGAACTTTGAAGTATGGGTAAGTTTTGATGGAGTAGAGCAGGAGGAAGAAAAAGTGGGGAATTGGAATCTAGGTGGGGAGGGCCAGGTTTGGTGGCTCCTGCCTGTAATCCCAGCACTTTGGGAGGATCACTCAAGCCCAGGAGTTTGAACCAGCCTGGGAAACATGACAAGACCTCGTCGGTACTAAAAGTTAAAAAAAAAAAAAAAAAGTTAGCTAGGTGTAGTGGTGCGCGTTACTTGGGATGCCAAGGTGGAAGAATTGCTTGAGCCCTGGAGGTCAAGGCTGCAGTGAACCAGGATTATGCTACTGCACTCCAGCCTGGGTAGCAGATGGAGATCCTACCTCAAAAACAGAAAAAACAAAAAGAATCCAGGTGGGGACATCGCAGGGGCCACTCCTGAGGAGCCAAGGGCAAAGCACAGAGAGGCCCGGGGTTAGAAACCAGATTCTATACTCTGTGACTGGGAGAACCTGTTAACCCTCTTGGTCTGTTTCTTCATCTGAAGTGGAAGGATAATAACACTATCTCCGATAACTTGGAGGCTGCTGTAATATCACACGAGACAATGGATTGAAGAATTTTTAGGGATCATCAACTGCCATCTCCACAGATGGGAGATTATCCTTCCTTTATAAGAGTATGGATGAGAGGATAAGAGGCATACTTGAAATAAACCTTGCCTGTTGTTACAGACCAAATTGCCTCCCCTAAATTTATATTTTGAAGTCCTAATCCCCAGTGTGACTGTATTTGGAGATAAGCCCTTTAAAGAAGTAATTAAGGTTACATAAGGTCATAAGAGTGGGACTCTAATCCAATAGGACTGGTGTCCTTCTAAGAGGAAGAGACACCAGGGATGTGCAGAGAGAAAAGGCCATGGAAGAACACAGCATTAAGACAGCCATTGGCATGCCCAGGAGAGGCACCCCACAAGAAACCAACCCTGCCCACATCTTGATCTTGGACTTCCAGTCTTCATAACCGTGAAAAATAAATTTCCTGTTTAAGCCACCCAGTCTGTGGTATTTTGTTATGGCAGCCCTAGCAGAACTAATACACCCACCTTACAGTTTTGCTTCCTTTACTCCTTGCCCCAGAACGAGTTCTCTCTTCATACTTAAAGGCATTGCACAAAAATATCTTCTGGTTAGCCAGTAAGGCAGGACGCAGTGTGACTAATGGGCAGGACCAGGTGTTGGGACCTTGACCAGTCTATTGGGAGGTTCTACTCCTGAACTGCTAGATGGGTGGAACCAGCTTTGTCTGTTCTTAGACACCAAGTCTTCCAAGATTCTGAGGCGCGACAGAATGATGAACTGTTTAAAGAACTTTTAGTCACAGGGAAGGATGTAGGCCCACAATTAAAGCTCAATTTCCCCCTTCGTTATCTGCTGGGTAATTTGAATAAAAATAGGGGACAAGTAGGACAGGTGCGGTGACTCACACCTGTAATCCCAGCACTTTGGGAGACCGAGGCAGGTGGATCACCTGAGGTCAGGAGTTCAAGACCAGCCTGGCCAACATGGCAAAACCCCACCTCTACTAAAAATACAAAAAAATAGCTGGGCATGGTGGCACATGCCTGTAATCCCAGCTACTGGGGAGGCTAAAGCAGGAGAATTGCTTGAACCTGGGAGATGGAGGTTGCAGTGAGCCGAGATCACACCATTGTACTCCAGCCTGGGCAACAGGGCAAGATTGTCTCAAAAAAAAAAAAAAAAGAAAAGAAAAGAAAATAAATAGGCGACAACATTTATATCCTGATTAGAAGCTCCTGAAGTAAATATGTAGGCTTCCTTGGGATTAAATTGTCAGAAATTTTAAAAAACAAATCTGGTAACTGTATTATTCAGTCAACAAATTTTCATGGACACCTACTATATGCCAACCTCTATTGTAAATTATACAGATACAATAGGAATAAAATCGACCTAGTTCCCTTTTTTTTTTTTTTTTTGAGATGGAGTCTTGCTCTGTCACCCAGGCTGGAGTGCAGTGGCGCCATCTCAGCTCTCACAACCTCCACCTCTCGGGTTCAAGAGATTCTCCTGCCTCAGCCTCCTGAGTAGCTGGGACTATAGGTGCGTGCCACCATGCCCGGCTAATTTTTTATGTTTTTAGTAGAGATGGGGTTTCACTGTGTTAGCCAGGAAGGTCTCGATCTCCTGACCTCGTGATCCACCTGCTGCAGCCTCCCAAAGTGCTGGAATTACAGGCATGAGCCACTATGCCCGGCCAAAAATTTTTTAAACAGTATACCTGTAGAGGGCATGTAGCACGAATGGAACTTGCAGGACTGGAGGCTGCTCTGGGTGTGTCAGTGAGGGAGTGGTGAATGAACGTGAAGGCCCACAGCATTACTGTGCACTACTGTAGACTTTATAAACACTGTATACTTAGGTTACACTAAATGTATTTTTAAAATTTTCTTTCTTCAACAAATTAAGCTTAGCTTATAGTAACTTTTTTTATGTTATAAACCTTTTAATTTTTAACTTTTTGACTTTTTTGTAATAACCCTTAGCTTAAAATACCAAAACATTGTACAGCTGTACAAAAATAGTTTATTTATGTCCTTATTCTATAAGTTTATTTCCATTTTTAAAATTTTATTTTTGTTCTACTTTTTAAACAGTTTTGTTTGAAACTAAGACAGACACATACACATTAGCCTAGGTCAGGGCTATCCAGGGACCCTCCCTACTCAGGGTCAGGATCATCAATATCACTGTCTCCCATCTCCACATCCTGTCCCACTGGAAGCTCCATGCAGTAATATGAATGGAGCTATCTTCTATGATAACAATACTTTCTTCTCAAATATTTCCTAAAGGACCTACCTGAGGCTGTTTTACAGTTAACTTTTTTTCCCCATAAGTAGAAAGAGTACACTCTAAAATAACGATTAATATTATAGTAAATATATAAACTAGTAACATCATCATTTATTATCAAGTATTATGCACTATATATAATTGTATGTGCTATACTTTTATATGACTGGCAGTGCAATAGGTATGTTTACACCAACATCACTAAAAGCACGTAAGTAATGCACTGCAATAGGATGGTATAATGGCCATGACATCACCAGACAATGGGAATTTTTCAGCTCCATTATAATCTTATGGGACCACCATTAGATGTGTTATGTGGCACATAACTCTAAAACTCTTTGGCCTGGCACTGAAAACCCAGTCCAATCTGGGCCCAGTTAACCTCTCTAGTTACCTCCTACCCTCCTATTTAGATGTCTTATTCCAACCAAATCATCCCCAATCAAACCTTTCAAATCTCCAGTTCCCTAACTAGAATGCTTACTATGCCTTATTTAAATCCTATCCATCTGGCAGGTATGGCAGGCAGCCTCTAACGTGGCTCCCATGATTTCTGCCTCGTGGTATTCACATCCTCGTATGTGGGCTGAACTTGGTGACTCACTGCTGATAACAGGAATACAACAAAAGTGATAGGATATTGCTTCTGAGATTAGGTTGCAAAAGGAATGTGGCTTCCATCTTGGTCATGCTTCCTCTCTTAAACCTCTCACCCTGGTGAAGCCAGCACCAAGTCTTGAAGCAGCCCTGTGGAGAAGCTTGCGTCAGGAGGGACTGAGGCCTACCAACAACCACTTCAGTGAGCTTGAAACTGGATTCTTCTCTACCCTCTGATAAGCCTTTAGGCTGAGAGCTTGACTGAAACCTCATGAGAGACTGAGCCAGAGGCACCTGGCTGAGCTACACCTGGATTCTGACCCATAGAAACTGTTGGATAATAAATGTTTATTCTTTTAAGCCACTAAGTTTTAAGGTAATTCGTCATGCAAGAATAGACACTAGGCTAAGCGTGGCAGCTCACACCTGTAATCCCAGCACTTTGGGAGGCTGACGCAGAAGAATCCCTTCAGCCCAGGAATTCACAACCAGCCTGGGCAACATAGTGAGATCCTATCTCTATTAAAAAAAAAAAAAACTAGACAACTAAAACACAAAGTGGAGCAGTATGTTACACAGCAATAGATAACCGATATACAAGACCAGTTCAAGTTGCTCTCCTGAATTTTCCTTGACCTAGCTTAGCCCAGAGCAACCTCTGCCTCATGTGAACTTGATGTAGAACTGTTCTCATTGGTCATTTTGTACAAGGGCAATATTAGTTACCTTCTGTCCTCTGTGTCTCTTGTCTTTTCCAAATAACCTGAGGTCAGTAGCTGCTTAAATTTCTTGTATGTCTCTGGAGCAAGTGTTTGTACAAGTAGAGAAAGCAGTAGGCTTTGAGAGGCTAGAACTGTGTCTGAAGGGTCTTTTCATTCATGTTTGGTGACTGACTGAAAAATGACTTGGTGGTGGGAAATCAAAGTGTATGTTAGAAGAGGGACCACAGCTTAAGAAGAGCTGATTTTTGATCTTCATCAAAATGAGGCTTCAGTGGCAAATACTAACAGCCAATCCTTCTTGTAAATTCTTTCTGTTGATTTCCTTCTTATTGTGAGGAGTTTAACCTTCTGTTGGCAGTTGTGTTGTGTCAAGCAGCAGAGAGGGGGTGGCTCTGGGACACTGGGGTCACTTCAGAGGAAGGGAAGTTTATTGTTTTCTCAGGGCCCCTTCTCTCACGTTTATTCTTTCCAGGGCCTCTGTAGCAGGACTGTGCTGAAGCCCATTTCCTACACGTAGCACCATTTATTTAAAACACACACTACATATACACAACAGACCAAATGCAAAGGAAAAAAAGGAAAAAAGGCTGCTGAAGACCAGAGTCACTAAAAGTTCAGGCTAAGAATAGACAAGGAACTCTGAGAGCTGCTCAGCTATGT
The DNA here is from genome assembly GCF_002776525.5 of Piliocolobus tephrosceles. Lineage (NCBI taxonomy): Eukaryota > Metazoa > Chordata > Mammalia > Primates > Cercopithecidae > Piliocolobus > Piliocolobus tephrosceles. The sequence continues at coordinate 4,499,741 of NC_045452.1, forward strand.
GACCTCCTGCAGGGGCTTGGCAAGAAGCCTAATTCAGCTTTGTTTTTTTCTGTGCTTTTACAAAGAAAGAGCACTAGCTTGGGAGTCAGAAGACCTAGGTATCGGGCTTTGCTTTGCCAGTGCCTCTTTCTGTGGCCTTGGGTAAGTTTTTCCCCTCTCTGGGCCTCAGTTTCCCATTTGTAAAATAAAAGGGTAAGACTAGGTTCCAAGATTTTCCAACTCCAATGCTGAGAGGATACAGAGGAAAACAGAACGCTGGCTAAGGAACCAGTAGACTTGCCTTCTTGTCCCAGCTCTGCCACTGACCTGACCTCTTTGGGCCTCTGCTTCCTCATCTATAAAATAAGGTGCTATATTCATTCATCCAGTCCTTCAACAAATATTTCTTGAGCACCTACTATGTGCCAGGCTTGGTGCTGGAGATATGATGATGAGTCAAGCCAAACACAGTCTATGTTCTCACGGAATTTCTAGTCTATTGGGGGTGAAAGGGAGGAGGAAAAGATGAACCGTAATCAAACAATCACATAAATGAAGGTGTAATTAATACCAGGGTAAGAAAAACAGGGAAGGGTCACACTTGGTTCTCACCAACTGAGGGATAGCCACAGTGTCCACCAATTCCAATGTTCTGTGACCTAGTATGTTGCTCTGCAGGGAGGTGCAGAGAAGCCTTTGGAATAACTCATATCTAAAATCATAGGGTTTTTTTTCAGAAAGGCACAGCTCAATTAATCCAAGCAACCAACAACCATCTATTGGGGACCTTCTAGCAGGAATCAATCACCCACCTCTCACCTCCCTGGAGCTTTACAGTAGTGGGCAGAATGGACTCATAAATGGATACAGCTATAAAATGCCTCACATCATTCTCTGATGGCTAATTACATGTTTCAAATAATAATGTATATAAGAATTAGGTAGAAATTGGATGTGGTAGGGCAATCAGAGAAATTTTCTTACAAGTAGAAATTGAGATAGACCCTGAAGGTTTGCTGCATAGTTTCAGATAAACAGAAACAATAATATCAGGGCGCAGTGGGCCCATTCCCTCCTACTAGACAGTACAGGTGCGTGGGACATATGAGAGATATTTGGCCAGGCGTGGTGGCTCATGCCTGTAATCTCAGCACTTTGGGAGGTTGAGGCAGGTAGATCATGAGGTCAGGAGATCAAGACCATCTTGGCTAACACGGTGAAACCCTGTCTCTAGTAAAAATACAAAAACTTAGCCGGGCGTGGTGGCAGGCACCTGTAGTCCCAGCTACTCGGGAGGCTGAGGCAGGAGAACGGCGTGAACCTGGTAGGCAGAACATGCAGTGAGCCAAGATAGCACCACTGCACTCCAGCCTGGGTGACAGAGCGAGACTCCGTCTCAAAAAAAAAAAAAAAAATCTCAAGTAAGAGATTCCTAAATTTCATTTTGGGGCAGGAGAGATTCAAACCCTACTTGTTTTGTCAAAGAGCAAAAGACCTCTTCTGTGACCTACTCTAAATCCTGTCCCTTGGATTAGGAAGCCTGCTACTGATGGGATTCCTGACTTGGGGTAGCCATCTCACCTCAATGAATCTGTTACCTCAGTTGTAAAATGAAGGGGTTAGATGATACCCAAAGTCCCTTATAACACCCACAAAGATGGCTAAAACTTCATTCTTTGTAAGAATTTTTATTACTTTATAATAAAACTGGTGGTTGCTACTATGGAGTATGAGCTGTGCGATCTTAGGCAAGTTACTAAGTTTTCTAAACTTGTTATACTTTCTTTTTAAAATTCATTTTAATTTTAAAATATTTTATTTTCCTTTATATTTTTGAAACAGGGTCTTGCTCTATTGCCTAGGCTGGAGTACAGTGGTACAATCACAGCTCACTGCAGCCTCAAACTCCTGGGCTCAAGCAATCCCCTCACCAGCCTCCCGAGTAGCTGGGACTACAGGCATGTGCCACCAAGTCTGGATAATATAAAAATGTTTTTCGTAACAACGAGGTCTCGCTATGTTGCCTAGGCTGGTCTTGAACTCCTGGGATCAAGTTATCCTCCTGTGTCGGCCTCCCAAAGTGTTGGGATTATAAGTGTGTGCCATCTCACCTGGCCTAAAATTAGTTTTAAAAATAAAAAATATAATACATATGTACTATGTATTATAGTATGGGGGGAGGGAGGGAAGGGAAGGGAGGGAGGGAAAGGGAAGGGTTAAAATCGCCAATTTTAGGTTATATATATTTAAACCATAATCTTTAAAAGTAATAAAATATACCAAAAGTAATTCACTCATATAAAATGAATTATACACTTTAAATGAGTGAATTATATGGTTTGTGAATTATACCTCAGTAAAAGGATATTCTCCATCCCAACCTAAAACTTCTGTCCCCTCCTCAGAGGCAACTATTTCTTAGCTTTCTTTCTAGAAAGAGTCTAGGCATAAACAAGTACATCTGAAAATCTATCATACTTTTTCTTTTCATACAAATGAAAGGAAGTGATACACCATTTTACACTCTGCTTTTTTTTTACTTAATCTCTCTTAGGTTATTGTGTATCAGCACATGCAGATTTACTACCTTCTTTTCCACTTCTACATAGAAGCCCACTGGAAGGACCTATCACACCTTGTTTAATGAGTTATCTGACTGATGAATATCTCGTTTCTAGTCTTTTTTTTTTTTTTGAGACAGGGTCTTGCTGTGTCACCCAGGCTGGACTGCAATGGCATGATCATGGCTCACTGCATCCTCCAACTCCTGGAGCTCAAGCAATCCTTTCACCTCAGCCCCTCAAGTAACTTGAACCACAGACAGGTGCCACTATGTCTGGTTATTTATATACTTGGTAGAGATGGACTCTCACTGTGTTGCCCAGGCTGGTCTTGAGCTCCTGAGTTCAAGTGATCCTCCTGCCTCGGCTTCCCGAAGTGCTGGGATTATAGGCATGAGCTACCATGCCTGATACCCATGGTTTTAGGCAGACGCACGAATACATCATCTATAGGATAAATTCCTAGTTCTGGTGTTGCAGGGTCCAAAGGTTAGCGCATGTTAAGTATTACTATTGCCAAACTGACTTCCTTAGAATCTATACCAGCTTACTCTTACCAAGAATTCATTCACTCACTTTTTTCATTCAACCAACACTGAGTACCTATCATGACCCAGGCACAATTCTAGGTCTTGGGGACACAGCAAATGAGCAATAACAACAGGAATAAAAAGATAAAAATCTATTCCCTAATGGAGCGTATAGTCTCACAGAGGGAGAGGGCAAACCAAAAAGTAAAATATGTAACATCTTAGGTGGTAATAAATGCTATGGTTGGCCAGGCGTGGTGGCTCACACCTGTAATCCCAGCACTTTGGGAGGCCGAGGCGGGCGGATCATGAGGTCAGGAGGTCAAGACCATCCTGGCTAACTCGGTGAAACTCCATCTCTACTAAAAATACAAAAAAATTAGCCCACCGTGGTGGTGGGTGCCTGTAGTCCCAGCTACGCGGGAGGCTGAGGCAGGAGAATGGTATGAACCTGGGAGGCGGAGCTTGCAGTGAGCCGTGATCACCCTGGGGGACAGAGTGAGACTCCATCTTAGGAAAAAAAAAAAAAAAAATGCTATGGCTAAAATAAGGCAGAGAAAGGAGTGTTGGCCATGGGTAAGGGCTGGTAATTTAAACAGGATGGTTAGGGTATAAAAATTCTAAGCCTCAGCTTCCTTATCTGTAAAGCAGGACAATAATAGTACCTATGCTGGCCAGGGGCTGTGGCTCATGCCTGTAATCACCGCACTTTGGGAGGCTGAGGTTGGATCGTTTGAGGCCAGGAGTTCAAGACCAGCCTGGCCAACATGGTGAAACCCTGTCTCTACTAAAAATATAAAAATTAGCTGGGCATCATGGTACACACCTGTAATCCCAGCTACTCGGGAGGCTGAGGCAGGGAAATTGCTTGAACCCGGAGGCAGAGGTTGCAGTGGGCCAAGACAGCACTACTGCATTCCAGCCTGGGTGACAGAGCAAGATTCCATTAAAAAAAAACAAAAAAAAAAGCCGGGCGCGGTGGCTCACGCCTGTAATCCCAGCACTTTGGGAGGCCGAGACGGGCGGATCACAAGGTTAGGAGATCGAGACTATCCTGGCTAACACGGTGAAAACCCATCTCTACTAAAAATACAAAAAATTAGCCGGGCACGGTGGCGGGCACCTGTAGTCCAGCTACTCAGGAGGCTGAGGCAGGAGAATGGTGTGAACTTGGGAGGCGGAGCTTGCAGTAAGCCGAGATTGCGCCACTGCACTCCAGCCTGGGGCACAGAGCGAGACTCCATCTCAAAAAAAAAAAAAGTGCCTATGCCATAGGATTGTTGAAAGAATTCAATGATATTGTCTGGTATATAGTAAAATTTTCCTAAATGAAAGCTATCCGTATTATAAACAACTTTATAGCTACGGAAAGTGTGACCCAGGAATGAACAGTTCGCCTACAGTTTCAGGGAAAATTAGTGGTTGGGTAAGAACCAGAACCAGGCCTCCTGACCCTCCATGCAGTACACTTGCAAATATACCAAGGGACCAAAAGCACTAAGACGCCATCCTTCTGGGGCTGCTAACAGGCAATGTGGTTTTTAGCTTCAAGAGTGCTCTGAGAATGTGATTTTCAACATGCAAAAGAGGGGAGGGGAGATGTGAGAGTACACAAGGTTCATCAAGGAGAAGCAGGCCAACTTCACTCAGGCCTAAGGCTGAGCCTGCTGGGGTTTGCTCACAAGATAGTCAGATCCAGGATAGTATTCTCAGCCAAAGGCAACAAGCGTTCTGGCTGCTGCTGGCCCATCTGCTCTGATGAGACTCTCCCAAACCCTGGACTCCCATTGGTTTCATTCCAAGGAATCTCCTGGAGGAAAGATAAGCAGCAGTTAAGTCACAGCTGTAGAAATAAGATTTGGAGGGGCACTTTTATCTGTTTGGCCGAGTTAGATTTTCAAGCAGGCCAAATATGTGGTGGTGGTGGTCTCTCAACTCTTTCTGTGTCGATTTTCCTCACCCCATGGCACCTCCTCTCCCTGTCCACAGCCAGATACTCACTGTTTCCCCAGGCCTTCTGCCTACCCAGAACTCTTTCCTTGTGTGGGTTCTATCCTTCCTTTAGCCCTATCCTTTCTTCAGTGAGCGTTTCATTCCCTCCATTCCTCCTAACCCCTACTTTGGAAATACATATTTTTAAAAGGCGAGACTTACTGGCTTAACAGAGTCACTATGGAACAGGATTCAGGGAAGTCAGTGTTCTGGGCTTGACCTCTGTTAATGAGTGGGTGCCTATATGACCTTAGGAAAACCAATTACCTTTTCTGGGCTTCAATTTCTTCATCTAAAAAATGTATATTGGCTGGGCACGGTGGCTCACACCTGTAATCCCAGCACTTTGGGAGGCCAAGGCGGGTAGATCACCTGAGGTCGCAATTCGAGACCAGCCTGGCCAACATGGTGAAACCCCATCTCTACTAAAAATACAAAATTAGCCAGGCATGGTGGCTCACATCTGTAGTCCCAGCTACTCAGGAGGCCGAGGCAAGAGAATCGCTTGAACTTGGGAGGCAGAGGTTGCAGTGAGCCGAGATCACGCCATTGTACTCAAGCCTGGGCAACACGATGAGAATGGGTCTCCCCCCGCAAAAAAAAAAAAAAAAAAGTATATCATGGCTGGGCTTGGTGGCTCATGGCTGTAATCCCAGCTGTTTGGAAGCCAAGGTGGAAGGATCACTTGAGGCCAAGAGTTCAAGATCACCCTGGTCAAAATAGCAAGACCCTGTCTCTACAAAAGAGAAAAAAAATTAGGCATGGTAGTTGTACATCTATAGTCCCACCTACTCAAGAGGCTGAGGTGAGAAAATTGCTTGAGCCCAGGAGTTAAAGGTTTTAGTGAGCTATGATTGTGCCCACTGCACTCTAACCTGGGCAACAGAGGGAGACTCTTTCTCAAAAAAAAATTTTTTTTAAGATGTATATCATGGCACTTCAAGTACCACAGTGTAGATTTTTCTGCAAAGGGCAGATCCCAGTGATCCACCTGAAGACAAAAAGGTATATAGAGAAGTAGGAGGGCCAAAGGGAGAAACATTCAGATTGGAGGTGCCAAGGCCACTAAAATGCAATTAAAAGGGGTGTAATAAAAGCCAGTGTTTGTTGAATGGCATCCAGTATTCAGTCCTGGGGCAGCCATAAGGAATTCACACCTGGGTGAGAGATTTAGGTTTAAAATCAATTCTTATATTGGGTAGACCTCAATGCAGGGGAAATTCCAGACCAACTTTGGACCATGGCATCTCTACTCTTAAGAAGGGAAACATAAGAAAGAAAAGGCACTTTGTCCCAGACCACTAGCCCCTCTGTTACTTGAACATCATGGTGTAGATCTGGCCATGAGGTTTCTCTGCAAGGCTAGAAAGAGGAAGATTGAGAAACATTTAATCAGGTTGATAAAAGGGTTCTTGAACTCAAATTTGAGGAAGGACCTAAGAAGATTTCAAAAGATGTTAGAATTATAAGCAAATTATATGGATGTTTCCACTTCTGTTTAAACTGTGGACAATTACATGAACAGATGGAGCTTCTACTGGGGCAATCTGAGCAAACTTAAAAAAATTAGTGATTGTCACTAATGTATACTATCTTTCAAGGTGGCATCCATAACCTTATTTTTTATTTTATTTTATTTTTGAGACAGAGTTTCACTCTTGTTGCCCAGGCTGGAGTGCAATGGTGCGATCTCAGCTCACCGCAACATCTGCCTCCCGGGTTCAAGTGATTCTCCTGCCTCAACCTCCTGAGTAGCTGGGATTACAGGCATGCGCCACCACGCCCGGCGAATTTTGTATTCTTAGTAGAGACGGGGTTTCCGTCATGTTGGCCAGGCTGGTCTCGAACTCCCAACCTCAGGTGATCTGCCCGCCTCGGCCTCCCAAATTGCTGGGATTACAGGCGTGAGCCACCGTGCCCGGCCATCATCCATAATCTTAATTTCATCCACAGAGAAAGGTAGAGAGCACCAAGGGGAATTGAGACATGAGATTCTGAACTCTGAAATAACCTATGATAGTCACTACATCATTGTTTCTGCCTGGAAAAACAATTCAGACCCGAAACTTTTCTTCCTTGATGCCCTGCAGTGGGGTTGACAATAAACTCTCAGAGGCTTGAGGCTTGTGGCATCATCAGTACAGGAGAAACAGTTGCAGACATTTTGGGTGAAAAATCAACCAAACCTGCTTAGACCCCTCTGCCTGCTAGGACAAAAATATAGTCAGACTTCCAGAGTCAGCAGTGCATCCTAGCAGAGAAACACTGAAGGAAAGATGGCACTGTTTTCACAGAGTCTTCAGTGACTTTCCACTGAGCTGTGGGAAAATCTGACAGTTGACTGTAGCTGAGTCATAACCCAGAGGTCCTGACCACTCAGATCTTTGAAGATTCCTTTCATTCCTTTCCCAAATGGGGAACCTGGCAGACTCCAATTGGTTAATTCCATTTACCTCCTGTTCCTTGCAACTACATGTAGGTATAGAGTAGTGTGCTCTCAGCGGTAGCAAAAGGGTATCAGAATAACAGCATATACACTTTGTAATTATAATAGCTTATATTTATCTTCTACCTACTGTGTGTCGGGCACTTTCTATAGATTTATTTTTTCATTGAATCTTTACAACTGCCCAGCAGGATATTTACTATTATTATCCCTAGTCTACAGATGAAGAAACTGAGGCTCAGAGAGGCTAATAATTTACCCACAGTCACATAGCTTGGGTGTGAGGTGCTAAGGTTTAACCTAAACATTCTAACTCCAGAGTTTGTGCTCTAATTACTATGTTGTACTGTGGCCAAACACCAGCATGGATATCCCAAGCTCAAAGGCACTTCAGATACCACAAATCAATCAATTTTCCAGCTGAGAAAACAGGCCTAGTGAGATTATAGGAATCACCCAGTGACAAAGTCAGGGTTCCAGGCAGGTCTCTTCACTCCAGAGTTCTACACTCTCTCCACTGCATCAAAATACTTCAGGTTCGTAGCCAAGCATGTGGTGCACACTTGTAGTCCCTGCTATGATCGCGCCACTGCACTCCCGCCTGGGAGACAGAGTGAAATCCCATCTCTAAAAAAATAAAATAAAATAGAAAAAGAATGCTTTGGGTGCTCTCCATCATCTTGAGAATCTGGAGCTTTTCTATATCTTATCCCTTATTCTTTAGGGAATGGAACTTAATTTTATATAAACATAAAATATTTTCACATAGTTTTTCTACAATATACTGATTTCCCAATCCTTCTCCCCTCAACGATTTTACATAGACTTTTTTTGAAATGGCATCTTACTGTGTCATCCAGGCTGAAGTGCATGGCGCAATCTCAGCTCACTGCAACTTCCACCTCCAGGGCTCAGGTGATCCTCTGCTACAGCCTTCTGAGTAGCTGGGGCTATAGGCACACACACCACCATGCCCAGCTAATTTTGTGTTTTTTTTTGTAGAGATGGCGTTTAACCATGTGGTCCAGGGTGGTCTTGAGCTCCTAGGCTCAAGTAATCCACCTGCCTCAGCCTCCCAAAGTGCTGGGATTACAAGCATGAGCTACTGTGTCCAGCCTATGTAGACTTTTAAAGGGCATTTTAAGTTCACAGCAAAAGTGAGTGGAACATATAGAGCTATCCCACAGACCCCCTGCCTCCACACACAGCCTCCCCTGCTATGGACATCCAGCACCAGAGTGGTGCTGGATAACAAGCAATTTGTTACAACTAGTGAACCAACATTGACATGTCATTATCACCCAACGTCCATATGTTTGGATTAGGGTTCACATTTGGTGTTGTATATTCTATGGTTTTAGCAAATGTATAATGACATGTATCTATCATTATGGTATCATATGGTACTGTTTCACTGCCCTAAAAATCCCATGTGCTCTATTTATTCATCCCTTCCTCCCAAAGCCCCTGACACCCAGTGATCATTTTACTATCTCCATAGTTTTGCCTTTTCCAGAATTACATACAATTGGGATCATATAGTATATAGCCTTTTCAAATTATTTCATTTAATAATAAGCATTTAAGGTTCCTCCATGTCTTTTCATGGATTCATAGCTTGTTTCTTTTTAGCACTGAATAATATTCCATTATATGGGTGTACCATATAGTTTATTCACTGATTTATCTACAGAAGGACATATTGGTTGCTTCCAAGTTTTAGCAACTGTGAATAATGCTGCCATAAACACTCATGTGTAGGTTTCTGTGTAGACATAAGTTTTCAACTCCTTTGACTAAATACAAAAGGACAATTGCTAGACCATATGGCAAGAGTAGGTTTAATTTTATACAAAACTGTCAAACTTTCTCCCAAAGTAGCTGTACTGTTTTGACTCCCACCAGCAATGAATGGGAGTTCCTGTTGCTCCACATCCTGATCACCATTTGGTGTTGTCAATGTTTTAGATTTTAGCCATTCTAATAGGTGTACAGTAGTATCTCATTGTTGTTTTAATTTGGAATTCCCTAATGATGCATGATCTTAAGCATTTTTTCCTACGCTTATTTTTGCCATCTTCTTTGGTGAGGTGTCTGTTCAAATTTTTTGCCCATTTTTTTTTTTCTTGTAGAGATGGGGTCTCACTGTGGTGCCCAGGCTGGTCTCAAACTCCCAGCTTGAAGTGATCTTCCCACCTCAGCTCCCCAGATGCTGAGATTACAGGTGTGAGCACAAGCCTGGTCACCTCCCCCCCTTTTTTTTTTAGACAGAGTCTCGCTCTGTTGCCCAGGCTGGAGTGCAGTGGCGCATCTTGGCTCACTGCAACCTCCACCTCTAGGGTTCAAGCAATTCTGCCTCAGCCTCCCAAGTAGCTGGGATTACAGGTGTGTGCCACCATACCCAGCTAATATTTTTGCATTTTTAGTATACATGGGGTTTCACTATGTTGGCCCGCTGGTCTCAAACTCCTGGACTCAAGCAATCCACCTGCCTCAGCCTCCCAAAGTGCTGGGACACCATACCCAGCCTTCAGTTACGAATTCTTTTTTCTTTCTCCTTTTTTTTTTTTTGAGACAGAGTCTCACTCTGTCACCCAGGCTGGAGTGCAGTGGTACAATCTCGGCTCACTGCAACTCTGCTTCCCGGGTTCAAGTGATTCTCCTGCCCCAGCCTCCTGAGTAGCTGGGATTACAGACAAGCATCACCATGCCCAGCTAATTTTTTGTATCTTTAGTAGAAACAGGGTTTCACCGTGTTGGCCAGGCTGGTCTCAAACTCCTGACCTTGTGATCTGCTTGCCTTGGCCTCCTAAGGTGCTGGGATTATAGATGTGAGCCACTGTGCCTGGCCCCAGTTATGATTTCTAGTAGTCAATTATCGAGTGTTTCCTGATCTCTGCATAATGCCCTCCTCTACCCCTCCCTTTTAGGAAATGACCAGTTAAGGCTCCAGTATGCTCCTTTAGTTCTCATCTCTAGGGAAGCTTTCCATCTCTAGGTCTTACTGTGTGTAGTTTATTCCTTATATCCTGCCTCCTGTCATGGGGACAGTGTCCCTATTCCTCCCATGCAGTTTGTCCACAGTGACCTTGGCCCCACTAACCTTTCCACCCTCTTCTGTATCCAGACCAACAAATTATCCCCTTTCTTTAGTGAAGGATTAGAGATGAATAAGAGCCTGGAAACAGCCACATGTAGTGGAAAGAGTTTAGTTTTAGTAGTCAAACAATTCTTGACTCCTCTGGGCAAGTTAGTTAACCATGCTGTCTCATGCCCAGTGGATAGGACACTCCTGCTTATAAGGTGATAATGAAGATTAAACATAAAACATGTGAAGGGGTTAGCCCATATCCTAGAACACAACAGATACTGCTTTCTCTCTCTCTTCTGGCCTTTTTCCCACTTCTCACAAAAAATGTTCAAGAAAGCATCATTTTTAAAAAGCCCAGGCCAGGCACAGCAGCTCATGTTTATAACTCTAGCACTTTGGGAGGCCGAGGCAGGAGGATTGCTTGAGTTCAGGAGTTTGAGGTCAGCCTGGGCAAGATCTTGAGACCTTGTCTTTACAAAAAATTTAAAAATTAGCCAGGAGTAGGTGATATGCACCTGTGGCTCCAGCTACTCAGATGGTTGAGGCGAGAGGATCACTTGAGCCCAGGAGGTCGAAGCTGCAGTGAGTTGTAGTTGCACCACTACACTCCAGCCTGGGTGACACTGCAAGACCCTGTCAAAAAAAAAAAAAAGGCCCTATTTCATCTTCAAAGACCCTTTCTTGCCCCCTATTCAATTCATTCTTATCACTATTTACTGAGCCAAGGACCACCTTTTCAATACTCTCACAAATGCTGAATTCAACACATAATTACAAATTGGTCTCACTGCAGCATTAATACTGCTGGACACTCTGACATTGGGGGCCTGCTGATTCCTGCATCTCCTCTAACTTCTCTGTACATTTCTGTCTCAGGTACTCACCCTGCTCATACTCTGCTTAGATCCCAGATTTATGTAATTAATAGATCTGAGAATATTAATCATCTGCTACAAAGTCTTCCATAGCACTGACTAAGTGAAATACTAAATATTAGTATCTCTAGCTCCCATTAGAATGGAAGTACCTCAACACTGTTAAAGACCTTGTCTTATTAATTATATATTCCATGGCATATTATTGTACATTAAATATTCATTAAGAAATGTTTATTAAATGAATGAATAAAATCCCAGAACTATGCCATGTATAGCAGGGCATATGAAAGAAATATAGGATGGTCACTGTCCTCTAGGAGCTAACACTCTTATTGGAGAGACAAGATAAAAACAAGAAAGTGGGCCAGGCACAGTGGCTCATGCCTGTAATCCCAGCACTTTGGGAGGCCGAGGCGGGCAGATCACTTGAGTCCAGGAGCTCGAGAGTAGCCCAGGCAACATAGCGAAACCTATCTCTACTAGAAATGCAAAAACTAGCCAGGCGTGGTGGCACACGCCTGTAGTCCCAGCTACTTGGGAGGCTAAGGAGGGAAAATGGCTTGAGCCCGGGGGGGCAGAGGTTTCAGGGAGCCGAGACAGCATAACTGCACTCCCGCTCAGACATCAGAATGACACTCTACCACCAAAAAAAAAAAAAAAAAAAAAAAAGTAAGGAAAAAGGAGTTTGCCTAAAATAAGAAAGCAGTAACTTTTTTTTGTTGTTTGTTTGTTTTTAGATGGAGTCTTGCTCCATCGACCAGGCTGGAGTGCAGTGGCGTGATGTTGGCTCACTGCAAGCTCTGCCTCCTGGGTTCACGCCAGTCTTCTGCCTCAGCCTCCTGAGTAGCTGGGACTACAGGCACCCGCCACCACGCCCGGCTAATTTTTTGTATTTTTAGTAGAGATGGGGTTTCACCGTGTTAGCCAGGATGGTCTCGATCTCCTGACCTCATGATCCACCCACCTTGGCCTCCCAAATTGCTGGGATTACAGGCATGAGCCACTGTGCCCAGCCAGAAAGCAGTAACTTTTTTTGAGAGCTATAATAACACAAAAGTGGCCAGGTGCGGCGGCTCATGCTTGTAATCCCAGCATTTTGGGAGGCCTAGGCAGGTGATCACTTAATGTCAGGAATTCAAGACCAGCCTGGCCAACATGGTGAAACCCCATCTCTACTGAAAATACAAAAAATTAGCTGGGCCTGGTGGCACGTGCCTGTAATCTCAGCTACTCAGGAGGCTGAGGTAGAAGAATTGCTTGAACCTGGAGGGCAGAGGGTGCAGTGAGCTGAGATCATGCAATTGCACTCCAGCCTGGGCAACAGAGCAAGACTCTGTCTCAAAAAAAAAAAAAAAAAAAAAAAAAAGAACATATGCAAAAGCTATAATAGAAACACTACCTTTTGATACACATATATACATACTCTTTTAATGAAACAATCCTTTGAGAAAGATATTATCCCCATTTCACAGACGAAGAAATTTTGGCAGAGCCATTAAGTAACTTGTTTGAAGTGACGCAGCTACATGCAAGACCCTGTACTAAGCACTACTGACATAGATTAATAAAATAGTTCATGCTTTCAAATATCTCAAAATCTAATAGAAAATTCTGAAACATAAATGATTAATGATTCTCTTACAAACAATTACCTATACATCAATGTTGGGTATTGTAATAAATATACACATAAGATGGGAGTGTTATTTTAGGAATATTAATCTTAAACTATTACACTGAAAAGGCTCTACTAAAAGACAAACACACTGAAATAGGAGAAATAGCTTCCTAGCTAATACAGCTTGTTTGCTAATACAATGATGCAGGCAAGATCCAGGTAGGCAGGTGATGATGGTGGATGCAGTAAGACTGGAGAAGGGGCAGGATGCAAGACATTTCACAAACAGGAATGACAGTAACAAGTTTAATGTAAGAATAAAGAATCAGCCTTAAGTTTGTAAGTCTTGGAAACTCAAGGATATTAGCAAAGACAAAGATACATTTATTTTAAGGTATGGTATACTGAGCTGAAGACTGCTTTGCTCTGAGAGAATATAACATAGATTCAGAAATGAGACTTTAGAAATTGTTGGCAACCAGGCTTGAGTTGTATCTAAAGAAAGAATTTAAAAATATTTCAAGTAGGCTCTGTGTCAGTGGGATGGCCTCTACATGTTTTCTTTGGTTTTATTTTCTCCTCACTCTCCACTGGTCTCTATTATCAATTCTGTTTGCGTCACCTTTTCCTGGAAATGAAGTGTGCTTATAAAGTAACAAAGCTGAAGTGTAAGCATACAAGAATTTATCTATCCAAAATTGATTCCAAAAATGTTGTTTTTGCTTGAACACTTTTCTGGAACTTCTGTGTTGGAGTTGCTTTCAGAGTCCATCTACGATCCCAACAAAGAAGCCAATTATTTCACAGTTACACTTTGTGAACATCTCTAACCTGATCATCCATTAACTTAGCTCAGAGTTAATTTCTGTTTTTTAAAAAGTGAAATTTACCCTCAAAAAAAAAAAAAACAAAAAAAAAACCAGTTTCTTGAGTAACCAACACTAAGGTTATTCCAAGGGTTGTGCTCCTTAGGCAACTTCATGAGAGGCTTTCCTGTAGGGGAGATATGGAGAATTAACATGTGTGAGCCCCTACTGAGAGCTGGGCATTGGACTGCTAATAATTTCCCAGACTTGCTTTTCATGTAATCCTTGAAGCAACCATTCAAGCAAGTACTGTCATTTCATGATAAAGAAGAATAAAAGAAAGTTCAAAAAAGTAACTTATATAACTAATACATAGCAGAGTTAGAACTTAAAAAACATGATTTTGCTACTGTACCATGCTGCTTCTAATAAAATAAGAACACTGCTTCCCAATGAACAGAAAAATGATCAGTTAAACAGTATCGTTACTATATAATCCTATATTATATGCCTATAGCTTTAATACTCTTTTAACATCATTTGGTTCCCTGCCACTTTCTGTACTGATTAACTCAGTAAAATACTGAGAGAAATATGAGCAACCAGCCATGAGAGTCTGTCATAGATTTTGAGTTAAGTCTATCTAATAGAAGCAGAATGTAAGAAACAGAAATGTCTTTGGAGCATCAGGCTTGACTCTCTCTGATTATACTAGAATAATATGGGTTAATTACATTATAATCCAGGTCAACAAGTAAATAGTATTTCCTTTCTCTTATACATCTTCAAATGGAGGCTATTGTGTATTTACCACCAGGGCTTTATTCATGTACTCTTAGTTGAACATAGACAATACGTTTTACTTATTCCTCCTTTGAATTCTACTCATTTACCACTGGAACAGTATCCACATTTATATATAGCAGACTCAAACTATCTTAAACTGAATTGGAAGCCTGCAGGCTTGAATTATTTAAAAGAAAAACATTTCCACTTGTCCTGCCAAGTACTTGATCAATGCTCACTTAAGTGATGTAATCATCTCCTCTCATTTTGTAAGCTCTATTCTCTCTCTTCAGGTGACTAAGCAGTCTGCAATCTTCCTTCCTTTAATTGAATAATTTTCAGGCTTGTGTCTTATTCTTCCGGTTTTTACAAATTCATGCAATCATTTTCTCCTGTGACTACAGTAAAGGGTTTTATGGCTACAGTCCTCTCATTAGCACACACGTCTCTAGAACTCTCTAGATCTGCTACACATATGCTGTCTCAATGCGGCCTTTTATCTACTCTTGTGTTCCAGATAGACTAGCTACTCTGCAATGGCTATCTTTTTCTGCTTGTGGTCTTGCTTTTCTTTCTTTTTGATTGACCTTCCTGTGCCCTCCACACATCCCTCTGGCTCAGATATTTTTTTCTCCCACCTCTGGACCTGCACAGTACTTTTGGTAATGTTATCACCTACTATTGTAAACACAGCTACTGTTTATCCCACCTCTGGACCTGCATGGTACTTTTGGTAATGTTATCACCTACTATTGTAAACACAGCTACTGTTTATCCCACCTCTGGACCTGCACGGTACTTTTGGTAATGTTATCACCTAATATTGTAAACATAGCTACTGTTTATTAAGCACTAGCCATGTGCTGTGTTTCCAGCCTTATGTATGTAACACAAACTATCCAGCTTTTCCCCCTACCCCTCGCAATGCACTTTCCAGCCCCTATAAAGTCTGTCACTTACAGGCCTGGCACAGTGCCTGGCACACAGCAGGTGCTCAAGACATGGAAGGCATTATTATCATAATTATGAGAAGCAGCACCATATGACTTATTCATGTTTGACCCCAATGTCTGGTTCATTTAATATTTGTTTACAAAACTAGGCAGTGGGCTGGGCACGGTGGCTCACGCACTTTGGGAGACCAAGGCGGGCGAATCATTTGAGATCAGGAATTCAAGACCAGCCTGGTGAACACAGTGAAACCCTGTCTCTACTAAAAATACAAAAATTAGCCGGGTGTGGTGTCACATGCCTGCAATCCCAGCTACTTGGGAGGCTGAGGCAGAAGAATTGCTGGAACCTGGGAGGCAGAGGTTGCAGTGAGCCAAGCTCGCACCATTGCACTCCAGCCTGGGCGACAAGAGTGAGACTCCATCTCAAAACAAAAACAAAAACGAAAGCAAAAACAAAAATAAAAAACACATCTAAGCAATTAAGAGAATAAATGTTGAATTATTCTCAACATGTGTAAGGCATCTGTAAGACAAACTGTGCAGCTTGCCATGGACTACTGAAACTCTTTACAGAGTCTGGACAGGACAAGTACATAGTGGGGCTGCGTTGCCCAGATGCATGGCCTGGAAGTCCAGCAAGAAGCTCTTTTTGGCTAGTGACTTCAGAGGCTGAGTATAGCAAAGGGCCTTCAGTGTGTTGCTCCAACACAGGCCAGTATCAATTTGGCTCCCTAGGTGCAGAATGTTTGGTCAGACCAACTTACTGGGATCAGAGAGAAACATGAGACTGTAAGAGAGGATTCTGACAAGGAAGGGATTCCTGATTCTTAGAACCGAAGGCTGTAATTGTTGCACTCACAGAGGCCCAAAGGTGGGGCTCTGGGGCTCTGGGATTTAGGAATAGCAGTCTAGGAAATAGCCTATGTTAGTTTGGCAAGATGTAGCAGGACATGCCAGTCACAGTAGTGTACTCCTTAGTCCCAGCTACTTGGGAGGCTGAGGTGGGAGAATAGCGAGAGTCCCAGAGTTTGAGACCAGCCTGGGTAATATAGCGACAACCCATTTCAAAACAAACAAACCAAAAAACAACTCACAGAAAAGAGGTAGCAGGACACAAAATTCAGATTCCAGATTCAAGTCTTTGGCAATGCTAAGTTTAAAAGGGGGCTGTGCACTGAGATATCAGAAAAAGACCTGAGTTTAAGGAAACAAGAGATTCAAGATTAAATTACTGAACTTAGAGTACAGAAAGGTTTTTTTTTTGTTTTTTGTTTTTTGTTTTTTTTTTTTTTCTGAGACAGGTTCTCACTGTGTCACCCAGGCTGGACTACAGTGACACAATCATGGCTCACTGCAGCCTCTGCCTCCTGAGCTCAAGTTATCCTCCCACCTTAGCTCCCCAGGTAGCTGGGACTATAGGCACATGTCACCATGTCCAGCTGATTTTTTTTTAAAGATGGGATCTCATTATGTTGCCCAGGCTGGCCTCAAACTCCTGGGCTCAAGAGATCCTCCCACTTTGGCCTTCCAAAGTGCTGGGATTACAGGTATGAATCACCATGCCCAGTCACAAAAAGTTTAATGCCCTAAACTAGTTATTAGATTTGGGACATTAATTCAGGCAGGGCTAGCAGCAAGCAAGGTTGAGATCTGAAGTAGGATTCAGGTTCTGGGACTAAGGGCAGAACTAGTCTAGTGTTTAAGGTGGGGCTGAACTTGCCAGTGGTGAGTTTGTTGCTGGGACAGAGAACCTGGTCAGTTATTACAATACTGTAAGCCTTCCACAATGAATCATTAGTACACCTTATAGCTTCTCAGAGTACATAATCTACTTTGCTTCAGTATAAAGTATTTTAAGAAGCCAATTATCTGCAGACGGTGAAGTACAGAACATAAGTCTGTTTGGCCTAACTTAACAAACATATAATTCTTTCTATACACTTGTTTCACCCCTGGGCTGTGTACCTACTTGATCTCTTAACCCCCATCCATTTTTGTCCCCTTATGATTCCCCAGATACAACCACTTGCAATTTGAAATTGCTCTTTGCAACCATGAGATAGTTATTTCATCCCCAGATTCTGGGAGTAGAACTCTTTTCACCATTAGGTTCCAGAAACTAGGGTCCCTATACTCTTGCAATAAAGTGCTTCCTTTAAACCCAATCCAACCAAACACACTTTTTAAAAAGTTAATAATAAAATCTTCCCATCATCTGGTTCTTCAGTAAGCTCATACTTACTGACTTTTACTTCATCAAATACCAAACTGTCTTGTATTGTTCCATGGCTTATTTATGATTCTTTGGATTTGACATCCCTAAGGTGTTCTTGGTTCATGTTACAGCAATATACAGAAATCAGAGACTCTAATTCAACTACCCATCTGATGATTGACTATCTTCTACAACACTCCCACCAAGTGGTCATCTGGACCATACCTGAACACCATGAATGAGAACTCATCATTTTTTTTTTTTTTTTGACATAACCTAATGAAAATAATTGTATTGGCCTGAAATACACCTACCTTAGTTTCTTGAGACAGAGTCTCGCTCTGTAGCCCAGGCTGAAGTACAGTGGCATGATCCCAGCTCACTGCTACTCACTGCTACCTTTGCCTCCCAGGTCCTGGTTCAAACAATTCTCCTGCCTCAGCCTCCCAAGTAGCTGGGATTACAGGCACGTGCCACCATGCCCAGCTAATTTTTGTATTTTCAGTAGAGACAGGGTTTCACCATGTTGGCCAGGGTGGTCTTGAACTCCTGACCTCATGATCTACCCGCCTTGGCCTCCCAAAGTGCTGGGATTACAGGCGTGAGCCACTGCGCCCGGCCTCCTCCCTTAGTTTCTATCCATTGACTCCAGCTCCTCTCCTTAGGGACATGTGGAACAAATAAAAACCTCTTATATGTGGCCCCTTCAGAAATCTGCATGAAGTGACAATATCCTTCCTGAGTTTGTTTGCCTTGTTTTGCTAAATAAATGTTCCCAGTGCCTTGAACATTTTGTTGTTGTTGTTGTTAGATCTCTCTTTTCTGCATATTCAAGATGATCTATATGTCGTATATCTAGCCCAGAGCTAGATTAATTTCAGGTGTGCTCTGGTCAGCACAGAACAGAGTAAGATAGTCGTCTTCCTTGTGTTCTGCACACTATACTTTTCATAATGCAACCTAAGATTGTATCAGCTTTTTCTGGCAGCCACAACACACTGTTGACTCACATTGATCTTTTAGTCAACTCAATACCCCTAAATCAGCCAGACATACTGCTGCTAGGCCCACTGCATACTTCTGCAATTGTTTTAGGAGTGGGAGAAGGAGGTAAAGAGAAAGGTTTATTTATTACATTGATACTTCATGAAATTTGGGGCCCAAAAATTTGACCTGGGATTTTGCATTCCTGTCATACATAAGCCTGTGCTTAGTTTGCTATCCTAAATGATTAGACAAACTAGTGATGAGTCACGGACTAGAGTTCAGCTTAGGCTAGTCAGCTTTGCTTTGTTTCATGGTCTCATGCAGCCTTCTCAAAATCATCCATCTTTCAAGTGTATGCTATTTATCCCAAGAAGAACTGGTGGAAAGACTATAAATGATTCAATGCAAAGCCGTTATCACCACTGAAAAAGTAACTCAAAGATAAGTATCCAGTACATTAAAGATGGCATATTTATAATTTGCCATGGAAGAATTATATCTAAACACCTTCTCCTTGATTAAAAATAGCATCTTTTAGAGATAATGCTTTATAGATTTTCAAAGATATTTCAACTTAGTTTATTCCATTCCTTCAAGAAAGTGGGGAAGGTATCATTATCCTCTTTTCTAGTCCAGTTCAGTCCTTATTGTACCCATCGTATTCCAACACAAGTGAGACCCAGCCCGTGTGATTAAGGCACTTGTATCCAGGGTGTTCTCATTTCTAGTCCAGTTCAGTCCTTATTGGACCCATGGTATTCCCACATAAGTGAGACCCAGTCCATGTGATTAAGGCACTCATATCCAGGGCGTTCTCCTCTAAGTGTCAGGCAACATCTGTTCTTCTTGCCCTTGCCATCTGGATTTTAAAAAGGATCTCATACTCTGGTAATCATAAAATCATAGCATCTACGAGGATTAATCTAATATCTTTAAAGATTAGGAAGAGGTATCAAATAATGCACCTAAAGCTGCAGTTACCTAATAGTAAAACCAGGATAGAAAATATTTATATTCTAATCAGTATTCAGACCAATCTTCTTTTTCTTACACTACAATTTCTCAAGATATAAGTAGATAACTGTCAGTTATCTACAGCAAGGACATTTCTGAAAATGGGATCTGATACACATTCTCTGTAACTCAGGAATGTTATGGCTAAGGATCCCACCAAACTCCTAATCCAAGGGAATATGGGCCAGGAAGCTAATCAGAGAGGGATGAACCATGAGATGCTGAACCAGCAACTTCCCAGTAAACAGATTTGTGCTATATGAAGCAGCTCCCCCAATATTTACCATTGTTGGAGCCACTCGAGGATTTAGACTACTTGTGTTCTAGGTAACCAGGCTGCAGAGACAGCTAGAAGTCATGTTGAAAGGAAATAATTATAAATCTGCTACAGCCAAAGGTGGTCTTTTTCAAAAGCAGGCTAAAAAAGCAGCTGAGTTAATATAGCTAAAGGAACCCGGTAAGTGACTATGATTGCATCAGTGCACTCCAGCCTGGGCAACAAATTGAGACCTTGTCTCTAAATATTTATCAATACTGATATGGTGTTCAATTTGATTCAAGAATCATTTATTGAGTGCCAGTTACATGTAAATCACTGTAGACTCAAAGACATGCCATACCTTTATCCTTAAGAAACAACAGATTCAGGTTGGACATGGTGGCTCGTGCCTGTGGTCTACTTGGGAGGCCGAGCTGCGAGGACTGCATGAACCCAGGAGGTTGAGTCTGCAGTGACCCATGATTGTGCCACTGCATTCCAGCTCAGGTGACAGAGCGAGAGACCCCACCTCTAAAAATAAATAATAATAATGACAACAATAATAATGCATTGTTTATTTCAAAATAGCCACAAATAAATGATAAATATTTGAGGTGATGGACATGCTAATTGGCCTGATTTGATCATTCCACAATATATACATGTATCAAAACATCACATTGTGCCCCATAAATACATACAATTATTATTTGTCAATTAAAAATAAAATTTAAAAAACATTTTTAAAGGTGTAATATGAATAAAGAAGGTTTACTATGAGTAAAGCAGAGCTGGTCATGAGTGGAGAAGAAACCCACAACAAAAACAAGGGACAAAAAAGAGGCTGCTAAAATGGGGGCCATAAAACTTTACATGTCACAATTTTGGCTGGGTTGGCCTTGCTCTGCTGCAAAATCTGTTTTTGGTAAGTTTAGGTGGGCTACTCCAAGATTTTTTCATCTGAGACACTTAAGTCTACATAAGGATAATAACAATAAAAAACGTTAGTGAAAAAAGAGTTGTGACTTCTGGGCTAAGGAACGCAATGTAGGGACAAATTAACCCAGAAATTGGGTTTTAGAATGTTGCTTAGAAATTGGATCACCTCAGATCTTTTTTCCCTTGACTATAAGTAAAACATTGGCTCTTACAGTTTCTTTCCAGTAAATACCACGTTTAACTTGGAAATCTGACAAATATCAAAAACCCTGTTCCCTTTACCTCACAGTATTATTGGATGATCAAATGCGACAAGATGATGCAAAAGCCTTTTGTGTGTTATAAAGTGCTAAATGAGGGCATAAACAGGCCCTCTGGGTCATAGGAGAAGACTGGTGGGATCTCCATGTCATGGCCCTTATTAGGATTGCTCACCATTGATCATCATAAAATTTTAGTCCTTCAAATGTTAATGAGTAAAAATAGTACCTTACCGTATGATCCGGCAATTCCACTGCTGGGTATATATACAAAAGAAAGGAAATCAGTGTATCTAACGGATATCTGCACGCCCATCCCATGTTTGTTGCAGTACTGTTCACAGTTGCCAAGATTTGGAAGCAACCTAAATGTCCATCAACAGATGAATGGATAAAGAAAATGTGGTACATATACACAATGCAGTACTATTCTACCACAAAAAGAAATGACATCCTGTCATTTGCAACAACATGGATGGAGCTGGAGGTCATTAAGTAAAATGAGCCAGGCACAGAAAGACAATAAGTGAGACATGTTCTCACTTATTTGTGGGAGCTAAAAATTAAAACAACTGAACTTATGCAGATGGAGAGTAGAAAGAGGGTTACCAGAGGCTGGGAAGGGTAGTTGGGGGTGGGGGAAAAGTGGAGATGGTTAATAGGTACAAAAAGTAGTTTGAATGAGTAAGATCTAGTATTTGCTAGCAGAACGGGGTGACTATAGTCAATAATAATTTAATTGTACATTTAAAAATAACTGTAAGAGTATTTTTTGTAACACAAAGAAATGCTTGAGGGGATGGACACCCCATTTACCATGACGTGATTATTACACAGCGCATGTCTGTAGCAAAGCATCTCATGCACCCAGTAAATATATATGCTTACTATGTCCTCACAAAAATTAAAAATAAGAAAATTTAATTTCCTATACATATTACTTTTTTTTTTTTGAGACAGAGTCTCGCTCTGTCACCCAGGCTAGAGTGCAGTGGCCGGATCTCAGCTCACTGCAAGCTCTGCCTCCCGGGTTTACGCCATTCTCCTGCCTCAGCCTCCCGAGCAGCTGGGACTACAGGCGCCCGCCACCTCGCCCGGCTAGTTTTTTGCATTTTTTAATAGAGACAGGGTTTCACTGTGTTAGCCAGGATGGTCTCGATCTCCTGACCTTGTGATCTGCCCGTCTCGGCCTCCCAAAGTACTGGGATTACAGGCTTGAGCCACCGCGCCCGGCCACATATTACTTTTTAAAAAGTACTTTAAATACCTTCCCTAAGGATTAAAATAAACACATATTGTGAATTTAAAAGTAATACCTAAAAACAGACACTAATACATTTTTAACAAATAAGCTCCTTCTGCAGAACCAGCTTCTATAATGAAACTGTCTTCTCACAAATAAGCATATAAATAGAGGAATTTATACATAGCTAGATTATTAGAATCATACTTTATTAGAATTAGGACAAGACTTACATCATCTCTATAGACTGTTTCACCAGTTCCCTCCCCTCCCCAATCTTTTTTTTTTTTTTTTTTTTGAGACAGAGTCTCGCTCTGTTTCCCAGGCTGAAGTGCAGTGGCACGATCTCAGCTCACTGCAACCTCCACCTCCTAGGCTCAAATGATCCTCCTGCCTGAGACCCCCAGTAGCTGGGGTTACAGACATGCACCACCATCCCTAGCTAATTTTTGTATTTTTAGTAGAGACGGGGTTTCGCCATGTTAGCCAGGCTGGTCTCTAACTCCTGACCTTAAGTGATCCACCCACCTCAGCCTCTCAAAGTGCTGGGATTACAGACGTGAGCCACCGTGCCTGGCCCCTATCTTTTTTATAACAGGAAAACTAAGGTTAAAGTAGAACCCAGACTAAACTGCAGGTTTCCTGACTCCTGTTCTAAGTCACTTTTCTTCTATAATTTTTTAAAAATATATTTCAAACATAAAAGTATTGGTAATAATAAGCACCCAGGTTTTTTAAATGTTAATATTGTCATATGTCTCAGATCTCTTAAAAAGAATTAAAATATTATCTATCAATAGATAATTCCCATTCTTCTATCTCATTCCCCTATCTCCCTCTCCAGAGGTATCCATCATGTTGAGGTTGCGTGTATTCTGTCCTTCCTGCCCATGTTTGTATACACTTACCAAATTATGGGTTATACATCCTTAAACCACACCATGTTGCCAGAGAAAGAGTTGTTCTGCCAAACAAGGAAGAATCCCTCACTCTAGTATGCTTGCATGTAGTTATATCCTTTTGGGTTGGCAGGATATTTCAGAAAGAAACTAGGGCAGAGCCTTACGTCTTTTTAAATGATTACCACAGAGCCGGGTACGGTGGCTCACGCTTGTAATCCCTATACTTTGGGAGGCTGAGGTGGGCAGATCACCTAAGGTCAGGAGTTTGAGACCAGCCTGGCCAACATGGTGAAAACCCATCTCTACTAAAAATACAAAAATTAGGCAGGCATGGTGGCACATACCTGTAATCCCAGCTACTCTGGAGGCTGAGGCACAAGAATCACTCAAACCTAGGAGGTGGAGGTTTTAGTGAGCCAAGATCGCTCCACTGCACTCCATTCTGGGTGACAGAGGGAGACCCAATCTCAAAAAAAAAGCAAAAAACAAAATGATTACCACAGAAAGAGCTAGTGAAGTGTCTTGGTATCATTCAGAGTAAAAAGTAAATTGGGCAAATATAAACATTTTTAATACAACTTTTTATTTATGAAACACTGGTTTATAACGAACTAGTATGAATGACCTGTCACTTAACAATTGGGAAAGATGAACTAAATATTTTAACTAGTAATAATAGTTTCTACTACTGCTTCGAGGTCCAGCTCAGTGTTATCACCTTAATGAATTTGTCCATGATCCCAGAGTTGATGCCTTCAATAATCAATTATTGAGTGCTAAAGTCCTCTGGATACAAAAATAGATCCAGTCCATTTTCTGAGGAGAGCACAGAAATAACTACACAATACTGTTTAATAAATATAACAAGAGAGCTATCTATGAAGGCCTGGGAGAGCCTAACTTTTTCTGAGGCAATTCGAGAAGTCTTTACAGAAGAGGTGATGTTTCAACTGCATGGTAGAGGATGAGAAGGCGGTCACAAAATGAAGGATGAAAGGTGATTCCAGGTAGGGATACACTGAATGAGAGGGTACAAAGGATGGAAAGATACTAGTTTTAGAAAGACAACTAAGGATAGACATTGGAGGTGGAGAGACAAGTTAGAAGACTGGCAACAATTCAAGTAAAAGATGACAGGAGGCAGACATGAGGAGGGAGGAGGAAGGATATGAACAAAATCTAGGAGATAAATTTAGCAGAACTTGATTCCTGATTGTATGGGGGAAAGAAAGAACATGGAGGAGTTGCAGATAACTCTTAAAAACTTGGCAAATCAGTGGGTGGTGAGGCCATTACTGAAATAGGGAATACATGCAGAAGCTAAGAGGCTGGGCGCAGTAGCTCATGCCTGTAATCCCAGCACTTCGAGAGGCCGAGGCAGGAGGATCACCTGAGGTCAGGAGTTCAAGACCAGACTGACCAACATGGTGAAACCCTGTCTCTACTAAAAACATAAAAAATTGGCCTGTGTGGTGACACATGCCTGTAATCCCAGCTACTCGGGACGCTGAGGCAGGAAAATTTCTTGAACCCAGGAGGAGGTTACAGTGAGCCAAAATCGTGCCATCGCACTCCAGCCTGGGCAACAAAAGCGAAACTCCGTCTCAACAACAACAACAACAAAAGAAGATAAGAGCCTGCTTGAGAAAGGAAGTGAAAGTTCATTCAGTTTGAACCATTTTGAGTTGGCTTTGAAGCCTCTTCCATGAGACCTACAGCAATTTCTCTAAGCCAGAAATCACCTCTTTGCACCCCATAGTATATTGTATCTTTTTCATCTCAAATTATTTCAATCTGCTGTATTTACAAGTTTGTTTTTACTTTTTTTTTTTTGAGACAGAGTTTTGCTCTTCCTGCCCAGGTTGGAGTACAATGGCGCCATCTCAGCTCACTGCAACCTCCGCCTCCTGGGTTCAAGCGATTCTCCTGCCTCAGCCTCCCGAGTAGCTGGGATTACAGGCATGCGCCACCATGTCTGGCTAATTTTTGTATTTTTAGTACAGACAGGGTCTTACCATGTTGGTCAGGCTGGTCTCGAACTCCTGACCTCAGGTGATCTGCCCGCCTCGGCCTCCCCAAGTGCTGGGATTATAGGCGTGAGCCACTGTGCCAGTCGTCTTTACTTTAAATCACAGAGAAAAAGTACTAGGTCTTATCTGTCTTTATATGGCTCTCTTGGCAGTGCCTTACACATAGAAAGTCCTCAGAGTTTGCATTCTTGAAAAGGCAGCTCCATCAGACACTAGAAACTGTCAGTTAACATTTATCAAAACAAGGAACAAAACTTTTGAATTAGTAGCCTAAACAAAATACCTGAAGTATTGTATGTGGCCCTACAGCACCTTTTTGTTTGTTTGTTTGCTTGCTTGTTTCTGGAGACGGAGTCTCACTCTGTCACCCAGGCTGGAGTGCAGTGGCACGATCTTGGCTCACTGCAACCTCTGCCCTCTGTGTTCAAGTGATTCTCCTGCCTCAGTCTCCCGAGTAGCTGGGATTACAGGCGCCTGCCACCGCAGCCAGCTAATTATTTATTTATTTATATATTTTGTATTTTTAATAGAGACAGGGTGTCACCATCTTGGCCAGGCTGGTCTTGAACTCCTGACCTCATGATCTACCCACCTCAGCTTCCCAAAGTGCTGGGATTACAGGCGTGAGCCACCGCACCCGGCCTTATAGCACTTATTTTTAATGTTAGTAGTTGATTCTAGATATAAATTAGCTCCCTTCGTGCTCATCTTACTTGCCTATTTTCTTTGAGATTGGGTCTCACTCTGTTGCCCAGGCTGAAGTGCAGTGGTAAGATCACAGCTAGGGAGCCTTGAAGTGCTGGGCTCAAGTGATCCTCTCACCTCAGCCTCCCAAGAAACAGGTGCACACCACCATGATAGGCTAATTTTTAAAAAATTATTTTGTAGATACAGGGTCTTGCTGTGTTACCCAGGCTGGTGTGGAGTTCCTGGCCTCAAACAATACTCCTTTCTTGGCCTCCTAAAGTGTTGGGATTACAGGCATGAGCCACCGTGCTGGCCTTTTCTGACTTTTAAACAACCCCGCAGCGTAATCTTTGCATTCCTATTTTACAGATAAAGCAACAGAAGCCTCCAGTGACTAAATAACTTTCCTGGGGGTCACAAGGTTTACAAGTGGCTAAATAGGATTTCTACGGACTGGTTCCTTCACCTGGCTGCCCACCGAGGTAAGCGGGCCTTACTGCCCTAACTCTCAACAGGACCCCAAAGAGGACGCTTCTTTGGTAATAGCAAACGGGGCTCTCACTCCTACCATCTCAGTGACAGTCTAAAGCGCACCCTACCCCAGGAAAGTGCCCATATTTGCGCGCGCACACACACGGCAGAGGGCAGGGCTGAAAGGGGGTCCTAGGGTGCAGGGGGCGCGCCCTTGCCCGGGGACCCCGCATTTTACAGTATTAGCTCCACGGAGGTGCATGTAACGGCAGGAGAGCAGCTACCTTCGGTTCCAACGCGGCCCCAAAGCCGGGGGTGGAAACGCACAGCCCAGGTGGTGGCCTGGACTCCGAGCCTGGCCCCTCGGGGGTTAAAACTCCCCAGACATAAAGGCTCCGGAGCGGACAGAAGTGCAGCCGCCGCGTCCCCATGGGAAACTCTCCGGTACCTTCCTCCGTAGTCCTGTGCGGGAGGCTGGCCCGGCCGGCTGCCCTGTGCTTCGGACTGGAGGTCGCCGGTCCGGAGGGGACCTGCCTGGCGGTTGCCGCTGCAACCATTTACCTCAGACCCGCGCCGCAGCCCCCCGATGCCGCGCCCAGGCTTCCCTGAAGACCTCTCCAGGGTCCGGCCCCCACACCAAGGGGGAGGTGAGGGGTGGAACTTGGAGGCACCCGCGCGAGGGCCCCTGAGGGAGGCGGGAGGGGACACCACTGTCCCACCTGTGGAGGGGCATGTCTCATCGTGTGCCAAAGGGGAGGCGAAGGGCAAAGGGCAGAAGGCAAGGGGCAAAGGGCAAGGGGGAATCCCTCCTCCCCCTACCCACGCGAGGCCCTGGAGCGCTGATTGGCGGTGTGCTGCGGAAGCGGCAAGAGGAACGTGTCTTGGCACGTGCCGAAGGAGCGCTAAAGGCCAGGGGCGGTCCCACTCGCGAAGCCCTGGAGGGCAGATTGGCTGCGCGAGGAAGGGGCGTGTCCCTACGTGAGCTGTGCCCGGAGCGAGAGTAAGAGATAAAAGGCCAGAGCGCCTGAGCAGGCTTGGGCACCTCCTCCCACTGCGGGCAAAGGGCAGGCAGGTCGTGCGGGGACACAAGGCCTGGCGGACCATGGCCATGGCCGGCGCTGAGTGGAAGTCGCTGGAGGAATGCTTGGAGAAGCACCTACCGCTCCCCGACTTGCAGGAGGTGAAGCGCGTTCTCTATGGCAAGGAGCTCAGGTCCGCAGCCCAGAGGCTAACTTATGGGATCTTGGGGCCACAGAGTGTGGGTCTCGGGGAGCAGGCAGGGAGGGCCTCAGGGTCTGAAGGGCTCAGGGGAGGCAGTGAGAAGTCCTGAGTTGGTGGGTAGAGACCATAGTAGGTCTTGATGGGACAACCCTGGGGTCCTTGGGGGTTGCAGAATCCTGGCGTGACCTTTACAAATCTCTTCTCCCCCACGTTGCCCGGAACTGGAAGGAAAAGGACAGGATTTTACTCTCCAGGGCTTTCTCTGTGGCCGTCCCAACCCTCCTCCATGGAGCCGGGCTTGTCTTCTGGGTGTCTGGCTGGATCACTGTCTCCAACCAGAGCACCCAGCAGGTGTACTGATTGTCCGGCCCAGACCATCCTTCCTGCTGTGACCTGACCTCTGGCTGACTCTTGGAAATAGAGGCTGTCTGCATTTAGTTGGCGAGGGAACGTTTCCCACTGGCAAGCTATGGGCGCTAGTTTTTCCACTCCCTGCAAGCTGTGTGCATCACCAGGACTTTGAGGGCTGTGTGCTGCTGGACACTGTGTCCACAAAGCTGAAAAAGATACTTTCCGGCCGGGCTCAGTGGCTCACGCCTGTAATCCCAGCACTTTGGGAGGCTGAGGCGGGCGGATCACGAGGTCAGGAGATCGAGACCATCCTGGCTAACACGGTGAAACCCCGTCTCTACTAAACATACAAAATATTAGCCGGGCGAGGTGGCGGGCGCCTGTAGTCCCAGCTACTTGGGAGGCTGAGGCAGGAGAATGGCTTGAACCCGGGAGGCAGAGCTTGTGGTGAGCAGAGATCACTGCCACTGCACTCCAGCTTGGGTGACAGAGTGAGACTCTGTCTCAAAAAAGAAAAAAGAAGAAAAAAAGAAAAGAGAAAGATACTTCCCCTTCCACTCTTGTTTCTCTTCAGTGCATTTCTTACCTGCAGCAACCAGAGGATCCCTTTAATATGTAAATCATATCCTGTTGGCCTGGCGCGGGGGCTCATGCCTATAATCCCAGTACTTTGGGAGGCAGAGGCGGGTGGATCACAAAGTCCAGAGTTTGAGATCAGCCTGGCCAATATGATGAAACCCTGTCTCTACTAAAAATACAAAAATTAGCTGGGCATGGTGTCACACACCTGTAGTCCCAGCTATTCGGGAGACTGAGGCAGGAGAATGGCTTGAACCCAGGAGGCGGAGGTTGCAGTGAGCCCAGATCGCGCCACTGCACTTCAGCCTGGGTGACAAGGCGAGACTCCGTCTCAAAAAAAAAAAAAAAAAAATCGTATCCTGTTGTTCCTTTGTGCATAAAACTCTGTAAGGAATTTCCTGGGCTCTTAGGATGAAATCCAAACTCTGACTGCATGCAGCCCCTGACTAATTCTCCTTCCACTTCCTTGCTCATTTGTGGGCTCCCTATCTCCCCGAGTCCAGCCAGTCTGCGGGCTCCATGACCTTGTGGCAGTGACCCTGCAGCAGGAACCAGAGCAGTTTACTGGTAACTGAAGGTGTTGATTGGATTGGTGGTTCCCAGCCACAGCTGCTATGGAGTTACTGCAGGGAGGCTAGACCTCAGATCCAAGGGTGTTTTCACAGCTAGTGGATGATGAAGTTAGAACAGCTGCTTTTTGGGAGTGAGGTAGTAGAGAACTTTGTCAGAAAGGGCTCTTCATATCCAAAGGGCTGGGTGACCTTTAAGGCCCCTCCCAGTGAATACACTCATGCTCCTATTTCCACTGCATCTGTAAAGACTAGTCCTTGAGAAGTGTCTTAGATTTGAGACTCCTAAGGAAAATGTCTTAAATAAAGCAAGAGGTGTCTTATGCTTCTAGGGATGGGAATTAGTTTATTCTAAGAGTGGGGTGGGCATGTCTTCCTGGTAAAAAAGACAGCATGTGGGTGCCAGGGAGAGAGAAAGGGGAAGAGTCTTAGGAGAAGATAGGTCAGTTTCCCATAAAGGTGATTGGCTGGGGCACATTCTGGAGAAGGACTGAGGTCAGCACATGCAAGAGGGATTTTATCTAAGCATTTGGGTCACTCCAGAGCAGGAGGGATGATGATAATTGCTGGTGAAATGGGAGACAGCTGTCTCTCTTGACCAATCACTGCCAGGCTTCATCCTAGGGCTCACAATAACTAAGTGGCTCCTTTTCCTACCCTCTTTTCTTGCTCTGTTCTTCTCAGCATTTAGCCCTTTCAGCTTTTATCCCTAAGGTATAAACCTTTGTACTTACTCTGTCCTTGCTAATGTGTGGGATTTGGCCATGAATGGCATTTCGAACTGAAGATAAAAAAATTACGGCTCATTTAAAAACTCTAATCCCACTTAAATTCCTATAAACTCCTCTAAGTCTGATTTGGACACAGCTACCTCTGTGAAGGTCCAGTGGACCTGAAGCCCTTAAGCCCCTCGGATCTGACTCCCAATGTGCTTCACACAAGACCACCTCTTCGCCCACTTACAATGCTTAGTAAATGTTTGCTCAGTGAATTAGCCAAATGGGCCTTTGCCTGTGGCCGATGAAATCCCCAGAGAACATCGACTTTCCATTTTAAGACAACCAGAACCAAGAAGCAGTCATTCAGTCAGCAAGCATTCATTGAGCACTTAGTCTTGGCCACTGGCACTGGGATAAGTCATGGTTCCTGCCCTTGAGGGCTTTCCATCTTTTGATGGTTGCCTTACACTGTGAGGAGGAGGCAGGGAGAGCTTGAGAGAGTTTGTGTGTTTGGGGTTGGAGGGACATCAGGAAGGCTTCCCAGAGCATCATGCCTGAGCTACATCCTAGGGGAGACAGCAAGGGTACATGTCCCCACATACCAGGGGACATGTCCATTTAGAGACTGTGTTTGTGAGAGGGTTAGTCATTGAGTGCTCTCCTGAGGAAGACCTGAGAGAGGAGGCAGGAGTGGCAGGTAGCTCTTAGGGTCTCTGAGGCAGCAGAACTGTGTCCCGATAATGGCAGAGCCTTTGAAGAGTTTGACCTGGTGGCTGAGCGAAGAATGACCTGGAATAAGGACTGGATAAGCTTAAATTTAAGGAAAGGAAAAAAGACTAGCCTGGAAAAAAGTAGGTGGAAGATGAGAGGCCTGATGTGAACAGAGTACCTGGGAGTGGAGAGACAGAAGGCTTCCAGAGGTTTCAGGGAGGTCAGTGGACAGTGAGCCAATGAGGATAACAGCTGTGGCAGTGAGGATCTTGCCGGCTTCTGGCTTGGACTCTCAGATGGCCGGTCGACTCATGTGATGAGGAGCATCTTTGGACAGGTTGCGTTTGAGTGTTGTTTAGTTCCTAGGGCTGCTGTAACAATTTATCACAAACTGGGTGGCTTGAAACAACAGAAACTTATTCTCACAGTTCTGAAGACCACAAGTATAAGACCAAGGTGTCAGCAGGGCCGTGTTCCCTCCAAAGATCCTAGGGGAGAATCCTCCCTTGTCTTTTCTAGCCTCAGGTGGCTCCTGGCTTTCCTTAGGTTGTGACAGCCAGTCTGCCTCTTTCTTGGCCTTCTCCCGTTGTCCCTGTATCTCTCTTGTGGTGTCTCTTGTCTTTGAGGAGGGTGCAGTAGCTCACACCTGTAATCTCAGCACTTTGGGAGGCCAGGGCTGGAGGACTGCTTGAACTCAGGAGTTTGAGACCAGCCTGAGCAACATGGTGAGACCCCATCTCTATAAAATGTTAAGAAAAACATAGCCAGGCATGGTAGCATGCACCTGTAGTCCTAGCTACACGGCAGGCTGAGGCAGGAGGATCACTTGAGTCTGGGAGGTTGAGGCTGCAGTCTAAGATCTCTCCTCTGCACTCCAGCCTGGGAGTCAGATCAAGGCCCTGTCTCAAACACATACACGTCTTTGAATTTGGAGCTTACTTGGATAATCCAGGATGATCTTGAGATCTTGATCTTAATTACGTCTGGGAAGACCCTTTTTCCAAATAAAATCACAATGACAGGTTCCAGGTGTCAGGATGGAGACACAGCTCAACCTGCTACAGTAGCTTCAGGGTGTGCAGGTGGAAATAACCCAGGGGCTATTCGCTATGTGGAGATGGGCCTCAGGTGGGAGAGGCTGGGCTTGTTGAGCTGCCCTGGAGATGGTCATTCCAGGTGGAGGAGGAGCAGATACAAAAGAGGGGACTGGAGAGAATGCTGGAAAACCCGGATATTCAAGGAGTCAGAGAAAGATACTTTGTGGGAGATTCTGGAGGTGAGGACTGTGGGGCAAGACAGGGAAAGAAGCATCAGATGGCTCAGAAATGTCTAGCGGGTGAGGACAGCAGGAAGTCTGCTGGATTTAGCCATGATAAGGCTGGTGGCAGTTCCTGAGATGGGGCCAGGAGGTGAGACCTGAGCTGACGGGGAAGTATGTGTGGAAGCTCCCTAGGCAGCAGGGAGAGAGAGCAAGTGAGTAAACATGTGGACATGTGTGGAGCACTGTCCCTCTTTCTCTTTCTTCCTCTCCTTCTCTCCCTCCCCAGTCCCCTTCTGTTGTTCAGTGGGAGAGACTCTTTAACAGCTTCAGTGATGGATATGGAGGTCTATAGGTACTAGTGAGGAAAGACGTCCAAGCTATGTGTATTAAGTGAAAAAGGCAAGTTGAAGAACAGAAAATACGGAATGATGCCATTGTATTTGTAATGCATACACATAGGAAAATAGGAAAGAAACATAAAACATTGTTAAGAAGGGTTGCCTCTGAGTTTTGGGACTAGGGGTGGGATAGAAAGGGGAATTTATTTTTTATTTTATACCTTTTCCCACTGTTTGATTCACCCCCACCATGAGCATGTGTTTCTTTTGTAAAAGAGCTCTAGTTTAATTATTTAAAGCACTGATGGTAAAGAGCCATCAGAGGTAGAAAGATGAAGTTCCAGAATTGAGAGGTTGCTGCGGAGGCAGGAACTTGGTGTCCTCTGGCGAGATCTGCCTGACCCTGGGTGGGAGAGGTGGGGGCCCTGAAGGGCATGGTGGGGCTAGGATGGGAAGTGATGGGCTTTACTCCTTGAAGTTTGAAGGAAAGCCCTGATGCGAGGAGGCCTCAGTAGCAGGGTAAGGGATAGAGGGTCTGAAAGCCAACTATAGGGACCAGGGCGGGCAGTGGCAGCATAAGGCCATCTGTGAGGTTGTGACTCATTTGCTGGTCTTGTCCTCCTGGGCAGTGGCTGATTGATTGATGCTTGTTTTAGTACTTTTGAGCTGCTATAACAAAATACCACAGGCTTCCCAGTACTTGTGGGCAATCACAGGGAGAAAAAGGAGAAGGGTCTGTGTGTCTGTTTCCCCAAAGGCCTGTGGGCCTGGTAGCTGGATGGCCTTTTGGGAATGTCCTAGTGAGCCCTGTCCTCAGCCTGTGGTCTCACATCAGGAAGATGTCAGGTGGGAGAGCTCTTGTCTGAGTGTGCAAACCTGGCTGTAACCAACACCTGGCTGTGGTCGCTCTCCCTGTCTTAAACCACATAAATTTATTCCTCACGGTTCTGAATGCTATCAAATCCAAGATCAAGGTGCCACAGCAGATCTGGTGTCTGGTGAGGACCCACTTCCTGGTTCGTAGATGGTGCCTTCTCACTGTGTGCTTACATGGTACAGGAAGCAAGCACCCCCTCTCAGGGCGTCTTTTAAAAAAGCACTAATCCCATTCATGAGGACTCTACCCTCATGACCTAATCACCTCCCAAAGAACCCTATCACATTGGAGATTAGGATTTCAACATATGGCTTTGGGGCAGACATAAGTATTCAGTCCATCCCAGTGGTCCACTGCATCTCCCGTACCAGGCCTTTCGGTGGACACAGCACATCATTGACTGTGTCTGCACAAGGTATGGCTTGAG
Organism: Piliocolobus tephrosceles; assembly: GCF_002776525.5. NCBI lineage: Eukaryota > Metazoa > Chordata > Mammalia > Primates > Cercopithecidae > Piliocolobus > Piliocolobus tephrosceles. The sequence continues at coordinate 4,533,441 of NC_045452.1, forward strand.
AGTTGGTTAGGTTCTCCAGATGAAGCTGTGTAGGATGTGGTGATGGACTGTCTTGGATAATGAAAGGGCAGAGAGGCCTAACAGGTGGTGCCCAGATAGTAGACAGGAGTGGCTGGGAAGAGGTAGAGCCCCAAAGGTGGCTGTCCTGGAGGGTGGAGCGGCCTCTCCTGTATCGCCTTGGCTTAGAATGAGCTCGCAGGGAGCTGGGGATGAGGAGGTGGGCAGCCTCGGGGCTGGCCAGGCGGAGACACCACTTGGGGGAAGAAGGGTAGGTAATGGAGATTATGCATGGTGGGAAGATGGGGAGAGAGACTTCAGCTAGGTGATGGTTATAGCCATGTTTCCACACCCAAGACGAGCTCTTCACCTGACATCTTCCTGCTGTGAGACTACAGGCTGAGAGGCCAGGCAGAGCTCACCAGGACACTCTCAAAGGGCTGTCTGGCTCCCAGGCCCACAGGCCTTCGAGGAAATAAACACATAAACCTTGCTCCTTTTTCTCCCGGTGTCTACCCACACACATATCCTGGAAAGTTGCGTGATTATGTCCACCAGAGGGGATTTGCCCTGAGGCTGAGGCCTGCAGGAGCGCCCTTCCGCTGGAGGGTGGGAGGGCTGTCTAAGGCAGTCACAGCAAGGAGAGGCACGGTGTGGGCACTGCTGCTATTTCTAACCTGCTGGAGTGAAGGGAACCTTGACTACTTGAAAAGCAGGCTGATTGTCAGGGGCGGAACCGAACTCAGAGCTGTCAGGGCCATCACATGGAAAGTGCCTGGCAGGGGGCGGCGACAGGGGGCTTGGGCTGACAGGGCTGTGATTTTGAAAGAAATGTCTCTAAGAAAGTGATTTAAAGTAGGAGAGAAATATTATTATTAGATAATGGCTGTCAGGTTATTTTTTGATGTGTTTTCTGGGTATTTCATAATCATCTTGCCCTTAGATGGTAAGCTCTTCCTGGTCAGGGGCCGTGTCCCATCGCATGCCTCTATGGGTTTCACCTCTGGGTGTGCAACAGGCATCAGGAGTTATTTGCTGTTCGGCCAATGGTCACTTCAGTGAAGTGTTTTATAACTAATTCTCTAGCCTTTGTTAATAAACTACAAATGTGGATGAGCATTTAGGGCTTCCATCTGAACACCTGGGCCCCACCAAGCCCACCCAACACCAGGTGTGGAACTGGCCTCCCCCAGCAGAAGCAGCAGGACAGAGTGGCCAGGGTCTTTATTCACCACAAGGTCATCCATATGGTCCCAGGTCATGGCCTCTCCAACCAGCCTGTCTCCTGAGCCTCATTTTCCAAGCCCTTCTCTGCTCCCACAACCTGCCTCACACTGTAGGCTCAGCATAGCCCTGATTTTGGTTCAGAAACACTTTTGAGAATCTATTCCCTCCTTTCTGTGCTGACTGCCAGGACTTTAATTCCTACCCTGATTTCAGCAAGTCTAAACACCAACCTCTTGACTGGCTTCCCTGTTGCCAGGCCTAACTGTGCTGCCTCTCTGCTGAGGTCTCCCTGCCAACTGCAGGTAAAGTCCAGGTTCAGTGTAGTGTTCGGTCATGGCTGGACTCCCCTGCTCCCCAGCTCCCTTGGGCCCTGGCACTGATCACCTTCTAGCCAGGACATCCTCACCTCTTTGATAAATAACTACAGGAAATGGGAGAGGGATTTTAAGTGGAACAGACTGCATCAAAATCACTTTCCCTCTTCTTTCCTGCCCATCTAGGAAACTTGATCTGCCCAGGGAAGCTTTCGAAGCCGCCTCCAGAGAAGACTTTGAACTGCAGGGATATGCCTTTGAAGCGGCGAAGGAGCAGCTGAGACGACCCCGCATTGTGCATGTGGGGCTGGTTCAGAACAGAACCCCCCTCCCCGCAGATGCACCTGTCGCAGAACAGGTACAGACTCTTTTGACCATAATAAATACACAAACGGGGTTGTGGCTCGCCCTTTGGAGCACACCCGCAGACCCTGGCTGGCCACATACTCCAGGTCTGCAGGCTTGGATCCCTTGAGCAGTAGCAGAGATGCTCCTGCCCTGGCCTCCCCACAGCCCTCCAGCCTGCATCTCTGGCTCTTCTGCCTTCTTGTTCTTATTCTGTCTCTCTCTCCTTCTCTCTGATCTTTCCACTTCTTTCCAGCTATTGATCTGAAGCTCCATTTGCCAACCAGGAGGGTGCCCTTTTGGCCTGCTTGTGCTCTCCACGGGACGCTGCCTCTCAGCTGCCTGCCAAGAGGCAGCCAGCCAGCACACACTGGTCAGGACCGTCTGTCCATGTGTTCTTCTGCCTTAATCCTCAGGGCGGGGACTCGCTATACCCAGAAGTCTGTCAGCTGTGGTACCTGCGGGCTTACAGGAATAGATAGGCATTTGCTTATGACCTCAGAGTTAGTAAATAAAGGTGACAGCATCTTGTATCTCCCTAAAAAAAAAAATACTGTCACAGGCACAGGTGGTTTGTTTTATACACTTCTCCACAGCATTCCTCCAGCTGCTCAAACTTTCAGGGATTTCCCTATACAGGTTTCCTCAGGATACAGGGTGTTTGAGGATTCTTAGGGATTCTGGAGAAACCTAAGGTCTCTTGGATTCCAGGTTTGGTTCTGCATCATGATTCACATTGGTCCTTCTTTTCCTTTTGTTGGATTCACAGATGTCTGGTTCTCAGTTCCCTCACTTTTTGTGTCTGGATTCTTGTTCTGTGGATATGTCCCCTCTATCATCCCAGACTGTCAAGTCGTAGGACCAGCTATGTTTTTTTCACCCACACAGTTAGCAAAAAGCTTTGCTAACGCCAAGCAAATGTGTATTTGTGGGGTTGATGCTGTCAGCAAATATCCACAAAGCCGTGGGGTACACAGCCTCTCAAAAGAGGAGACTATAGGCCTTGTAAAGAGTTTGTGCACTCTGGGTTTTCAGCCTGGTTCCTTTGGTCTGTCTTTGAACAAACACTTTTGAATGTCTCCTGGGAGCCAGGCATTGTGCCAAGGACAAGTAGACGATGAGGTTGCTTTCTTCCTATCCCTAAGGAACCTGTGGGGTCCTAGGAGTGACAAAACACCAGAGGAAGAGTGGCACACAATGAAAGCAGTGGCACACGATGGCTCCCGAAGGCCAGGGGATGCCGAGTTACCTTAACACTTGGCCCACAACTGTGAGAGTCTGCAGAGGCCCACAGAGGGGCGACACGTGACATAGATAACACCTCCAGGAAGATTAGGTGGGAGGAGGGAAGTACATTCCTGGCCCAGGGCACAGCACACACCAAAGCACAGGGATTTAAAAGAGCTAGAGAGGCGAGGCATTCCATGATAGGATACACACAGGATAAGTAGAACAAGTAGGATAAGTGCGGGACAAGGCTTGCCTCTGAAGGCAGGACAGTGGAGAGCGGAGTCCCAGGCCAAGGGGATGGTTGACCTGGGAGATGGTGTGAGCGTGGGTCCTGAACCAGAAGCAGCACCATCCTCATCCCTGCCTCTCAGCAACCCCACAGGTCAGGTGGCAGTCTCCCCATTACCAGATGAGGAAACTGAGGCAGTGTCAAAGTGTCTGTGACCCCAGAGCCTCTGCACCTCCAGCTTTTCATGCAGATTTTGGACATCAGGAGATAACCAAATATAGAACCTCCCCACCCTACTCCTCATACCTGCCCAGGTGGGCATTGATTGTTCCATATGCATTAGGATGAGATCCTAAAAATTGCCTTACCAATAGAACTAAATGGATTCTAATCCTTTTTAAATTCTCAGGTCTCTGCCCTTCATAGACGCATAAAGGCTATCGTAGAGGTGGCTGCAATGTGTGGAGTCAACATCATCTGTTTCCAGGAAGCATGGAGTGAGTCTTTTTTATGGTGCTTTCTCTGCTGCCTTCAAACAATTGTGTATTCTCTCCATGTTGCCAAGAGTGTCTGCTGCCTGACTTTTAAAGAATCTCCTTTGTTTTCTCATCCATGGAAAGGTTTTCTGTCCACATCACCAGGAACCCCGGCCTTCCTACTGTTACGCACCAGGCTGTTGTCTGAGCCCATCAGTTTTCCCACATCGTTCTGAATCCATTCACTCCTCCCCATCTCTCTACCACCACCTGGTCCAAGCCTCTGGCAGCCCACCCCTGACTTTTGTAATTCCCTCTGGCTGGTCTCCTGTGCCCTCCTAACCAGGACTTCTTTACCTTCAGCTCTCAGCCCAGAGCCAGCCCCCCTATCTAAACATTTCTTGCACCATGTACTTTTGTGGTTTTTATTTTTATCAGAGTTATACATGCTCATAGTTTAGAGTCAGGTGGGTCTACAAGGTCTGTTACCAAAAAATAGCTGTTATCCCCAGCATCAACACTGAGCTAGTTCCTTTGGAATTTACCTTTGTTAGTGTTGCTACTTCCTAATTTTTTAGTTTTGCATCACCTATTGACTTCCCCCTATGGAATACGTCAGTGTTAGCCCTTTCCTGCCTCCTCCTGGCCTTTCAACATACATGTGTCCTTGTTCTTCTATCCCCCCAGCCGTTTTGTCAACTTGGATTCCTTTTTCTTTTTTTTTGAGACAAGGTCTTACTCTGTCACCCAGGCTTGGAGTGCAGTGGTGCAATCATAGCTCACTGCAGCCTTGACCCCAGGCCCAAGCAATCCTCCCACCTCAGCCTCCCAAGTAGTTGGGACCACAGGTGCACACCATCATGCCCAGCTAATTGAAAAACAAAACAAAACAAACAAACAAAACTTTGTAGAGATGGAGATCTCACTATGTTGCTCAGGCTGAACTTTGATTTCTTTTCCTGAATTATTTTCTGTTTTCCCTAGAGTTTGCTTCGTTTTCTACTTGCCACGCATTCAACCTCAAACTTTCTATCAATTCCTAAATCTCCTTAATGTGTTTTAGACGCATCAAACAGTCTATCAGTTTCATTTCCTCCAAGGAATCTGCCCCGGAGCCTTGTGACTGCTGTGGGCTGAATCAGGTGCCCCCTCTGCTGGCCACACAGTTGTCCTGGGATCCCCCCTCACCATCACTCTGGGGAATCCCTTTGCCTTGCTCTTGTGTTTCTCTGTTCCCACAGCTTCGTCTTTCTTGGTTTATGCCCTCATTTTAGTAGTGTAGTGTGGTAGATCCTTATAGATTTATGTTGCCTCAGCATTCATGTTGAATACAAGTTTAACTCTGTCATACCAGAGGCAGGGCTCAGTCACCCTGGACACAGTTTCCAGTTCTACGCCACACCCAAATGGCTCAAGCCAAGTGGCCAGAGGTAAGAACTTAAGAGACCTCTCTCCCGCCAGCCACCTGGGCTGTCCACTTTCCTGCTGCTTCCTTTAAATGGACCATCCAGGCATTTGGCCATTAACTTAAGGTGACCACATCTTAGTCATTATGTGTACTGCTAGTTGGCCCACACTCTCTCTGACTCTTCATTTCTGCCTCATCTGACCTGGGGACAGAGGACTGCCCTTCTGACTCATGGCACTCTCCTTGCCTAGGATCTGTAAGTAAAAATCTTCAAACTTGTTTCCTATTGCGATGGTGTGTTGAATTTGCACCTTCCATGAGAAGAACCAGGGGCTGCCCCGGGCTGGGTTTTCCCTGGGATAAGTTGGACTCCTAGTGCCAGAGTGGTAGTCAGGCAGGGACAGGTCAGGCAAGAGCCACACAGCATCTACCAGTATAAACAAGTTTCACGTATGAGGGACCACCGGTCACAGGTTGGACAGACAGGCATTAGGCTGTCCACCATGTACAAGATGTATCCTGTGAAAGGCACACTGTAGAGACCACGTCCAGCTCCCTTCATTTCCTGTTACTGCTGGGTTGCCAGCTGCTCTGGTACTGGAGCCCCCATTTAGCTAGGGACTCTCAGAATCAGTAGTTCCCTGAGGAAGAACACATCAGAGGTAAACTTTTTGAGGCCTTGCCCATCTGAAAATATGTTCCTTCTACAATTTTCTTGATAGTTTGGTTAAGCATCAAATTTTAGGTTAGAAATCATTTTCCTTCAAAAGTTTGAACACACGTTGTTCCATTGTCTTCTAGTTTTGGGGCATTGTTGAGTAATCCACAGCCATTTAAATTTGTGACCCATTGTCTATGATTTGTTTTTCTCTGGAAGACTGGAGGAGTTTCTCTTTTTCACCACTACTCTACAATTTCATAATGACACTCAATTGTGCATATCTATTTTAATCCACTCTTGGCACTTAGTGGGTTCTTTTAGTCTAGAAACTTGGATTCTGACGCTCTAGGAAATTTTCTTGCATTATGTCATTCATTCATTATTTTCTCCTCTTTTTTCTCTTTCTAGACAGTCCTACTATTAGGATATGGGAACCCTGAACTAGTATCCTAATTTTGTTGTGTATTTCCTCCTATTTTTTTTTTTTTTTTTTGATACATGGTCTTACTCTATTACTGAGCCTGCAGTACAGTGGTGCAATCACAGCTCACTGCAGCCTCGACCTCCCAGGATCAAGCAATCCTCCTGTCCCAGCCTCCCGAGTAGCTGGGACCATAGATGCATGCCACCACACCTGGCTAATTTTCTTGAATTTTTTTTTTTTTTGTAAAGATGAGATCTCACTGTGTTGCCTGGGCAGGTCTCAAATTCCTGGGCCCAGGCAATCCTCCCACCTTGGCCTCCCACAGTGCTGGGATTACAGGCGTGAGTCATTGCGCCCGGCCCTTAACTGCTTCTTAAATAGACCTTTGACCAGTCCTTGTTTATCATCCTTCCCTGCTTCCCCACCTGGGTCCTGAGCTTTGGATAAGCAGGAGACCTTCTCTACTGCTAGCGGACTCTGTTTTCTCTGATCTGCTGAGAGATTTGCCTGCATCTCTCTGCCTTCCTGTTTCCCCTCCCTCAGTGCCCGGTCCTTGTGGGTATATGCCTTTGCATGAACATTGCTTTCCTGTCATGTTGATAGGGTTTCAGGAAAAAACATGTGTCTGTGTCCCAGAAGTTCATGTCGTTTTCCTATTTTTTGTTACCTTTGTACTCTCACTCTTCATTAGACCATGAGTCTAGCACAGGTACCCCTCCTTTGTGGGGCCCTGGGGACTCCCCCAGGCAAAGCTGACCACTCTGTACTGCCAGGTTTTGTGGCCGCACCAGGTTCTAATTCATCTCCTTCCCTCTAGTCTGGCAGTGCCTGAGGGCCAGGTGTTGGGTCAATGCATGTGGAATCCTGTCCCCTCTAGTTGAAGAACTGTAGTGGGGACTTTGCAGCCAGCCTCACCCAACCCCCCTTCCACATCCTTCTTTTGAAAGTGTGTTTACATTAGAGTGGTTGTGTAAACAGGAAAAGAAGCCGTTTATTCTCTGGGGGCAATTGACTCACTCCTAATGCTCTGAAAGCTGAGAATTAATGGTCATTAAGGAGCATTTTTGTTTTCAACAGCTTTTCTGTTGGCTTCCTTAAAATAATTTATCTCTCTTCACAGAAGGCGAGCCTGGGGAGCCTTGAGCGTGGTACCAAGGCCCCCAGGGCTGTTGCTGGCAGTGCCTACCACCTGCTCGGCAAGGTGGTGGTGGTGCCATTGGTGAGATATTTACTGTGGTACTCTTAGGACCAGGCTTCCTGGGACTGGAAGGAATTGAGAGGCTGAGGCTTCTCTTCCTTCTCTGTGAAATAAAGGGGGTGACACCTGCTTAGGGATGTTGGAGATGAGCTGCTTATTATGAATACAAGAGTTATAAAGAAACAATTTTTAGGCAACTAGAAAGGAGTAAAAGGAGTAAAGGTTCTCAGTGGAAATTTTCCTGTAATAAGAAGCAACCCCTGAACCATTTCTTTTCTAACCGAACAGGTGGCTTAAAGAGCCATGCCAGCAAGCTTTGATATGCAAATGCAAGCAATTAGAAACTAGGTCCACCCAACATGGCCAACATGGTGGTTCCTGTCCTCTTCTCTTTGTCACCACCTGTGCCAAGTGTCATGACCACCTCCAGATAACTCACACATGTTCAGGACATCATGGCAGCTCAGCTCACATTTGCATATTAAAGGACTAAGGTGGGAGGGCTAGGTTTTTTGCAGGCTACTTGAATGTCACACCTGGTCAAACCAATCCCCTGGGCCCTATGCAAATCAGACCCCACCTCCTCCAGCCTCCCAATATAACCAACCACAGAGGGAAATCTGCTGGGGTGGGCCCTTGGAACCTTTGGCTATGTTCCCAGTGCTGCTCTACAGCCCAGCCACACGGAAAGAAAGAAAGAAAGAAAGAGAGAGAGAGAGAGAGAGAGAGGGAGAGAGGGAGAGAGGGAGGGAGGGAGGGAGGAAGGAAGGAAGGAAAGAAAGAAAGAAAGAAATGGACTTGGGTTATTGTGAGGTGGGAGATCTACAGAGTATACTGAATTAGTCCAGACAAGGAATTCAGTTCTCCAGATCGAAAAAGAAAAAGACGAATAGCCCAGGAGGAAATAGGCAAAGGGTATGAACAAAAAAATGTAGGGAAGGAATCTAGACTGGCTGGTGAATGTGTGGTGAAGGACTCAGCCTCACTGGGGATATGGGAGACATTTACTCACAGTGAGGCACTGTTCACACCAGCCGACTGGCAGGTACTAAAGGTAACTCCACGCGCTGCAGATATCCATGTGTGGCTGGGCTGTAGAGCAGCATAGGGCACACAGCCAAAGGTCCCAAAGGCCCACCCCAGCGGATTTCCCTCTGTCCCCTGCATAGGAGACTGCTCTGAACCTGGTGTGCATGGAGATGACCGGCATCTTTGAACTGTTACTCTGTGTCTATATACCTACTGTTTGGAGAAAAAAAAAAAAAAAAGTCAAACAAAAACCAATGAGTTGAATGAAATTTTCTACCAAATTAGCCCCCTGGTGGGGCCTGGCCAGAGATCATGAGAATAAGAGCATTAATCCTTGCAGATGTTCATCCTGTTCAGTGGTTCCCAAACTTTTTGTGGGATCATTAATGAGTAGCTTTTTTTATTTCTGAAGGAACCTCCTTGTCACTAGGAAGAGGGAGGGTCCCAGTGTCATCCCCAGTGGCCTTCTGATATTTTCCCCAAGGAGTGAATGGAGCTCCTGCCACCCTGCAGAGTAGCCAACAGCAGGAGATCTACTGGTTGGGAACTTTGGCAATTAAAAACTTTTTGTGTGTGTGGCATATAGATATACATAACAATATTTACCATTTTAACCATTTTTAAGTGTATAGTCTGTGGCATTAAATACATTCATGTTGTTGTGCAACCATCATCACCGTGATCTCCAGAACTTTTCTCATCATTCACAATTGGACACCCCTACCCATTAAACAGTAACTCCCAATTATCCCCTCTTCTGACCTCTGACAGCTATTCTACTTTCTGTCATTAAGAATTTGATTACTCTAGGCCGAGTGTGGTGGCTCATGCCTGTAATCCCAGCACTTTGGAAGGCTGAGGTGGGCAGATCACCTGAGGTCGGGAGTTCAAGACCAGCCTGACCAACGTGGAGAAACCCCATCTCTACTAAAAATACGAAATTAGCTGGTCATGGTGGCGCATGCCTGTAATCCCAGCTACTTGGGAAGGCTGAGGCAGGAGAATGGCTTGAACCTGGGAGGGGGAGGTTGCGGTGAGCCAAGATCGTGCCATTGTACTCTGGCCTGGGCAACAAGAGCAAAAACTCTGTCTCAAAAAAAGAAAAAAAAGAATTTGACTACTCTAAATACCTCCTATGAGTAGACTCCTACAACATTTGTTTTGTATCTTAGCACATTCTTAAAGGTTCATCCTTGTAAGCATGTATCAGAATGTCTTCCCTTTTTAAGAGGGCTGAATAATACTCCATTGTGTGTATATACACCACATTTTACCTATCAGTTCATCTGTTGATAAGACACTTGGGTTGTTTCCATCTTTTGGCTATTGTGAATAATGTTCCTATAAACATGAGTGTGCAAATATCTGTTCAAGTCCCTGCTGCAATTGTTTTTAAGACTTTGGGAGGCCAGGCGTGGTGGCTCACGCCTGTAATCCCAGCACTTTGGGAGGCAAGGCGAGCGGATCACGAGGTCAGGAGATCTAGACCATCCTGGCGAACACGGTGAAACCCCGTCTCTACTAAAACTACAAAAAAATTAGCCGGGTGTGGTGGTGGGTGACTGTAGTCCCAGCTACTCGGGAGGCTGAGGCAGGAGAATGGCGTAAACCCGGGAGGCAGAGGTTGCAGTGAGCTGAGATCTGGCCACTGAACTCCAGTCCCGGCGACAGAGCGAGACTCCGTCTCAAAAAAAAAAAAAAAGACTTTGGGAAAGACATTTGGCCCAGCCCCTCGTTTTGCCATGAAGCCCAGAGGTAAGGGCTGCCTAGTGCCCACAGCCAGGAACAGGACCCGGAAGCCAGGCCGTGGCACTCCTGAGACTATATTCTCATGCAGTGACCACCTGCTGCTGGGCTGAGGAGCCCCCCTCAGAGGCTGTGCATGCTGGATATAGTTCTGCCCTTTCTCCTATTTATAGCTATGCCCTTTGCCTTCTGTACGAGAGAGAAGCTGCCTTGGACAGAATTTGCTGAGTCAGCAGAGGATGGGCCCACCACCAGATTCTGTCAGAAGGTAAGACATTAACTGCGCCTCTGGCAGCAGCTGCCAAATATGTGCAAGTCACAGAGCATGTCCACAACTGCTGGGTTTGGCCTTTCACCATGGAAAATGCGCCTGTTTGGTGCTTGTTTTGCTAGATGAGATTAGATAAGACTATTTGCCACTTTTTTTTTTTTAGCGTACTCTTAAAATTGGAGAGTGTAAGGCTCCAGAAGGGCCATTAGTAGCATTTTCAGGCAAGGGAGCTGCAGCCCAGGGAGGGTGGTCGGAGGTGACTTTTGTAGCAAGTCCCGCAGCTGGCAAGTGGCAGAGCTGGCATTCAGGGACCAGAGAAGCCAGTTCCTCATCCAGAGCTCTGCAAGCTGCACTGCAGTTTGCTTGAGTCACAGAAGCTTCGATGCATGGCCTGTGTCTCATCAGCGTACAAATTGGTTTTGATTTTTCTTCATTAAAACCTCATAATGTATGTCGTATGATCCCATTTATATAAACTGTCCAGAATAGGCAAATCCATAGAGACAGAAAGCAGATTAGTGGTGGCTAGAGGCTGGGGTGAGGGAGGAAGGGAGTGACTGCTAATGGGTACAAAGTTTCCATTTAGGGTGATGAAAATCTTCTAAAATTAGATGGTGGTGAAGGCTGGACAACTCTGTGAATATCCTGAATACTACTGAATTGCACGCTTCAAAAGAGCGACTCCTTGTTCTGCTCTTTCCCACCTCTCACTACTGTACTTGACCAATCTTAAAGTGAATCTTATGCTGTGTGAATTATATCTTAATAAAACTGTTACCAGAAAACCCATGAGGTGACGAATGGTCATTTATCCTTATTTTCACCTCTAACAAAAGAACTCTTTTCATTTCTTTGTATTCTCTTTCAGGTTTTATATATACACTTAGGGGCTTTTGGAGCAGAGCTATAATCATGATGACTTTATCAATACTCATTTGTGATTCCAAGTATCGGTGTTCTTAGGCTGTAAAGGAAAAAAATCTCTCATTCACCAGGTTGTTGATTTCTTGCTATGGAAAAAAGAGGAAGGAGACTGGTTAGGGGACTTTTGCAGATGATAAGCCTGAGCCAGGGCTGGAGGAAGAGGGTGAAAGAGCTGGTGCCGAGACACTCTGCTTCCACAGGGACCTGAGGCTGCCCTTAGCGTGGCTCCTAGTGTTGCCTTCAGAGCATGCCTCTCCCCTGTCCTGTTAAGGCCAGAGATCATGATGGCTAATTAGAGTAGAGGACAAATGACCCACTGGGCTGCTCATCCTGTGGTCACCAGGGATTGATGTTCTTACTTGAGACAAAAGGAATTTGATGCCAAAGAAATTTATTTTTGGTATAGATAAGAAGTTTGATTATTCTTTTTATTCTCTTTTAAAGTGGTGATATATATGTATATATAGTACCATTTTAACCATTTTTAAGTGTACAGTTCAGTAGTGTAAAGTATATTCACGTTATGCAGATCTCCAGAACTTTTGCATCTTGCAAATCTGACTCTATCCCGTTAAACAATAGCTCCCCGTTCCCCCAGTCCCTGGCAACCACCATTCTATTAATATTGTACTTTCCATTTCTGTGAATTTGACTACTCTAAATACCTTACACAAGTGGAATCATACAGTATTTGTCTTTTGGGGACTGACTTGTTTCATTTAGCATAATATCGTCAAGGTTCATCCATGTGTAACACAGAACCATGGCATCTAAGGCTGGATGATACTCCGTTGTGTGGATGTGCCACATTTCGTTTATCCATTCACCCATTGATGGGCACTTGGGTTGCTCCCACCTCTTTGCTATTGTGAATAATGCTGCAATGAATATGCGTTTGCAAATCTCTTTGAGACCCTGCTTTCAATCCTTTTGGATGTATACCCAGGATTAGGATTGCCAGATCAAATGGTAATTCTTGTTTAATTTTTTGAGGAACTCCCATATGGTTTTCCAGAGCAGCTGCACCATTTTACTATACCACCAACTGTGCACAGGACAATATGATTCTTATTTAGCAAAGCATGGACATCAGGGTATTTAGTGTTCCAAACAACAAATGCAAGTGATTGCTCTGACCCAAGCCTAATGATTTAGTAGGATCATTAAATTCTTCTTCAATAAAAAACTACAACAATTGGTTTGAAAGTGGGACTCTGCTATATTTATCATTTTTCCAGCTGGCGAAGAACCATGACATGGTGGTGGTGTCTCCCATTCTGGAACGAGACAGCGAGCATGGGGACGTTTTGTGGAATACAGCCGTGGTGATCTCCAATTCCGGAGCAGTCCTGGGAAAGACCAGGAAAAACCACATCCCCAGAGTGGGTGATTTCAATGAGGTGAGCCACCCATAAGATGAATAACCAGCCCTGTTCACTTGCCTCTCTCTGTGTTGTAGATCTCTGTGGGACTTTCCATGGGGAAGTTCTGTGCAGGATCATACTCCGTGTCATGCACACTCCACTGGAGCACAGTGTGTGGTTGCGGTGTCCAGAGGGTTACCTGACATTGCTCTACATCACACAGGCAGACCGGATTCAGGAGGGACTCTCAGAGGAGTCCCAAACACCTTTAGCACAATGGGGCATATATTTTTTAAATACAGCCTGATTTGGCCTCCTGAATTCTTTGAAGTAAGTGGTATATAAAATAAAACCAAAAATAAATATTGCACAAACATGAAATGATTCCCATGGCCCCCTTCAGGCTCAGAGCCTAGCACGCCACAGCCCTGTCCTTGTTTGGTTTGGAGCGTGGCATTCCTTGTCTGTGACTCATGGGGGGTCTGAGGTGGCCCATGTTTGTGTGTCAGGTGACAGTGGGCAAACATGCACGTCTGTGTAGTGTGCATTATGTGAAGTTTCATGTGCCCGTGATCAGGGCACAAGTTGGGGGGGCCATTTTTGTTGGTTAATGCCAACCCCTGGGTGGGTAAGATGGGAGCAGGTGGATGTTTGAAGGAGGGAAATGAGCTCTGCCTAATGCCTAAGATATTAAATCTGAACTTGATTTGCCGTTATACAGTTGTTCAGGATGTGATGTCCCCAGTTCTCACTCCATGATTGTGGCGATCCTGGCCATTCTCAGGCTGGTCAGGCAGACAAGAAATGGCCTGCAGAGCTAGAGGAGGTTTCCCAGGGAGAAAGAAGAGCCCAGCGTTTCTCAGTAACAGCTGGAGGTGGGGTGGAAAGACGCGCCCCTCACCTGTTTGTCCTGGGATTAATCTTTAGCTCCCTGCAGATAGCACAGGGCTTGTCTCAGCACAGCAGGATCTGCTCCAGTGTTCACCACGTACACACATCCTGGTTGCTGCCTGACCCTGGCCAATTTTGATGGCCAGAATCAGGAGGAGGTGGAAGGCTCCCGGAGCAGATCTGTTTGGGACCCTGATTTGCCCTCTAGCTTCCCTCAGTGCTGTCCAGGACAGTGTCCCTACCCTGGTACCCTTAGGAACAGACAGAGAGGCAGGGATGGGAGGATGGGGTCTGGTCCGCCTGCCCCACAGGGACCTCCTTAACCCTAGGCAGAATGGAGAAGGTGTGCTTTCGGGGTGTGGTTCTACTGGAAGCTTTGGCTTTAATCATTTGGGTGAGCTATGCCCCCTCAGGAAACAGCTTTCTCCTCTGACCGGGGAGAGAGTTGCTTGGATGTGCTCCAGGTCCCCGGGGCTCCACTGTTCTATATGATGGTGTATGGTTGCTAAGGGCGTTGACCAACTTGTGTTAACACCGACCAAACCTGAGCCTTGAGTTGGACCGTGATTGAAACCTCACCAGAGTTTGAAATAGTGTGGAACGTCGTTGTGGGGATTTTTTGACATGTCAGAAAGGAGACTGGGCAAATGCTTAAGCCACTGTGATTTCCCCTGGGGGCTGGCTTATTTGGTGTCAGGGGTTTTTGTGTGTGTGTGTTTTGTTTTTATCCTATTGAAATTCTGGAACTTAGAGTCACACTCAGGAGTGTAATCACCTCTGGACCACTGGTGATGTTTCAGTTTTTCTGCCGAGTCTAAGAAAAGGGAAATCTTAAAGGTCAGAGGCATCAGTGTATGGCCCTTTGCTTTTCAGTCAACTTACTACATGGAAGGAAACCTGGGCCACCCTGTGTTCCAGACGCAGTTTGGAAGGATCTCGGTGAACATTTGCTACGGGCGGCACCACCCCCTCAACTGGCTTATGTACAGTATCAACGGGGCTGAGATCATCTTCAATCCCTCGGCCACCATTGGAGCATTAAGGTCATTCAGTTGGTGGGGTCTGGGGGGCTTCCTGGGGCCCAGCCAGCTGAAGCCCAAGGCTGGTCTGTGGAGCTCCAAGGTGGCAGCAGGCAGGCGCAGCCACCAGGATTGTATGTTGTACATATGACCAGCTTTTCAGTGAAAAGAATCCTCAAGATGGCAATGAGCAATCCCCCACCTGCAGCAAGAGCTAACCTACAGTAAAACACCAACCTCTGCTGTGATTCTGAACAATGAGATGAAAATAATTCCCCCCTTTCCCTATAGTCACCAGGGGGCTTCAGAAAGCCCCACGTTGGGCTGGGCTCAGTGGCTCACATCTGTAATCGTAGCACTTCGCGAGGCTGAGGCAGGTGGATCACTTGAGGTTAGGAGTTTGAGACCAGCCTAGCCAATGTGGTGAAACCCTGTCTCTACTAAAAATACAAAAATTAGCCGGGCATGGTGGTGTGCACCTGTAGTCCCAGCTACTCAGGAGGCTGAGGCAGGAGAATCACTTGTACTTGGGAGGCAGAGGTTGCAGTGAGCCAAGATGGCACCACCGCACTCCAGCCTGGTTGGTGACAGAGCGAGACTCCGTCTCAAAAAAATATAAAAAACAAAACCCACATCTATGTCCTTGGAGCATAGTAGGTGCCTAGCCAGCATTGGCTCCTGGTTGGGGGACTGTGGATTCCTAGTCCTCGCATCTGCAGCATGCTGCACAGGTAGGGCAGACATCTGGACAAGAGAAGCCACAAATGAGGGAGTTGGAGATCAGTCAAGGAAATTTGTCTTTAACCAGAGAAGGATTTAATTTTTGTAATACATAACAAGTGTTTTGGTGTTAGCCTCACCCCTAAACAGATAGAACTGCCCTTGTCAAGGCAGGGTTGGGGGATGAGGGGAGGGTGGCCCTGGAAGCTGGAGAGTTGGGCAGTACCCCACCCCTGGGGCCCCTCATTTAGGAGGGGCATCCCGTGAGCTGATCTGATTGCATGACTGCGCTGCTGCCTCTCTCTTCCACAAAGGCTGAGCATTTGGGTGGTTTCCAGTTTTGCATCACTACAAGTAACAGAACTCTAGGAATTTGTGTGCAAATACTTTTCTCCCCAACTCACTTCCTTCCAAGCAGGATTCCTGCAGCAGGAGGTGCTGGCTTTCACTTTCTGTGGTCTTGGCTGCCGGTGTCCCCTGCAGGACAGGGGTGTGCCCTGTCCTGCCATGGGTGGGCAGCTTTGAGTCTCTGCCAGCCTTCACCTATCTCTCTTGTCTTCATTCTTGACTAAATTTCAGTTGAATTTCTTCTTTTTCTTTTTTTCTTTGAGACAGAGTCTCGCTCTGTAGCCCAGGCTGGGGTGCACTGGTGCAGTCTTGGCTCACTACAAGCTCCACCTCCCGGGTTCACGCCATTCTCCTGCCTCAGCCTTCTGAGTAGCTGGGACTACGGGCGCCCGCCACCATGTCTGGCTAATTTTTTTGTATTTTTAGTAGAGACAGGGTTTCACTGTGTTAGCCAGGATGGTCTCGATCTCCTGACCTCATGATTTGGTCTGCCAAAGTACTGGGGTTACGGGCATGAGCCACTGCCCCCAGCCTAATTTCAGTTGAATTTCTTCTAAACGTCAGGGTGTGACATTTACCTTTTCTTTTCATATAGTGCCCCTTTCTCAAGAGTAACATCCCCTCCGCATTCAACATTTATTTGCACAGCAGGTTCCTTCTGGAGCCAGAATGCAACCCCTCATCTGTTACCTCAGATCTACCACCCTGCCCATGTAGCTGGAGATCTGGTCCATGTCCAGGTGGGATACTGTTGGGTAGAAGGGGAAAATCAGGCCTCCATCTTCCCTTAGAGAACATACTGGAGTCTCATGTGGCCAGATCACCAGTGACAGCATTCATTGGCGGTTGTCAGTAGAGTTATTACTGGTCATCCAGCTACCAGGCCTGGGCAGAACTGTGGGGCCACCCCCTAGAGCAGCCTCCTCTGCTGGCTCTGGGTAAGACACTTGGCAAGCTCCATCTCCCCACTGGGGTCCCTAGAGGAACCCGAAGCACTAAGGCATCTGGCTTCTGGGCCAGGGCAGGCAAAGTTGTGGCCATGGACTCAGATGGCTCCTCGCCTTGTGTGCAGAGGGCCCTCCCTGACCCTGCTATCTCGGGCTTTTATTAGCTCCAGTTAGGCAAACAGAAGCACCCCAGTGCAATATGCATATAATTGCTATGTCCTCAGCAGCCTATTAGGCTTATTAAAAATGATTGATTTTTCTTTCCTCAGCCAAGAATCATCCAACCCTTGGCTTTCCAGGCTGTGGTGAGGCTGGCAGTAAAAACTAACAGGTCTTTTGGAAAGCAGTATATTTCCTGAGCTCCTAAAATGCTCATGCCCTTTGGCCTGATAATGATATTCCTAGAATTGTAGCCTGAAGAAACGATCTAAAAGAGGAGGGAAGGCCAGGCACAGTGGCTCACGTCTATAATCCCAACCCTTTGGGAGGCCAAGGCTGGCAGATCACTTGAGGGCAGGAGTTTGAGACCAGCCTGGCCAACATGGTGAAACCTCATCTCTACTAAAAATACAAAAATTTGCCGGGCATGGTGGCCAGTGCCTGTAGTCCCAACTACTTGGGAGGCTGAGGTAGGAGAATCGCTTGAACCTAGGAGGTGGAGGTTGCAGTGAGCTGAGATTGCGCCAATGCACTCCAGCGTGGGCGACAGAGCAAGACGGAAAAAAAAAAAAAAAAAGGAGGGAAAGGCAATGCATGTGAAGGTGCTCACAACAGCTTACTTTACAATAACGGAAAAGCTGACAATGGGAGAAGTGTCTGGGCTAAGTACATTGCAGCCCACCTCTTCCACAGGTTATTGTACAGCCACTAAAAAGAGTCATGATGAAGGTAATGCAAAGTGACGAAAGCCTGTGAGCAGGAAAAAGACATGTTCAGGCTGTGGTCAGAACTCTTGGGAAAAAAAAGAAAAAAGAAAAAAAAAAGTTTGCCTATGGACAAGGATAGTCATAGAGTGTGGATAAAAGGCAACAGGTGGTTTATTAGGATGGTAGGATCCTGGGTGGTTTTCTTAAAATGATGAATGATGGAATTGATAGTGTTTTTCAGCACAATGCTGGGCAAATCCCCACCAGCATTGGATCACAGCATCCAGAACCATCCATCCCCTTTTCTGGCACCTTCTGCCACCTGTATCAGAGACAGACATACACATGTGCATGCACACACGTGGGTCAGCAGGGTGTCCTCATTCATTTTTGAGTCCCACAGTTCTAAGTACACAGTAGTGTCTGAGTGCTTTTGATTAGGTTATCCTCATAATCCAAGGATGTGTCCCTTACGGCTTGGGTGACCAAAGATTTCTACTACCTGTGTACATTCACTGGCAAGTCACCATCCTATCCTCTTGCTGCATCTTACCTTCCCACTGCAATTATTTTTAGGGATTTGTGTATACTGCACTGGAAATATGGCAAACGTCCCCACTCCCCCATCAGACTTCATGATTCCTACACACACTGGGCTCTCACTCATCCCAAGGGAAAGCTTCCTTTCCCCTGGTGGCTTTGAGAGCATAAATTTTATTGCCAGCTGTGAGTTTGGGTCCTACACAGAACACCTCCCTGGAGAATTGCAACTAAGATGTTTATGGCAATTGCCCTGCAAGTGTCTATTTAATTCCTGAAAATGTCATTTACTGGTGTGTTTCTGTAAAAATCATTTCTGAAAAGTTTTGTCAGCTTGGCTTAGCAGCTGGGGGAAAAAAGCAGCAAAATGAGTCCTCTCAATCAAGCCTGTGATTTTTCATTTTTTCAGACTTGTGAATCCTCCCGAGAATTAGGCTTCTGACAAGCACCCACCCCCTCCACCGCCTCCCTGGTTTAAACCAGGTGCATGCTGTCAGGAAGGAAGATTCCAGGGCATTTTGCTCCCAGTCACACAGTGTTTCTAAGTGGGCATTACTCCTGTCAATCCAGAGTCTTTTTTTTTTTTTTTTTTTTTTTTGAGACGGAGTCTTGCTCTGTCGCCCAGGCTGGAGTGCAGTGGCACGATCTTGGCTCACTGCAAGCTCCGCCTCCTGGGTTCACGCCATGCTCCTGCCTCAGCCCCCCGAGTAGCTGGGACTATAGGTGCCTGCCACCACACCTGGCTAATTTTTTTGTATTTTTAGTAGAGACGGGGTATCACTGTGTTAGCCAGGATGGTCTCGATCTCCTGACCTCGTGATCCACCCACCTCGGCCCCCCAAAGTGCTGGGATTACAGTCATGAGCCACTGTGCCCAGCCTCAATCCAGAGTCTTAAAGATGTTACTCAGACAAAAGATAATTGGCGACAAGAAGGCCCACTGGATTCCACGTCACATCTTAGTTGGCGGGCCAGAGAAGGACAGGATCTCTGGTTGGAGCCATGTCTCCCATTGCACTCTCCCTTTGCAGGTGCTGGAGTGAAGAAGGCCCACAGCTCAGCCAAGCCTGTGGGCTGCCTCCCTTCTGGGCCACTCCCGCCCTGGCCAGTAAGAGAACCAGGAAGCCTTTACTTTGAGAGTCAGGGTTTAGAAGAGGGAACTGGGAGGTCACTGGGAAATGTTCCAGCTTGGAGGAGGTGACCCTGCTGCTGAATCTGACCCTTTATCCTATTACCTAAGTTCCTTTCTTGTTTACTGGCCCTGAAATCTCCCACTTTGGAGATTGCCTTGTAAGGCAGAACAGCAGGGTAGGAGAGTTAGGGTAGGGTAGGTAGAGCCTGCGCTCAGCCCTCACAGGCCCTGACAATCCGCCAGGCCTCTGGCTCCCTTCTGGCATTCACAAGGAAAGGTTCTGCCCAGCCCAGCAGGTGGGTTCCAGGAGAAGGGATTGAGGCGGGAAGTGGTGGTTATGGAACTCCTACCACTTGGATCTTCACCTGCATGGTCATTCAGTCTTCATAGTCTTCCTTTGAGGACATTTCAGCAAAGGAAACTGAGGCTCAGGATGAGGATTTGATCCAGGGCTGCCAATTCTGACAGAGCGCAGCCACGTGGCTTATGCCTGCAGCAGCCCCTTCCCAGAGGCTGTTCAGGCCAGGGCAAGGTGCTGAGGACAGGCTGGCCTGCTTGCAGGTTTGGGGTGTGACCAGTGAGTCTCCTGGCTATCCCCACCACCAGCCCAGGAAAGCCTGCAGCCAGGCCGAGCTCAGGGCTGAGCATCCACTGAGTCTGGCTGGAAAGTCGGCAACCTGGTTCCTCTTGGTCTTCTCTTACAGCGAGTCCCTGTGGCCCATTGAGGCCAGAAACGCAGCCATTGCCAATCACTGCTTCACCTGCGCCATCAATCGCGTGGGCACCGTAAGTCCCGAGGTCTGGCTGGGGGGAGGAGCCGCCCCCTGGTGGCCCTGGTGGGGACACCACGTTCCCTCTGCACACATCCACAAATCCTAGGGTCCGGAAAGGGGTAAAACTGGCTTGGTCTGTTACTTTTTCAAGATCTCTCTGTCCTCCTGTTTTTTCTGTTTTTGTATTTGGCTGAAGCCATTTTGAAAAGATCTTTGACATGGCAGTTCTCACCCTGTCACGTCCAAATGTCCAGTGTATTTTCCCCCTTGACCCCATACACGAAACAGTTTTGACTGCCAAACAGAATGCGCTTATTATATCTCTTCCTCATCCTTATTAATCAGATATCAAACTCTAATCAGAGGATCTTTTCAGTCTGAGATAACCAAGGTTTCCACACTAAGTCTATCTGACTTCTAGCAGCATAAAGAAACCTGATGTTTTGGCTGGGTGTGGTGGCTCATGCCTGTAATCCCAGCACTTTGGGAAGCCGAGGCTGGCAGATCACCTGAGGTCAGAAGTTTGAGACCAGCCTGGCCAATGTGGCAAAATCCTGTCTCTACTAAAAATATAAAAATTAGTGGGGCAGGCTGGCACGCACCTGTAATTCCAGCTACTCAGGAGGCTGGGGCATGAGAATAGCTTGAACGAGGAGGCAGAGGTTGCAGTGAGCCGAGATCGCGCTACTGCACTGCAGCCCGGGTGACAGAGTGAGACTCTGTTCCCCACCTCCCCGCCCCGAAAAAAAAGCCAGATGCAGTGGCTCACGCCTGTAATCCCAGCACTTTGGGAGACCGAGACAGGTGGATCACCTCAGGTCAGGAGTTCGAGACCAGCCTGGCCAACATGGAGAAACCCTGTCTCTACTGAAAATACAAAAAATTAGCCGGATGTGGTGGTAGGTGCCTGTAATCCCAGCTACTAGGGAGGCTGAGGCAGGAGAACTGATTGAACCGGGAAGATGGAGGTTGCAGTGAGCCAAGGTCACGTCATTGCACTCCAGCCTGAGCAACAAAAATGAAACTCTGTCTCCAAAATAAATAATAAAATAAATCAAAATAAAAGAAATCTGATGTTTTAGTTAGCCTGTGTAACCCCATCACAGGTTGATGTACAGTTTCCATTAGGCTTTGGGGGAAATACTGAAAGCAGTATGTGTACCCGCCCACTGCCTTCACAGACCCTGGCCCAGGGTTTTTAATTACTACAGGCCAGCCTCAGGTGCCCACAGCCCTGAAGATCAGTCTGTGCCCAGTGTCTTTCTCTTGTCTCAGATTATAAACTCCCCAAAGGCACCGTCCAGGTTTTTACCCTGCTTGTCAAATTCCCCGCTGGCCCAGGGCTGGCTGCTCAGCAGGGGTGTTTAATAAGCGCTTAATTGCCCGGTGAGTACAGACCATTCCAGCTCACCTTAACTGTTTCCCGGCTGACTCACCTCTTGGCCTGATTGCCCTGCTCTTCTGACTGAGTGAGCTGGAATGAGTGTAGTGGTAGTGCCACCTATAGGTTCCTCTTACCTTGGTCTTATTTCACAGGAGCACTTCCCGAACGAGTTTACCTCAGGAGATGGAAAGAAAGGTATGTCTCATGAACCATGGTGGCTGCAGTTGAGGAGTGGGCCTTCTTCTCCCCTTCTCTGTCTGCTTCCTCTGGTCAGGATCTGCCACATAGATCATGTCTGTGTGCCTGGCACCTAGGAGGAGGTGCCAACTCCTCTCTGCTTTATTGCCTGCAGTGTGGGAATCAGGCTGTGACTGGGGTGTAGATAGGCAGTCCTGGGCTTGAGGAGTGGGTTGGACTCCATCCATTCCCCGGGACTGGTGTGAATATGAACTGAGAGAATGTGGGGGATCCTTTGTGAGCTCTCTGAAAGGGAGAGGGGCTCTCATTCAGCCTGTGGATCTCCCTCTCCATTTTTCTTTCTCCTTGTCCCCCCTCCCCTTGCCCAAACCAGCTGTACAGATGCCACAGGGCATTGGCATGGATGCCCCTGGGTTTCTAGAGTCTATGGCTTGTTTTGATCCAAGGGCACATACCACCTCACCTCTGCTAAGAACCCTAA
>NC_045452.1:4555682-4560042 GCF_002776525.5 Piliocolobus tephrosceles
CGCCTATAATCCCAGCTACTTGGGAGGCTGAGGCAGGAGAATCGCTTGAACCTGAAAAGTGGAGATTGCAGTGAGCCGAGATCGCACCATCACACTCCAACCTGGGCAACAGGAGCGGAACTCCATCTCAAAAAGAAAAAAAAAAAACCAAAAGGTTCTGAGCGGATCTGTCTTCCAGGAAAACACTTCCTGAAAGGGTCGCAGATGCCCCCGCTTCAGGCCCCCGGCTTCTGGAGTCCCTGATCCTAGTTACTGCAAATAGAGATGCAGAAAGAGCAGGGGAATGAGCATCCACTGGGTGCCTGCTGCATCTGGACCATGCTAGGCCCTGCCCAGCCCCACCTGCTCCTTACACGTGTGAGGTGGCTGCTAGTCCTCCCTGACTGGTGAAGGGACCAAAGCCTGGAGGGAGGGTGAGGGTGATGCAGGTGGCAGGCAGATGAAGGCAGAGCCTCCAGCTCACTGTGGGGGCCCTAATAGGAGGCCCCCAGAGTGTGACTTTCTGATTTCCTTAGGCTGTGGGTGGGAGCGACACCTCTCAGTAGGGTGACATTTAGACATTTCCCCAGGGGCAAAGGGGAGCAGCATAAGGGGGCCATTTGCAGCAATCTGCTGGGCCTTCAGACCTGAGGTGAGAGATAGGCCTTTTGGGCCTCAGCATTTTGCTCCTTAGCAGGGCAGGCTGGCACACGCCTGTAATTCCAGCTAGTCAGGAGGCTGGGGCACGAGAATAGCTTGAACAAGGAGGCAGAGGTTGCAGTGAGCCGAGATTGCACCACTGTACTGCAGCCTGGGTGACAGAGTGAGACTCTGTTACCCCCCGCCCCCGCCCCCCAAAAAAAGCCAGACGCAGTGGCTCACGCCTGTAATGGCATGGACCCCATGTCCTGGGCCTGCCTGAAGGTGCCTGACCCTCTGCGGAGCCCACAGTGCATCTACACAAGCTCACAGATGTGTTTCTTTGCTCCTTGAAAGCTCACCAGGACTTTGGCTACTTTTATGGCTCGAGCTATGTGGCAGCCCCTGATGGCAGCCGGACTCCTGGGCTGTCCCGTAGCCAGGATGGACTGCTGGTTGCTAAGCTCGACCTAAACCTCTGCCAGCAGGTGAATGATATCTGGAACTTCAAGGTAGGTCCCCAGGACCCCTGTTGTTGCCTCCTCCTCTGCTTTGGCCCTCATCCTGCTCTCAGGGCTGGGAACTGCTGTTGTGGGGTTGCCCATGGCAGCATGAGGTACCAGCTCCCACCTGAGGTCTCTGTATGAGCTGAGGGCTGAATCTCTGCCTCTTTGTTGGCTCCTGGGAGGAACAGTTGGGTCAAACAATGTACAGGCAGCAGGCTGCGATAAATTCTCCTCTCATCTGATTTAGATTCTGGGTGCCTTCAGACAAATTAATCTCAATTTCATTTGTCCAGAGAATAGAATGGATTGGCTCCTCTAATCCTTTTTCCTTTCCAGGCATTTGCATTTATCACAAGATAAATGTGCATGTCTGGTTCTGCGTGTGGCCAGTCCCTGCAGTCTAGGCCTTGACGATAGCAGGAAACGGGTCATGCAGAGAAATGGAATCTAGTGGCTCTGCCACAGCCTTCCTTCCTTGGTCACCTTAATTAAGCCCCTTCTGCTCCCAAGCCTTAGTACTCCCAGTTGTAAAATAAGGGGGTTAACTCGAAGGTCACATGCTGGCTTTGACACCTAATGCCCTGTGATGTCAGGAGTCAGAGGAATGGAGGTGTCTGCCCTCCTGGGATGGGACTCCACCCTAGAAGGGCTCACAGCTTCAGAGTTTGCTGTATTAGTGTCCAAAAGTATTTCCACCAACTCAACACCCCCTTTCCTTTTTTTGGTGGAATAGGGGGCATGGAGACAAGGTCTTGGCTCTGTCATCTAGGCTGGACCATATGGCACAACCATTGATCATGGCATCCTTGACCTCCTGGGCTCAAGCTGTCCTCCCACCTCAGCCTCCCGAGTAACTGGGACTATAGACATGCACCACCACCATATGCAGCTAATTTTTAAATTTTTTTTTTTTTTGAAGCGGAGTCCCGCTCTGTCGCTGGGACTGGAGTTCAGTGGCCGGATCTCAGCTCACTGCAACCTCTGCCTCCCGGGTTTATGCCATTCTCCTGCCTCAGCCTCCCAAGTAGCTGGGACTACAGGCGCCCGCCACCTCGCCCGGCTAGTTTTTTTTTTTGTATTTTTTAGTAGAGACGGGGTTTCACTATGTTAGCCAGGATGGTCTCGATCTCCTGACCTCGTGATGCGCCCGTCTCGGCCTCCCACAGTGCTGGGATTACAGGCTTGAGCGACCGCGCCCGGCCTTAAATTTTTTATAGAGACTGAGTCTCATTATGTTGCCCAGGCTGGTCTTGAACTCCTGGCTTCAAGCAATCCTCCCACCTCGGGCTCCCAAAATATCAGGATTATAGATATAAGCTACTGTGCCCTGCCTCAGCCACCTTTTATAAGCAAATCGTATAGCAAATAAATGTCCATTGTTATAACTGACTTTCCCTGGTGTGACTGAGAGACCACCAGGGCCTCTAATCCACCCAGACATGGGCTTTTTTGGTCTTGATCCTGTTTTCTGAGCATGGGTTCCTCAGTCTTGGATCCTTGTCAGACACACAAGGTGTTGGGCATGAGAGAGTCTCCTGACCTCGCTCTCCTCTTCCTGGGCAACTAGGATGAATGTAGGATTCCACCCAAATCAGAAATCGGAGTCAAGAATGCTGGCCAACTCTTTTTAATAAGTATCCCAGGAGCAGTAAACCAAATGTTTTCTCATTAGACACTTCTTAGAAGCAGAAGCCTTCCCAACTTTGGTAATGGGCATGAGCTCCTGTCAAGGCTTTATGGGAGTAGTCCACCTTGGGAAAGGAGGGAGGGAGGGAGTATGTGCTGGGTGTGAGCACCCTGGGTGGGCTTTCCAACCCCACTAGGCTCTGTATCCATGATGAGATGCCACATGGAGTAGACAGAACTCCAGACCCATCCAGGAGCCCCTGGTTCAAATCCCAGCCTTTTCTACAACTGGCTGATGACCTGGAGCAGGTCACTCCTCTCTGGGCTGTAGGCTGCTCTTCTGGGGAACAACAGGACCACGGGACTCCCCTTCTCCCTCTTGCCTCAGCAGACCACACCTTCCAGATAGACAGGTCGAAGAGGTCACAGCAGCCAAGACTGGGCTGTATGAGTCATCGTGGCATCTGTGAACTTTGCCACAGTACCAGAATCAGTGCCAAGAGGTCACTGTCAACGAGCCTTCCTGATGCATTCCTGTCCTGTGACTGCCCTCCAGTGGCAAGAGGTGGTGGCGTGTAAGCGATGGGGATTTATAAAACCAGAACCTCTAAAGTACAAAAGTACATCTGTTTTGCTTTCAGATGACGGGCAGGTATGAGATGTACGCACGGGAGCTCGCTGAAGCTGTCAAGCCCAACTACAGACCCACCATCGTGAAAGAGTAGCTGGCTTCAGTGCCTGCCTTGGGGTGAGGAAGACACCTCCGCCCCAGTGGATTAGCAAGCGTGGCAGGCTTAACACGTCCAAGTTATCCCCAATAACATTGTCCAGCTTGGCTTTAAAATCCCCAGGCAGGGGGAGGGTGGCCTGGGGAGTGACTTCTTAATGGATAAGGGGTTTAATTCTGGGGTATTGGAAATGTTTGGGGACTAGGTAGAGGTGAATTTACTAAATGCCAGTGAATTTGTGTACTTTAGAATGTTTCAGTTATGTGACTTTTACCTCAACTGAAAAAAAAATGCCCAGGTACTGCTTGTGCAGGTGGATTTGAGGTTAGGCAGATGATGCTGTCCATCCTGTACACCAGTGGGAAGAGGTTGAAGGCTGATCCAGAGACCCTGAGCCTACAGCAAGGCTGTGGTGAGTGGGATGGTCTTTGGATGTGTTGGCTTAGCTAGACTACAGTTCCGAGTAATTCAGTCAGACACTAATCTAGGTATTGCTGTGAAGGTATTTTGTAGATATGACAAAAGTCCATTCCCAGTCGACTAAGTAAGTGAGATTATCTCAGATAATCTGGGTCAGCCTGACCTGATCAGTCAAAAGGCCTAAAGAGCAGAGCTAAGGGCTGCCCTGAGGAAGAAATTCTGCCTGTGGACAGCAGCCCAGCGCTTGGTGAGAGTTCCTGACAGCCTGCCCTTCCTGATAGCCTGTCTTACAGAGTTTAGACATGACTAGCCACTCCTACAATCACTGAAGTCAATTCCTTGCAATAAATCTCAATATATGCCCTACTGGTTCTGCTTAGTTGAATCTGACTGATACAGATTTTGGTGCAAGAAGTGGTTCTAGACAAATAGAATTTTTTTTTTTTTTTTTTTTTTTTTTTT
>NC_045452.1:4560142-4566895 GCF_002776525.5 Piliocolobus tephrosceles
TCTCAGCTCACTGTAAGCTCCGCCTCCCGGGTTCACGCCATTCTCCTGCCTCAGCCTCCCGAGTAGCTGGGACTATAGGCGCCGCCACCTCGCCTGGCTAGTTTTTTTTTTTGTGTGTATTTTTTAGTAGAGACGGGGTTTCACCGTGTTAGCCAGGATGGTCTCGATCTCCTGACCTCGTGATCCGCCCGTCTCGGCCTCCCAAAGTGCTGGGATTACAGGCTTGAGCCACCGCGCCCGGCCGACAAATAGAATTTTAAAGATGAGTTTTCTGCATTGGTTCTGGATTTTTTAGAATTCTTCCCTAGTTTGATTGAACTTAAAGGCATTAATGACTCTATTTCCATAAAGTCAGGGTAAAGAGGGTAGTTGGTAGTCCACGGCATGGTGCAGCAATAGTAATTTATGTGCGAGGCCAGCCATCAGCCTGTGCCCAGAGTTCCAGCCTGCCCTTTCTGATGGCTTGTCCTGTGTATATCAGACTTGCCTGACCAGATGCCATCATCATAGAAGGTCATTTGTTGCAGTAAATCCTTTTATATCTCTATTCATCACCTACTAATTCTGCTAGTTCTGCTAATGTGGTTGAGCTCCGTTTTACACATCAGATTACTCACCTCTCTACACCCTGGTTTTTACATCTGTCCAATGGAACTGGGCCAGGGGCGGTGGCTCATGCCTGTGATCCCAGCACTTTGGGAGGCCAAGGCGGGTGGATCACTTGAGGTCAGAAGTTCAAGACCAGCCTGGCCAACATGGTAAAACCTCGTCTCTACTAAAAATACAAAAATTAGCTGGGCATGGTGGTGCGTGCCTATAATCCCAGCTACTCAGGAGGCTGAGGTATGAGAATTGCTTGAATCCGGGAGGCAAAGGCTGCAGTGAGCCGAGATTATGCCACTGCACTCCAGCCTGGGCAACAGAGTGAGAGCCTGTCTCCAAAAAAAAAAAAAAAAAAAGGAAAAAAGAAAGGGACCATATTCCTGTTTTACGTCAAGACAGTGGTAAAAGACAGATTAGATGGGCCAGGGAGCCCCTTGGCAGTTTTCAGTGCAGCGCCTATTTAGCCCTGTCCTTGCACAACACAGCAAGACCCCAACCTGCCAAGTCTCAAACAGCAGTTGACCAGAGTATTGAGTTGGGGGGTGGGGTCGAGATTCTGTAATTGCCCACTTACTGTTCCCAAATCAGAGAAGGCAGTCTCATCCCTTCACTGGCCCAGCAGCTGAATTATATGGAAACCTCCATGGCAGGGCTAGGGTGCTCCTGGACAGCCACCAGGGATGAGAAACCCTGATGGAGCTGCCTGGCCACAGCTCTGCAGTAACTTCCTTGAACTCTCTGTGCTGCAGGTTTTCACTTTACCTAATGGCCCTCCTTGTACCTTTTAAAAAAAAAAATCCAGTCCCACAGACACGGTGAGCTTTTTTTGCCTGGTCCTTTAGCTTTCAAAACCTTAGTGTCAGCCAAGGCAGGCGGATCACAAGGTCAAGAGATGGAGACCATCCTGGCCAACGTGGTGAAATCCCATCTCTGCTAAAAATACAAAAATTAGCTGCGCGTGGTGGCACACGTCTGTAGTCCCAGGTACTTGGGAGGCTGAGGCAGGAGAATTGCTTGAACCTGGGAGGCAGAGGTGCTGCGAGCCGAGATCGCACCACTGCACTACAGCTTGGCGACAGAGCGAGACTGTCTCAAAAAAAATAAATAAATAAAATAAAACTTAGTGTCTTTGGTTTCTAGAAAGAGGGTGTAATCAACCTAATACATAAGCCAGCTTAGGTGACAAATTGGTGCATTTGTGAAATAGGCATGAATAAATGCACCACAACTCTTTAATTATCTGCAACTCTCATTGCCTGGAAACAAAACAGTCAGGCCCATCTTAGAGTAGGCAGGCCCTGCACAGGCAGGGTCATTTCAGGGTTTAACTCATCCCTGGAACATGTAGATGCTCAGTAAACATTTGAATGAATCTGTGGTGGAGGCTTTTGTTTCCTTGTGATCATTGCTGATGTCACGGGGCAATCTCTCAGACAAGAAATTGCAATGGTTCAGTGTACATGGCCAGTAGGCCCATGGGCCCCTGTAATCTTGAATGACGCCTTCTGACCCCTCAGTTTTCTCACCGGTAAGATGACAGGTGGCTGGGCTCAAGAATTTCTCCCTAGAAATTCTCAGTTCTGGCAGGCCACCTTCCTGCCAGGCTACAGCTTTATTGCTGGAATCTGGGGGTGGAGTAGCTGAACTTCAGTGTGCCCAAAAGAAAAGAAGGAGGCTGTGCACAGTGGCTCACATCTGTAATCCCAGCACTTTGAGAGGCTGAGGCAGAGGGATCGCTTGAGCTCAGGAGTTCAAGACCAGCCTGGGCAACAGAGACCTTGTCTCTGTAAAATTAAAAAAAAAATTAATAATAGAAAAAAAGAAAAGGGCTAAGGCATTATTAAATATAGACCAGACCACATATTAGACCACAAAAAAGACTCAGTGAACTTAAAGATTAAAGTCATAAAAGTGTATTTTCCCATCACAATGGAACAAAACTAGAAATCAGTAGCAAAGGGAATACTGGAAATTTTTAAAAATTAAACAACGACTGGGCGCAGTGGCTCACGCCTGTAATCCCAGCACTTTGGGAGGCCGAGGCGGGTGGATCATGAGGTCAGGAGATCGAGACCATCCTGGCTCACACGGTGAAACCCTGTCTCTACTAAAAATACAAAAAATTAGCTGGGCGTGGTGGTAGGCGCCCATAGTCCCAGCTACTCATTAGGCTGAGGCAGGAGAATGGCGTGAACCTGGGAGATGGAGCTTGCAGTGAGCCCAGATCGTGCCACTGCACTCCAGCCTGGGCGACAGAGTGAGACACTATCTCAAAAAAAAAAAAAAAAAAAAAAATTAACACACTTTTTGTTTTCTGAGACAGAGTCTTGCTCTGGCACAATTGTGGCTCACTGCAATCTCCACCTCCCAGGTTCAAGTGATTCTTGTACCTCAGCCTCTCAAGTAGCTGTGACTACAGGCACAGGCCACCGTGCCTGGCTAATTTTTGTATTTTTAGTAGAGACAGGGTTTTGCAGTGTTGGCCAGGCTGGTCTTGAACTCCTGGTCTCAAGTGATCTTGGTTGCCTGCCTCAACCTCCCAAAGTGATGGGATTACAGGCGTCAGCCACCCCTCCTGACCAACAACACACTTTTAAACAACCAATGGATCAAAAAAGAAATCATAAGGGAAGTTAGATATCTTGAGACACATGAAAACAAAAACACACCAAAACCTATGGGATGCAGCAAAAGCAGTGGTGAAAGAAACTTATAGCTATAAATGCTTACATTTATAAAGAAGAGTCTGGGCACGGTGGCTCACACCCATAATTCCAGCACTTTAGGAGGCTGAGGTGAGAGAATCGCCTGGCCCCTCTACAAAAACTTAAAAAATTAGCCAGGGATGGTGGTGCACACCTGTAGTCCCAGCTATTCCAGAGGCTGAGATGAGAGGATTGCTTGAGCCCAGGAGTTTGAGGCTGCAGTGAGCTAAGTGAGCTATGATGGCGCCACTGTACTTTGGCCTGAGCAGCAGGGCAAGATCCTGTCTCTTAAGAAAAAAAAAAAAAATCAACTGAACTATACACATTATTTACACATTAAGGCACTAAAAAAAGAGCAAATGAAAGATCTAACAGAAGGAAGCCAATAAGAACAGAGCTAGAGAATAGAAAAAAAGAGTCAACAAAATCAAAAGTTGCTTCTTCAAAAAGATCAACAAAATTGACAACCTTTAGCTAGATTAAGAAAAAGACTCAAATTACTAAAATGAGAAATGAAAATCAGGACACTACTACCAACTCTACAGAAGTAGAAAGGATTATAAAGTACTACAGACAGTTGTATGGAAACAAACTGGATAGCCTAGATTAAATGGGCAAATTCCAGCTGGGCATGGTGGCTCACATCTGTGATCTCAGCACTTTGTGAGGCTGAGGTGGGTGGATCACTTGAGGTCAGGAGTTTGAGACTAACCTGGCCAACATGGTGAAACCCTGTCTCTACTAAAAATACAAAAATTAACTGGATGTGGTGGCGTGCACCTGTACTCCCAGCTACTTGAGAGGCTGAGGCATGAGAATCACTTGAACCTGAGAAACAGAGGTTGCAGTGAGCCAAGATTGTACCACTACACTCCAGCTTGGGCAACAGAGTGAGACTCTGTCTCAAAAATAAATCAATGAATGAGTAAATGAATGAATAGGCAAATTCCTAAAAACAAAACCTACCAAGACTGAGTCATGAAGAAATATTAGAAAGCACAAACTTCAAATCAAAAACTGAATAGTCAGAGATTTGACTCTGTTTGCAAGCTAAGTTAGCCTACTGCAGTTTCACAGATGCTCACAGAAGACATACTTTTTTTTTTTTTTTTTAAAGAGACAGAGCCTCACTCTGTTGCCCAGGCTGATGTGCAGTGATGTAATCTCAGCTCACTGCAACCTCCGCCTCCCGGGTTCAAACGATTCTTCTGTTTCAGCCTCCTGAGTAGCTGGGATTACAGGCTCCTGCCACCACACCCGGCTGATTTTTGTATTTTTAGTAGAGAAGGGGTTTCACCATGTTGGCCAAGCTGGTCTCAAACTCCTGTCCTCAGGTGATTCACCTGCCTTGGCCTCCCAAAGTGCTGGGATTACAGGCGTGAGTCACTGCACCCAACCAGACAAGACACTCTTGGGTCAGATACAAAGGACAGTTTATTACAGCAATAGCAATAGCAATAGCCAGAGTACCAGCATTTTCTTACAGCCATTTCCCAAGCCTAGTTCCCATAGGGCAACACAAAGAGGACCAAGTGAATCCTGCACATGCAGTGGGTTTTATTGAGGAAAGGAGGAGGGAAGAGAGCTAACAGAATTTGCGTCTTTTATGTTGGATGGTTGGTATGCCTTCCCTTTGCACTAACGGGAGGCATTATCTCTACCAAGGTCACAAGAACACCTGTCCTTTGCTCTATGGATGCAAAGCACCTGTGTCTGTCTTCCAAGGCCATACCAGCTTCCTTGAAAAGATAGTCCAGAACAAAGGCCTTCATAGTTTCAGCTGACAAGACACGTACAGAAATGTGAGAGACCTGTGAAGAATTATCTCCCAATAATATCCACCCCTCATTTCTATACTGTCTTGGCTTCTGACAATTTTCTTATGGGTATGCCATTTTATCAGTCACTGATTAATCTGACCAATAGGCATAGAGCAAATCAGTTCAGTGTGTCTTACAGAATTTAATTTAATGAACAGCATTTCAAACAGCAGAATGAGTCCAACCTTCAATGTTAACCCCAGTCTTGACCCCAAGGTTTTCTCTTTTTTGTTGTTGTTCTTTTCTATATTTTGTTTTGTTTGTTTGTTTTTTGTTTTTGAGACAGAGTCTCGCTGTGTCACCCAGGCTGGAGTGCAGTGGCGCGATTTCGGCTCACTGCAAGCTCCGCCTCCCAGGTTCACGCCATTCTGCCTCAGCCTCCCAAGTAGCTGGGACTACAGGCGCCCGCCACCATGCCCAGCTAATTTTGTTTTTGTATTTTTAGTAGAGATGGGGTTTCACCGTGTTAGCCAGGATGGTCTCAATCTCCTGACCTTGTGATCCACCCGCCTTGGCCTCCCCAAGTGCTGGGATTACAGACGTGAGCTACCGCGCCCGGCTGACCCCAGGGTTTTCAA
The DNA here is from genome assembly GCF_002776525.5 of Piliocolobus tephrosceles. Lineage (NCBI taxonomy): Eukaryota > Metazoa > Chordata > Mammalia > Primates > Cercopithecidae > Piliocolobus > Piliocolobus tephrosceles. The sequence continues at coordinate 4,565,849 of NC_045452.1, forward strand.
CTCAACAGGCTGAACAAATCCTATAAATCATCAAGGTCTACTTAAGAAAGCCAGGTGACTTTCTCAAATATTGACCTTTCCACTCAGCCCAAGTCATTAATCCAGGTACAGCAGGATATATTAGATATTACATAATCTCCACTGGTGGTTCACGGGGAGGAAGCCTAGGGCAAGTCTGTCATCCATACCACCTCCACCCTGGCCAGTGAGTTGCCGCTGACATGAATGCCTTCCAGGGCCAAGGTGGTACCACTGATCACCCAGCTAAAGTTAGGGACAAATGTTTCATCACCTTTCCTAATCAAAGGACTCCCACCATAGGGATAACTCTCCCTATAGTGCACATTAAGGAATGAGTCAATTGTCAGTCCAAGAAGCTCCCCTGAGTAACCAAGGGCAGCCTCACTTTAGAAAGATCTCCACAGTCGTCAGCCGGGTGCCATGGCTCATGCCTGTAATCCCAACACTTTGGGAGACCGAGGCAGGTGGATCACCTGAGGTCAGGAGTTCGAGACCAGCCTGGCCAACATGGTGAAACCCCGTCTCTACCAAAAGTACAAAAAAATTGTACTTTTTTTTACAATTGTACTTTTTTTAACCTGCTTGGTGTAGTAGCAGGCACCTGTAATCCCAGCTCCTCGGGAGGCTGAGGCAGGAGAATTGCTTGAACTTGGGAAGTGGAGGTTACAGTTAGCCAAGATCACACCACTGCACTCCAGCCTGGAGCAAGACTCCATCTCAAAAAAAAAAAAAAAAAATCTCCATAGTTGTCTGTGGGCTACATAATCTATTGGTGGTATTTGCTTAACACTTGAAGGTCTCTTTTGACCACCCTGAAGAGGCCAGACACTATTTCGGGGAGGATGACAAGTTAACGTTTAGCTTCCACACAAGTGCAGTCATAAGGGCACATAGAGTTACCCCTAGAAAATGTTTATAATTGTTGGGGGTCCCCCAAGTGGGACCTACATTTGTTGGGGCACAGGTCCTGGCCACCTGGTAGGGCTTTTTTTTTTTTTTTTTTTTTTTTTTTTTTTTTTTTTTTTT
>NC_045452.1:4566995-4567634 GCF_002776525.5 Piliocolobus tephrosceles
TTTTTTTTTTTTTTTTTTTTTTTTGAGATGAAGTTTCGCTCTTGTCACTCAGGCTGGAGTGCGGTGGTGTGATCTCGGTTCACTGCAACCTCTGCCTCCTGGGTTCCAGTGATTCTCCTGCCTCAGCCTCCTGAGTAGCTTCCCAGTTTCCTGTTTTTTTTTTTTGTTTGTTTGTTTTGAGATGGAGTCTCGCTCTGTCACCCAGGCTGGAGTGCAGTGGCATGATCTCGGCTCACTGCAAGCTCTGCCTCCTGGGTTCACGCCATTCTCCTGCCTCAGCCTCCTGAGTAGCTGGGACTACAGGCGCCCGCCACCACGCCCGGCTAATTTTTTGTATTTTTAGTAGAGATGGGGTTTCACCATGTTAGCCAGGATGGTCTCCATCTCCTGACCTCATGATCCTCCCGCCTCGGCCTCCCAAAGTGCTGGGATTACAGGTGTGAGCCACCGCGCCTGGCCCCCAGTTTACTTTGAATAATTCAGTCTAGTCCTTGTATTTGGAAGGACAGCCTGAGAGCAGTTAGTCCGATCTATCTCATTTGTCCATGCCGCCAGCAAGGTAGCACTTGTTCTGTTCACAGAATGGCTGAGTGGGGTCTATGGGAATAGGGACACAGAATGGCTGAGCGGGGTCTATGG
>NC_045452.1:4567644-4603683 GCF_002776525.5 Piliocolobus tephrosceles
GGGGTCTATGGGAATAGGGACGGGAATGACAACAGGTGATTTTCATGGAAGGTGCAGGAGCCAGGGACATCCCCTGCTCTTTCCAGTGGACTTCTGGTAAGGTTAATGGGAATGGTGAGCAAACCAAACAGCGGCCAAAGCCATCTGATGGGGCAAGGCAGAACCCACAGTCGTTAAATTTATTTTATTTGAGACAGGTTCTCAGTCTTGCCTAGGCTGGAGCGCAGTGGTGCCATTGCAGCTCACTGCAACCTTGAACTCCTTGCCTCGAGTGATCCTCCCCTGCAAATTCCCAAGTAGCTGGGATTACAGGCAGGAGCCGCTATGCCCAGCTTTGCAGTCAGTTAAATTTAAGGTGCTTGCAAAAGTTTGGGAGACCTGCACCAGATCTTTTTTATGTTCATAAGAAAGTCTTCAGGGGCAATTATGAAGGACAAAGATCATAAATGCCTCTTCCTCTTTATCTCCTGGAATCCAAAGTACTTTCTACCTAGGTGCCAGAATTGCTGCTCCCCCTCCCAAATCGGTATCTCATTCCAGTACCTGTAGTCACCTCTTTAAGGAAAAAGAGGTGACTGAACGGACCAGTACCAGCCATCTCTTTTTCCAGTTACCTGCTTCATACACCTAGACTTTTTGATGGGAAGAGTCAGGTCCAAGAGGAACAAGGGCATTTTTATAAAATGCACAGAGACCCATTATGTTCCCCGCTTTGTCCCATATGTACCACTCAAAGGGGTCTTGGTGAGCAGCATACTTGCCCAAGTGGTCATTATTCTTATGCTCTAAGACCATGTCAGTCCAACAAGAGAATCCAGGTGTCTGAAACACAATCAGGTTCGAGCCCCTAGGCCCCCTTATAGTTAGACTGCCATCTAGAAGGTGTGCCCACCAGGCTGGCCTGGGGTTGCTGCTAGGGGAAGGCAAAGAAGCAGTGTGTCCAGGAAGAGTCTGATCAGAATCCCAAATTTTAAAAATAGGTCTTTGTAACCTTCCTACACCTCTTCATTCAGATACACCTTTCTAGGAAGTAGCCTTTTTAAAGAGCTGCATTTGGTAACCAAAATGTTTTAATAGGGCCAGGCGCATTGGCTCATACCTGAAATCCCAGTTCTTTGGGAGGCTGAGATGGGAGGATTGCTTGAGGCCAGAAGTTTGAGACCAACTTGGTCAACATAGCAAGACCCCATCTCTACTTAAAAAAAAAAAAAAAAAAAAGAAAGAAAAAGAAAAAGCCGAGTGCAGTAGCTCACGTCTTTAATCCCAGCACTTTGGGAGGCCAAGGTGGATGGATCTCTTGAGGTCCGGAGTTCAAGACTAGTGTGGCCAACATGGGGAAACCCTGTCTCTACTTAAAATACAAAAATTAGCTGGACGTGGTGGCGTGTGCCTGTAATCCAAGCTACTTGGGACGCTGAGGCAGGAGAATGGCTTGAACTCAAGAGGCAGAGCCAAGATCGCACCACTGCACTCCAGTCTGGGAGACAGAGCAAGACTCCGTCTCGAAAAACAAAAACAAAACAAAATGCTTTATGAAAGTGTGTGGACCAGGAGGGAGGGAGAAAAGTAGAGTAGAAACCTTGAGTTTATTATTATTATTATTTTTTTTTTTTTTGAGACGGACTCTTGCTCTGTCGCTCAGGCTGGAGTGCAATGGTGCGATCTTGGCTCACCACGACCTCCACCTCCCGGGTTCAAGCAATTCTCCTGCCTCAGCCTCCAGAGTAGCTGGGATTACAGGTACCCGCCACCATGCCCGGCTAATGTTTGTATTTTTAGTAGAGATGGGGTTTCACTGTGTTGGTCAGGCTGGTCTCGAACTCCCAACCTCAGGTGATCTGCCTTGGCCTCCCAAGGTGCTGGGATTATAGGCATGAGCCACTGTGCCCAGCCCAATTTTTGAGGAAGCCATTCCAATACTCAGCAATGCCAGATGCTCATGATGGCAGGAGTGTGGAAGATCTCTTGAATACCACGACTATTGTTGAGTGGCTTTTGTGATAAAAGGTGCACCATTGTCACACTGTAGAGGTCTAGAGAGCCAAAACATGACACAGATTAGTTTCAAGGGTTGCAGTGGTGTGCCCAGAGTTGGCTGATAGGACTGGAACAATCCAATAACCTGAAAAAGTGTCAACAGTGGTAAAACACCATCAATAGCCCCAAGATGTCAAAGGTCTAATGAGCAGGCTGGGGCCATGTCCTGTGTAAGGTGACCTCCTCCTTTGCAAAAGAAATGGGCCAACCTTTGGTAGGAATCATAGCCTGGTATGTGGTGGTAGCCTCTGCATCAGAAATAGTCTTTTCTGGCCGGCTGCAGTGGCTCATGCCTGTAATCCCAACACTTTGGGAAGCCAAGGTGGATGGATCACTTGAGGTCAGGAGTTCGAGACCAGTCTGGCCAACATGGTGAAACCCCATCTCTACTGAAAATACAAAAATTAGCTGGGCATGGTGGTGCGTGCCTGTAATCCCAGCTACTTGGGAGGCTGAGGCAGGAGAATCACTTGAACCCAGGAGGCAGAGGTTGTAGTGAGCCAAGATGGTGCCACTGCACTCTAGCCTGGGCGACAGAGTGAGACTCCATCTTAAAAAAACAAGCAAAAAACCGACACACACCCAAATAGTCTTTTCCCTTGTGCCCAGTCCATGATGGTGGATGTGTTGCCATGTCCAGCACAATGATGGATCCCAATGGCAATATGGCTAATGCAGGCTCCCTCAACAGCCTTATTTCAGTTGCTCTCATCAGAGAACAGGCTTCAACCATGGGCATCTACATGCGTGATGCAGACAGAGCAATCACAGCCAAAACTTATTTCTGTAGTTCATGACCCAAAGATGGATGTCTTTAATTCACCAGTTGAGGTTTTCTAAGTGTCAGACCAAACACCTAGGAAACGCCCCAAGAGTCAGTAAAAATATAACAAGGGTTACCAAGAGGAGTATTGGCTCAGGGCCTACTGAGCAGAGTTACTCATCCATTTTCCATTCTGCACAGCTGCTTCTGAGGGTGAACAGCCACAGCAGCCCTGTGGACACCATGAGGCTTCCACTTCATCAGCCCATCAGTGAACCAGGCCCTGGCATTTAGGAGAACCTCTGTGAAATGAGGTTCCTGTTGTTGAGCCAGTGACTTTGCTTTGGTGGAGTGGGCGATATTAGTGTCCCCCAAAGAGTTAGCTGCCAGTTTTTTCATGTAAAACTGAGATGTCGGCAGGGGTAGACTAGCTGTGTTCTTAAATACACCATTTTCATCTTAAGTACACCATTCCATAAAAGCCAGCCTTTTGTGGGTCAGGTATTCTGTTCTAAGAAGACCCCAGATAGTAAGCTTTTCAAAAGAGGTGTACCTGGCCACTGTGTCAGCGAGACAGGCAGTAAGTCCAAAACAGGGGCACCTCTGGGTGCAGTCTTCTTCCCTTTGCCAAAGGTTCCAATCAGCAAAATTAGTCACAGAGACCTTATATAGCTTAAAGGGATCATTAGGGTTTTGAGGACCCACAGGTAGAGAGTGGGCTTGCTAGACAGCTTCCAATACAGCCTTCCGGCCTGGGCCCTGCTCTAAAGGGTGCTGGTTGGCAAGTTAGCAGATGTAAAGGACCAAGTAGGATGCCCAAGTGAGGCACATGCTGTCTCCAATACCCAAGGAGTCTGAGAAGGTGCAGGGCCTTCTTTTTTGGTGATGGTGGAAGGACCACCAGCAGCTTTTCCTTGACTCCTGGAAGGACTAAACATCGTGAATTGGCCGAGTGCCGTGGCTCACGCATATAATCCCAGCACTTTGGGAGGCCAAGGCTGGTGGATCACTTGAGGCCGGGAGTTCGAGACCAGCCTGGCCAACATGGTGAAACTCCGTCTCTACTCCAAATACAAAAATTAGCCGGTTGTGGTGGCATGTGCCTGTAATCCCAACTACTCAGGAAGCTGAGGCAGAAGAATCACTTGAACCTGGGAGGCGGAGGTTGCAGTGAGCCGAGATCGCACCACTGCACTCCAGCCCAGGTGACAGCAAGACTCCATCTCAAAAAACAGAAAACAAAACAAACAAAAAAAACAAACCAAAAAAACCTTGTGAATCAGCAGTCGTATTCCAAGAAATGGAATTTTGTCAGGGTTTGTCAGTCCCCACTGCTGGTGGAGATGTGGTAACCTATGATCAGGATCTCCAGGACTGGGACTTTTGACTTGCCATCCAAGAGGACGTCATCTGTATGGTGAAACTTTTGGACATCAGAGGGCAGAGGGACTGAGTTAAAACCTGACTCACCCACAGGGGTTAAATGGCAGGGGAGTTTATCGCACTAGCACTGACTGAGAGAACCCCCTTTGGCACTTCAGGGCTGGAAGGAGAAGCACCAGTTCCTACTACAAATTCAGGTATAGATGCAACAAAACAAGACATTGAATTGTCCCAAAGGGCCCCACAGCACTTGGCTTTTTCTCTCTGCACTGTGAAACTTGTCCAAACCCTGTCAGTTGAATTTGGAAACTCCCCTTCCCCCATGAGGCCAGGTAGGACGGTGGCTTATGCACCCATATCCAAGAGACATAAACGTTTTGAGGCACTTTTGTCCCCAGTGTTCCTTAGCATACTCAGGTGCTCATGGCCTTTGGTCACCCTTGAGGACAGGGAGACCTCATCCCTGCCCTCATCATTTCTCCTTAAAGCAGCTGAGGTTGAGGTAGAGAGGGAGTGAAGGACCAGGGATTGTGGACAAGAGACTCTTGTGGGCAAGAGACTGGTTCTGTGCCATTAAATAAGGGCACACTTACTTCTGGGTTCAAAGAGTGTGGCAGCAATTTGTGACTCAAATGAGTTTCCAGTATTTTCAACCCATCCACAGCCCTATATCAGGTGGCAAGGCCATCATTACTGACTCTATTTATTTCAGCTTTGGGGACCCCTTGACTACACAGCCACATTGCTTTCTGGTTGAGGCCCCAGGGATTTTGTTCTTCTGATTTTTGTTCTGCTGACTCAGACTAGATGTAAGCCAGAGTGCCAGCATTTTCTTGCACTGATTCTCCAACCAGGGGGGTTGGAGGCCAGGAGACACCTGCACTTGCAGAAAGCTGTAATAAGAGCGGAATGCTAAGTTTGAATAACATGAGGCCTTTTTTTTAAGTTTTTTGTTTTTGTTTTTTTTTTTAGTGAGGTCTCACTCTGTCACCTAGGCTGGAGTGCAGTGGTGCAATCATGGCTCACTGCAGCCTCCACCTTTTGGCTCAAGCATCTTCACACCTCAGCTTCCTGAGTAGCTGGGACCACGGGTGTGCACTACCATGCCTGGGTAATTTTTTGTATTTTTGGTGGAGATAGGCTTTCATCATGTTGCCCAGACTAGTCTCAAACTCCTGAGCTCAAGTGATCTGCCTGCCTTGGCCTTCCAAGGTATTGGGATTACAGGTATGAGTCACTGTGCCTGGCTATTTTTTGTTTGAGACAGGGTCTTGCCCTGTTGCCCAGGCTGGAGTACAGTGGCATGATCACAGCTCACTGCAGCCTTGACCTCCTGGGCTCAGGAGGTCCTGTCACCTCAGCTTCCTGAAGAGCTGGGACCACAGGCACATCCACCATGCCCGGCTAATTTTTTGTATTTTTTATAGCGACAGTTTTGCCATGCTGCCCAGGCTAGTCTCAAACTCCTGGGCTCAAATGATCCACCTACCTCAGCCTCTCAAAGTGCTAGGGTTACAGGCATGAGCCACTGTGCCCGGCCCCACACAAGTCTTGAACTTCTAGTCTCAAGTGATCCTCCAGCCTTCGCCTCCCAAAGTGCTGGGATTACAGGCATGAACCACCATGCCTGAGTCACCTGAAGTTTTTCTAATGGGCAGTACATCTTGCTCCTTCCACCATTCTTTGTAGGACAGAATGTCTCCTGGATCCTGGGTGACATCAGAGGATTCAAATTCTGCCTCCCCTTTATTATTATTATTATTATTTTGAGACACAGTTTTGCTCTTGTTGCCCAGGCTGGAGTGCAATGGTGCAATCTCGGCTCACCACAACCTCCACTTCCCGGGTTCAAGCAATTCTCCTGCCTCAGCCTCCTGAGTAGCTGGGATTACAGGCATGCGCCACCATGCCCAGCTAATTTTGTATTTTTAGTAGAGATGGGGTTTCTCCATGTTGGTCAGGCTGGTCGCGAACTCCCAACCTCAGGTGATACACCCACCTTGGCCTCCCAAAGTGCTGGGATTACAGGCATGAGCCACCGCGCCTGGTCTTCTGCCTCCCCCTTAATGATTACCTTTAGTTCTGAAAAGTATAGGAAAGCTGCTGAAACAGGTATCATTTCAGCTTACTATCCATTCATTCACATTTATTGAACATCTACTAGGTGTCAGATACTGGGGCTACAGCAGTGGAGACAGACAAGATGATGTGTTTGAGGGAGGATGGGAAGGAATAGAAGTGCTCCTTTAAAAGTGATGACATTGGCCAGGCACAGTGGCTCATGCCTGTAATCCCAGCACTTTGGGAGGCTGAGGCAGGCAGATCACTTGAGGCTGGGAGTTTTGAGAGCAGCCTGGTCAACATGATGGTAAAACCCATGTCTACTAAGAATACAAAAATTAGCCGGGTGTGGTGGTGTGTGCCTGGAATCCCAGCTACTCAGGAGACTGAGGCAGGAGAATTGCTTCAACCCAAGAGGTGGAGGTTGGAGTGAACCGAGATAGCGCTACTGCACTCTTGGTCTGAGACCTCAACCCCAACTCTGCATGCTCTGAGCAGCCAGCTCCACCCAGCACTCACCATCCCACCCACTTTTTTTTTTTTTTTTTTTTTTGAGACAGAGTCTTGCTCTGTCGCCCAGGCTGGAGGGCAGTGGTGCGATCTCAGCTCACTGCAAGCTCCGCCTTCCGGGTTCATGCCATTGTCCTGCCTCAACCTCCTGAGTAGCTGGCACTACAGGCACCCGCCACCATGCTCGGCTAAATTTTTTTTTGTATTTTTAGTAGAGATGGGGTTTCACCGTGTTAGCCAGGATGGTCTTGATCTCCTGACCTCGTGATTCACCCGCCTCCGCCTCCCAAAGTGCTGGCATTACAGGTGTGAACCACCGTGCCCGGCCATCCCACCCACTTTTGTCTCTCCTCTTCAATATCCCCCTCATTCTGTGGTGTCTCCTGTAGTTGTATTTGTTGCAGTTCACTTGAGCTGAGCCCCGAGGCCCTTCTACCCCTAGTACTGCCTGTCCAGGACGGGCACAAGCATCCAGGCCTGAACAGGATGGATATGGCCCTAGAAAACAGAAAACGGGATTCCAGTCCCAGCTAAACTGGGTATGGCAAGACAAGGACCTGGGTTCCCATGTGCTCATGCTGAGAACTTAGGGACAGGAATTCTGCAGATCAACACAGCTTCACAAAGGCCAGCCAGGGGCTACCACCATTTTGCAGTGAGAATAATGTTTATTGAGAATGGCTCGTTACAAACAAAATATATATAAAATCTCTGCAATGCAAAAGATCCCTTTCATCCCCCTGTGGCTAGAATGAACAAAGCCCACTGTCGCACATGGCTTCAGGTGCTGTGCTGGTCCCCAGCACGTGGACGGGCTGGGCAGCTGTGGGTGTCATGTGCTGTGGGCAAAAGTCCCCGATGTCCAGGCTCTCTCTCTGGCCGCATTTTCATGACTTGTGCAAGAATGCAACACAGTGTGGCTTACATCCTGCCTCTGCGACCCTCCCTAGGCAGATGGGTCTTCAGAACGGGCAGCTTTCTCATTCATCTTCCAGGCAGGTGACCTTTAACTTGTGGTGTGCCCTGAGAAGCCATCCTCTGGGACCAGAGACTGAGTGTTTCTAAACATCTTGGATGGACTGAGGTGCTGTTACCACCCTCCATGAAGGCCACTCCCTAGTGACAGCCCTAACAGCATGTGCGCTGTGTCTGAATCACATCCCGTCATCCTGAAAACTTCATTTCCTTCCACTGGTTTCCTTCACACAGCTATTCTCACAATTTTACCAGAACACCTCCTGAAGATGCCCACACCCCACAGCTGCTGTGCATGGGTACTCCTGGGCCACCTGGCATTAAGGCAATGGAGATGAGACCAGTCTGGAGCCAACACCAGTCTCTGAAACCCAGAAGGGCTGCCCAGCTAACAGCACCTCCCTCTTGGCCAAAGGCTTTGTCTAGGGTTGAGGAGCAATTTGGCTGGGTGGTCTGACCGCCCTCCTAAACAGAGCCCACCTCTGCCCCCAGAGTCACCTGGTGGGGGAGGGGCCAGCTGCCACCATGCCCTGCCTTGGGCACTATAAGAGCAGGACCCAGGAGTGCAGGGATGGTATCACTGTTGCCCCTTTGAAAATGATCAATTTCCCTTAGTTTTTTAGGTACAGACTGGGGTTCAAGACCCAGCTCCACCATTGTCCTGGGCAGCTTCCCCAGACTGGGCCAGCTGCCTCGTCTGTGAGGTGAAGGGGCAGATACTTAAACCGCTGGCCAAGTCCCTTTCTCTGAAAAAGAACTTGAGCTGGCTAACTGCCCTGTGCAGAGGTGTTAGTGGTTCCAAAGTACCTTCACTCTTACGATTACTGTTATACTTGAAGGTGATTACCCCTCAAAAATGAAAACTTAAATCTCAAACAACCCCTGACCCCAACCAAAGAAAAAAAAAAAAAAAGAGGAAGGAAAGAGCTCTATGCTACTTGCTGTGTTGTAAGATCCTAGGCAGGAATCCCTCTTCTCCGTCAAGATAAAAGAGGCCCAGTATCACGTGCAACCTCGTGTGAAGACCAGGTTGGGTGGGTAGCTGCAGGCTGCTCCTGCCCATTGCTTTGGAGCACAGGCCGTAGCAGCCAACCTTAAAGGACTAGGGGCTCCCCACACTCAGAGGGCAGACCCTACTGTCAGGATTTAGGCTGGTGTCAGGAGGCTTCCTGGGTGCGGAGATCCCTCTGGGTCTAGGGCAGCTGTTTATTCCCAGAGCACACATTGTGCTGCCAGCCATCAGGCCTACCAGTGGGATTTAGGCCCAGGCCACACCCCTGAGAGCCCTCCATCTGAGCTGGAGGACCTGGAGGGCTGTGGAGGGCTTAAGAGTCTCCAGGGCCAGGGCTCTGCATGGCAGGGCAGCTGTGAGGTGTGTCTATGCTGGGTGGCAGGGGCCAGACACCCTGTAACGAGCCGCAGAAACTTGGGCCCACGGGTAGGCAGGAGGCGGTGGTGTCGTCAACCACGGGGCATGGGGGCATATGCAGCACTTCCAGAAGAGAGGGGCCTGGAGGGGTCCTCAGTTCTGGGGCATTGGGGTCAACTATGCTGTCTCCAGACACTCACATACTGTCCTGACAAGTGGCATTAGTCAAGCGACTTCTCTCTCCAGACTCAGCCCTGCGGTCTGTGCGGAGACCCTTGCCTTGGGTCTGGCTCAAAGGCAACAAGGGCACTGTTGGGACTGGACTTCCTGTGGGCACAGCTGGAGTCAGGCTTGGGGTCTTGGGGTATGCTTCCAGCAGCCAGCAGGTGCTTGGCGTGAGCGACATGACAACACACGGCACTGGCAGACAAAGCAGCTGTGCCACAGTATCCCAGAGTTCCTGGGGCTCTGCCAGATGGGCTGAGGCTGCAGTTCCACATTCCAGCCCCAGCAGCCCCAGGCCTGGGCCAGGGCATCCTGAGTGGGCCCAGCTGGGGTGGGGATGGGGTCCAAGGGCCTGGGCACACCAGGCTCCTGCTGTCAGCTGTCCAGGTAGACAAAGAGGATGTCCTCATCTGTGCCATAGCTGGTTCTGGCCTCCTCAAAGTTACTGATGCTGGTGCTGCACATTCCTGCTGGGGGTGGAGAGGGCAGAACGGGGTCAGTGGGTTGTGAGAAAGCACCTACCCCACCGACACAGTGCCCAGGGGAGCTGGGTGAGGCCTGTGTCCCACCCGCATGGCCACTCCTCTCAGCTCAAGTCCTCCACCCCCAGGAAGCCCTCCTTGCCCATCCTGGTCTTCATGAGCTTTCTCTGACTCCTCCCCAGTTGAGCAGTTGGAGAAAGTGAGGCCCAGAGAGGGGAAGAAACATGCTCCAGGCCACATAGATGCGGTAAGTTTATGTGATCAGGGCGTCCAGGGGCTGTCTCTGTGAATCCAGTCTATGAGAGTCAGTGCGGCCCTTCCCTGTGCCTGGAGGGCAGTAGGCAGGCCAGGATGGGTCTAGAGCAGGGGCTGGGTCTGGCCGGCTTTTCTTTCTGAGGAATGTGCTGGCCATCCTGGGGGCTGGGGGAGGGGTGCAGCCTGTGCAGCATGAAAGGGTGAGGCAGGGACCTGGGCGGTGGCGTGGGGCCTGTGGTGTGGGAGGGAGGGGTGGCCAGGTTGTAGAGAAGGCTGGCACAGTTTGCCGCAGGTTTGCCTGCATGGCCTGAGGGGTGGCTCCAGTGACAAGAGTCCAGGAGGAGCAGGGGCTTTGGGGAAAAGGTGGTAAGGGAGGCCCTGGCCACACTAGATTGAATGGGTGGGAATCGTGGGCACTGGGCATACAGAACAGTGAACGTGGCCCACTCTGCCTCACCCGCCCCACCCAGCACTCACGGTCGGCATAGGCTGGGTTGTTGTAAAAGATGCAGCCAGTGGCCCGGTTATAGCCGCGCAGGACGATGAAGTGGCCCTGGTAGTCAGGAGTGCGGCAGAAGCAGCGGTGGCCACTGGGGGCGAAGCAGCAGTACTTGACAGGGCTGGAACACAGGTCACAGTGCAGCACCCCAGAGTTCACCAGCACGATGGCCACATGGCCCTGAGCCAGGTGTGCCTGGATGTCCTGCACGCTCACCGTGCTGTGGGCAGGAGAGGGGTCAGCTGGTGTTGCTGGGCCTCCATTCCCCATCCCTTAACTGGATCCCTGCTTGTTCCTGTTTCTCTGTTACAAAGCTTGGGGATCGGCTCCTCTTCCCTTTGCCCTGAACTCCCTGCTCTGTCACTGTGGCCCAGGCTCAGCCTAGAGCCAAGCAGGAGACTGGTAGGGTGTGCATGTCTGAGTGTGCACAAAGATGAGCTGGCCCTGTCAGGCCCTTCACGGGGAGGGCAGTTCAGCTCCAGGTGGGTCCAAGTCAAGGGCCACTAGAGCAGCACACAGAAACCATCCTCCTCCTGTGTCCCAGCCTGGTTAGTGAATTCTTTTTGCCCAGCTTTGTCTCTCCTCTACCCTAAATCATATGTGGTTTACGTTGAAAACTGCACGCCCAATCTAATCCCCCAAATCTAAGCCACGCATGGCTCAGACACTTTCAAAACCAAATGCTTCTCTGAAAGAGTTATTTTACTTTTTTCCTAAGGCTCCTTGTGGCAGAAGGGACTGCCCAGGAAGGGCTGGGCCACATTGCTTCCAGGGGAGCTCCAGTTCAGCAATGACATCTGCCTGGAGCCTCCCTCATTAATAGAAGGTGCTGCCCCATCCTGTGCCTTCCACTAGGCAGCAAATCCAAATGAAAACCTAGAGGAGGCCTGGGCACAGCAGCTCACGCCTGTAATCCCAGTGCTTTGGGAGGCCAAAGTGGAAGAATCGCTTGAACCCAGGAATTAGAGACCAGCCTGGGCAACATAGCAGTACCCTGTCTCTGCAAAAACATTAAAAAATTTACCAGGCATGGAGCATGGTGGTATTAGATTGTGGTTCCAGCTACTCGGGAGACTGAGGCAAGAAGATCACTTGAGCCTGGGGCTGTAGCTGTGAGCTATAGTGCAATATTGCAGCACAGCACTCCAGCCTGCATGACAGAGTAAGACCCTGTCTCTTAAAAAAAGAAAAAAGAAAACACCCAGAGGGGCAAAGGGAAGATGGGGCTGTGGGCAGGGGGAGCTCTAGGCCAGGGGCTCCTGCATCTTTGCTGGAAGGGCTGTTCACCCACTTGGGGCCTTCCTTAGGAGTGGCAGCATCAGTACCACATGGCCTGGCCCAGCTTCAGCCACAGCTGACTCACATGGCAGTTTGGATTGCTGCCTTGGCCAAGGAAACGTGCCATTTTTCCATTTGGTCTTTCTTTGAAACAAAATAGCTGGCTGAGTTCCCAGTGGCAGTGTACAAGAGTGGGATTTCAGCTATAGGGAAAAAGCAGGAGCTTGGCTGGAAGGAAAAGCTACAGGCTTCAAGGAATAACAAGCATGGGTTCAGATCATGGCATGGTCAAGATGCTGGGGGTGACCTTGGGTGTCTCTCTCATCCTCAGTTTTTTCCCCCGAGAAACGGAGACAGCAACAGCTTTTCCACTCAAGGAGATGGTACCTGTTGACAGCTGCTAAATAAACATTTGCTGCCTTTCCTTCCAACATGTGCCCATGTGGTCATAGTATGAATGGAGATCACACCCCACCCCCATTTTCTAAATCACCTATCATGTGATTATAGCAGGTCAATAATGAAAATATAAATCTGCAAAGAAAGGGAAAATCTGAGAAAAGTCTGTCCAGGACCTAGAGGCAGCAGGTCTGAGCCCCACTCTCACATAATCCAGAGAAGAATGCCACTCACATTGGGGCAAACTGCACCCAGGGTCTTCCTGAATCCAGCCCCAATGCATACAGATGAGAAGGGGAGGCCCTTGTAAGGTCACAGCAGCCCTTACACACTGGGTCCTCCCTGCTCCCCGTCCCTTGTCAATCACTGCACCAGCACATTCCTCTTAGGCCATCACCCTTTCATTAGGGGTCCTGTGTTGTGTTCCATGCTGTCCTTCTGCAAGCAGCCCAAGGGCTGGATGCAATCTCTCTCGTTCACCTGTCCCTCCAGCACCTGCTCAGGATCCATCCCCAGTCAGAGCCTGGGACATGAAGCCCCAGTGATCTCCATAAACCAAGGCTCAAGGGGGCAAGTCAGTGCCCACAGCCACCTGGTAGCCAGTTCTGCCTGGCTCCAGAGTTCCAGCCGTTCCTGAACACTATCCTGAGGCCTCTCCACTGCAGATCTGTGGGTGAGCAGGCGTGAGAGGAAGGGCGGGTAGGAAGGTCAGGGGGCTCACCATTTCTCCACCAGCACCTTGCAGGCCTTGGCTTGTGCAAACAGCTGATTCACCCGGGTCTCCTCTGTGTCAAAGTGCTTCCTGTAGAAAGACTGAACAGAGAAGAGGGGGCTGGAGCAGCCACCACCCAGGCTGCCTTCACTCCATTTGGATGAAGGAACTAAAGAGCATGTTACGGAGGCAGAGACAACAGGAGGGCAGAGGAGCCCCACCTGTCAGGACAGATGGTACGTGCAGCAAGCCTGATCAGAAAGCTGTCCTAAGCAGGAGCAGGGATGCAGGACCACACAGAGGCATGAGGACGATGCTTAAGAGAGGTGGGCAGCTGGGCTCAGGTCAGCTCCCTGGGGAGGATCAATCACCCTTGGGCTTGTACACTCTGGCAGGCATGAGCAGGAGCCCATAGCGAATAAGCAAGGGGGATGAGGCTGAGCCACCTGGGACAGCCCAGCTACAGCTTGGCTTAGCTAGGTGTGATCCACGGAACACACTTTGCTGGCATGGCTATGTTGGCATTATTTTTCAAAAGGCAAAAAAAAAAGAAAAGATGGTATTTTGGTTTTCTTCTAGACTACCAATTACCCAGCTTAAAAGCTGGCTCTCCTGGTGAAAAGAAAAAAAATGTGCAAATGATGGCTGGATGAAGCCAGTGATGTTCTCAGAGGCCCTGGGCCTGCCTTGTGCTGAGGACAGTAGGAAAGAGTGTAGGAAGTGGCCTCTGCACATTCTGAGGGTTGTAGAAGGCAGGCAGACAGGAGCCAGGACTTAGTACTCAGATCCTCTGGGCAGGTCAGAATGCAAAGGCACCTGCTCTGACTGGCTCCCAAATCCTGCCTATAGCCTCTCTGCTGCTGCTCCCTGGTCTCTGCACACCTGGGTGTCTACCTGGGTGTCTAGCCCTTGACTGCTCCCTCTTCCAACTACTGGAACCAAGTGGCCTTATACCTCTGTGTGGCCCCACATGGGAAGGCCCAGTGGCTGGTCGCTCACCTGGTTCTTGTAGCCCTTGTCGACGCCCAGGGTCTGGGTACAGAAACGGTGCCTCACACCAAAGTGGTGCATCAGGTAGGCCAGGTCGATGGTCCAGATGCTCCTCGTCAGCTGCAGCTCCTGCAGGGCTCTCTCAAACTCACTATCGTCCAGCTGGCCCAGGTACCTGCAGGGAGATGTGCAGGGAGCTCAGCTTGCTCTCGAGGGTTAACTGGACCAGGTCACCCTCCACCCGCTGGCCCAAGAGCCCCTGTCACAGGTCCCATTCCCCAGAAGTCTCCCTCCTTCATCATGAGACCCTAGCTCCTGTCCACACACTGCCCAGGCTGCCTGGGGCACCATCCTGGCTCCAGAGTTGCAGGCCTGGACTCTGCTTCTCACATCTCTCGTGTCTTGTGGGCTGTGACCCTGGGCAAGTCGTTGTCTTCTCTGGCCTCTTTAGCTTCATCTCTAAGATTAGGTCCCTGGATCACATCAGTGGTTTTCAAAGTTTTAGGCACAGAACGCTTTTATTGAATGTGGCTGGGATTTCCAGGATGTAAAACAGATGAAGGTACAGCTGCCCTGGGGTTCCAGGAAGCCAAATGAAAAACTCTTGTACAAGGTGACGGCTACAGTCCCTCTTGGCTCTCACTCTCCAGATTTCTGTGATATTCACACAGCTTCCGCTTAACGGCCAGCACCCCAGTCTCCCAGGAGCCAGAGGCCAGGGGGTAGAGGGCCTCCTGTCCCAGTCACAGAGCAGCCTTGTGGGACAGGCCTGGACACCTGGGACTTCCTGGCCACCCCAAGCCCCCAGCCATTACTATCATGGAGACCTGGAAGGCCTGGTCCACCTCTTGCTCACTTTTGCAGATGGGACTAGGACCAGGTAGAAGCTTGGCCTCCTGCAAGCCCCCACCAAAGACAGTGACAGGGACAATGGATCCCACCCAGGTCTCTCCCAAGCCAGAGCAGGAGATGTAGATGGGGAGCCCCCAGCCCTGGCCCCACTCACCGCAGCACCATCCTGGAGCAGGCCAGGCCACAGTCCCAGTGGTAGAGCTGCTGGATGACTGGCACAGGCAGCTGCACAAAGTCCCCTGTGCAGAAACAGAGGGAAGTCACAGACCCTCAGCGCAGAGCCCACCACCGCCACCCTCATGGGAGACAAGTGTCACTGCCTCCTGCCTAGACCCTGCAGGGGCTGCTCAGGGACCTTCCCACAATCCTTCAGCAACCCCCTTAAATCCAGGCTCCTACAATAGCAGTGATCTCCCCAAAACACTGGCCAGAGAGGTCAGCCCTACTGAAAATCCTCCAGTGAGCTGGGTCCCACATTTCTTAAGACAACACCTCCATGGCTGCTGCCCTAGCACCCTCTGCACCCTTGCCTTTGTGTGTCATAATCCCTCACACCCCGGGGGCCTTTGCACACCTGGTCCCTCTGCCTGGACATACCTGGCTTCCTGGGTGCCTAACTCCTGCCCTTGGATGTCACTTCTCCATTGTTGCCCCTCTGGGGCCCAGTGACCCACATATGCAGTCACTGCCCCCATGCCTACTCAGAGGCCTTCTTTTGGTGGGAGCTCTGAGGAGGAGGGACAGGGTCTTTTTTCTTCAACGGGGTCTCGCTCGGTCGCCCAGGCTGGAGTGCAGTGGCATGATCTCGGCTCACTGCAACCTCCGCCTCCCAGGTGGCAAGTGATTCTCCTGCCTCAGAGTAGCCTTAGTCCACAGGCGCACCACCACGCCCAGCTAATTATTATAATTTAGTAGAGATGGGGTTTCACCATGTTGTCCATGGCTGGTCTCGAACTCCTGACCTCAGATGATCCACCTCAGCCTCCCAAAGTGCTGGGATTACAGGTGTGAGCCACCCTGCCTGGTCAACAGGGGCTGTTTTGTTTCCTGCTTTCATTCCAGGAATGGCACAAGGGAGGCACTCAGCAGATACATGTATCTGAGTTCACGAGGCCCCTGGAGGTTTGCTTGACTCCAAAGACCCCAGGACCACCAGGGTGTGAGACCATGGCCAGGAGAAGGGAACTGTCAGGTAAGCTGTGCAGCATATGGAATATCCTTGTGAGCTCCACCCGCCACCAACCCTGGGCAACCTCTCGGTCTGTCTTTGCCAGGCTGTGAGGTGGAGCAGAAAGAGCCTGACCTAGCATTCCAGACCCAACTGTGCCACTGCTGGCTGGCTGTGGGCTGGGCAGCTGACTTCCTCTTGCTGGAATGAGTCTGGCCATCCCTAAACGGGCAGGGGGTGGAAGAGGGGGCACTTTGGTCTGATTCAGTCATTCAGTCGACAGATATTTCCCCAAAGCCTAGTAAGTGCCTGGTGTGTGTACTGGAGATACAGCAGTGAGTGACACAAAGTTAACTATCCTGATGGACAGCAAAAACAAGCAAACATAACAAAATAGAGGCCTAGGTTGGGGGAAACGGTAAGGGTGTGCCTTAGAGGGGATGGGCCTTAGCACACAGCATGTGCTAAGGCCCTGAGGTGGGGCAAATGGGCATGTGGCATGCAGGACCCTCCTCAGTAGCCACCTCACGAACCTGGACAAAGTTCAGAGTCTACAGAGGAGGAGGCTTATCTCTGCTGTTACTTACTCATGACACTCATTCAGCACGTGAAAACCCAGCCCGCATCATTTCCCCATCTGGCAGGTCTCCCCTGGACCACGTGACTAGCTCTGTGCAGAGCCACCCCAGGAGCCCTCCTGCTGTGCCAGCCCCAGTTCCCCTCACTCCCCTGTGTGTGGGCCCCTGCCTAACCTGCCCCACCAACCTCATCTAGGCCGCCCTCACCTGTGGTCTAGTTAACCTGTGAACTCATTAAGGCTTCATTCTACCCCCAAGGCATTGGCATGTGAGGCTCCCTCTGTCTGAAACTCTCTCCTGGCTGCTCTTCTCAAGGTTGTGTTCCTTCTAGTCATTCAAGTCCCAGCTCAAAATCTCTTCTTAGAGGAGAATTTTTTTTTTTTTTTTCCTGAGACGGAGTCTCGCTCTGTCACCCAGGCTGGAGTGCTGTGGCCAGATCTCAGCTCACTGCAAGCTCCGCCTCCGGGGTTCACGCCATTCTCCTGCCTCAGCCTCCCAGTAGCTGGGACTACAGGCGCCGCCACCTCGCCCGGCTAGTTTTTTGTAGTTTTTAGTAGAGACGGGGTTTCACCGTGTTAGCCAGGATGGTCTCGATCTCCTGACCTCGTGATCCGCCCATCTCAGCCTCCCAAAGTGCTGGGATTACAGGCTTGAGCCACCGCGCCCGGCCTTCTTAGAGGTTTTTCTAACTAAGCCTTTGAGAAACAAGGGGACTCTCCTTCACAGCATCCTGTTCATTTCCTTCAGCAATAGATCAAGCCACTCTGTCTCTAGACTGCAAGCTTCCTGAAGGCAGGTGCTATGGTATCCTCTCCAAAATTCATGTTGAAACTTAATCTCCATTGTGGTGGTATGAAAAGATGGGTGTGGAAGATATCCACAACCAAAAATAAATAAATACATAAGTAAGTGTGGCCTTTTGAGAAGTCAGGAAGGCTCTGCCCTCATCAGTGAATTAGTGCCTATAAAAGGGCCGGAGGAAACTAGCATAGGCCATTTGTTTTTTGCCCTTCTGTTCTTCTGTCATGTAAAGGTACAGTGTTTACGCCCTTTCTGTTCCTTCCACCATTGAGGACACACAGGTGTCACCATCTACAAGGAACAGACCTTTACCAGACACAGAACCTGCCAGCGCCTTCATCTTGGACCTCGGAGTCTCCAGAACTGTGAAGAATTAAATTTCTAGAGCCGGGCACAGTGGCATACACCTGCTATCCCAACTACTCACGAGGCCAAGACAAGAGACAAGGAGTTTGAGACCAGTTTGAGCAAAATAGTGAGACCTCCATCTAAAAAAAGGAAAAAAAGAAATTAAATTTCTATTGTTTCTAAATTACCCAGTCCTGAGTATTTTGTTATAGAAGCACAAATGAACTGAGACAGCAGGAAACTTGCCAATCTTGTTCCCTGTTATTCTCAGTCACTGGTGTTGGATGTTTAGTAACTCAATAAATATTTGCTGGAAGAAATAAACATTTTTAGGCCAGGCATGGTGGCTCACACCTGTAATCCCAGAACACTGGGAGGCCAAGGCAGGCAGATCACTTGAGGTCAGAAGTTTGAGACCAGCCTGGCCAACATGGTGAAACCCCGTCTTTACTAAAAATACAAACATTAGCCGAGTGTGATGGCCAGAGCCTGTTATCCTAGCTACTTGGGAGGCTGAGGCAGGGGAAGTGCTTGAACCCGGGAGGCGGAGGTTGCAGTGAGCCAAGATTACGCCACTGCACTCCAGCCTGGGCAACAGCGAGACTCCATCTCATTAAAAAAAAAAAAAGAACTTGAAACAGGGTCTCACTCTGTCGCCCAGGCTGGAGTGCAGTGGTGTGACCAGAGCTCACTGCAGCCCTGAACTCCCAGGCTCGAGGGATCCTCTGATCTCAGCCACCTGAGTAGCTGGAACTATGGGCACATACTACCACACCCAGATAATTTTTAAATTTTTTTTGTAGAGATGGGGTCCCATTATGCTGCCCAGGTTGGTCTCAAACTCCTGGGCTCAAGCAATCCTCC
Source organism: Piliocolobus tephrosceles (assembly GCF_002776525.5). Taxonomy (NCBI): domain Eukaryota; kingdom Metazoa; phylum Chordata; class Mammalia; order Primates; family Cercopithecidae; genus Piliocolobus; species Piliocolobus tephrosceles. The sequence goes on from NC_045452.1 coordinate 4,586,194, forward strand.
TGCCTTGGCCTCTCAAAGTCCTGGGATTACAGGGGTGAGCTACTGTGCCAGGTCAGAAGAAATGAACTTACTAAGCACTCACTGTTTGCTAGGCTCTGGGGACACAAAGGTGACTAAAAACCCACCCAAGCCCTGACCCCTAGGGACTCATAAAATGCTGAGCAGTGGGAGAGCTCTGCTTTCCCCTATTGCTCAAAATGAGAATTCTTCAGTGGCAGATGGAGACAAGGTTGCATTTGCCTCCTTCCAGCCCTCAGCCCAGAGCAGGCACTTAGATATGCTTGGGGAATGGAAGGCATTTTCCAAAAAGATCTCATACCTTGACATGCCCAGGCCTATTTGTCACTTCACTGCTCTGTACCCCTCTTCCCCCAGGCGTCCAGACTACAGCCTTCTGTGTCAGGTTCCCTCCTTACTCTGTGGCTTGGGCTGTGACACTGACTAGCTGAGCTATCTTCTGCCAGGCTATGACTCTGTCCATGCCTTTCCGTGTCCAGCTGTAAAATGTGGCACAGGACAGCAGCTCTCTCTCAGAGACTCAGCTGCCCCTCCTCCTCTTGCCCTGCAATCTAGAACTCCTTGATCCTGAGGCTCGGCAGGCCCCATAGGGCCATCTCCAGTCTTGGCAAGGGCGGATGGGACCTAGAGATGCTCATGTTGGGGGAGATAATGTTAGGCGAGGCCTTGGCATTTGTCCCCATAACAGCTTTAGCCTTCTGAACACAAAGCCACAGCCAGATGTTGCTGCCTGGAGCCAAGGGGCTGCCTGGAAGGCCCTGGTCTGACCTCAGTTAGTGGTTGTCACTGAGGAAGACAGGCACTGTGCTAGCCTTGAATACTTAACCCATCTCAGACTCAGTCTGGTCAGCTGCAAAAGTGCAAATCACAGTGGGCACCTACTTCACTGGGTCGTTATGAGGATTAATGAGGCACTGCATGTAAACAACTGCGCACAGCGCCTGCCTGCCTCATAGAAAGCTCCCTGTGAATGTAAGCCATTCCTCCTCTGAGGCTCAGGAAAGGCAAGTCTCTTGTCTCAGATCACAGGGCTAGACAACTGGAGGAGGAGGGATATCAATCCCCACCCCCCACCCCCACTCCACACAGCAAACACAAAAGAGAACACTCCCTGGGAGTGACACCTGAAGGTCAGGGTCCCACATGCTGTTGACCTCTCCCACAGTTGGCACTTCACTTGAGAGTTTACTAGCTAGCACTCCGTTCCTCATCAACCCTGCGCCTTCAGCAGGACAGGAGTCACGTCTTCCCCCTCCCCTACCTCTGGGGCAAGCAAACTAACTGCCAAGACACTGATTACCAGTCCGGGTCTCTGCCCCAAAGGGGCTCAGGCTACCGCGTGGCAGAGGGAACCAGAGGGGGAAGAACAGGAGCAAGACAAAACGCCGAGTCTGGGAGGCCAGGGCACCGGCCCTTCCATCACTCGGTGCTCTCGGCCAGTTTCCTGCCCTTCCCAGCCTCAGTCCTCCACGGTTCCCCACGGCACGAGAGCTCCCAAGGCGGCTCCAGTAGGACTTTTCGCTTCTGGGGAAGGTGGCGCCCCTTCTACCCGGACCCTCCCACCATGCTGACAAGGGTCGCAATCCTGCGAGTGTCAGGAAACCCCCACTGACTGGAGGGAGGCGGGTGTGGGGGCGAGGCGGGAGTCGGCCCAAGGTCGCGCGGCTGCACCCTGCCCCGCGCTAGGGCGGGGTCCCCTTCGTTACTAGGGTGAAGACTGGGCCCACAGAGAGGCACTGACCGGGCTCGAGCGGCGGCCCCGCTGCCTCCGCCTCCGTCCTCATGACCCGGGCGGCGCGGGGCGCCCATGGCCCCGGCCCAGAGCGGGCTACAGCTTCCGCTTCGGCTGGGGCGGGAGGGCGGTTGGTGCGTGTCGAGTTCCTTCTCTGCCACCGCCGCCGCTGCGGAGGGGAGAACCGGAGGCGGTGGCTGGGCCGCCCCAAGCCCCGCCCCAGCCCTTCCAGGTCTCGAATCTGGAGGCCCCGCCCTTTCTCTAAGCCCCGCCCCAACTTTGATCCTAGAGGCCCCCAGCCTCCCGATTTAAATCTGCCCCGGCCATTCACCGCCTCAGCGTCGAGTGGCCCCGCCCTCTCGTCCAATCCTCGCGCAGCCGCGAAGCCCACCAAGACGCGGACCCGGAAGCTCCGCCCCTTCCCGAGCCCCGCCCCAAAGCCCGTGCATTTCGTGACAGAGGCTCCTCCCTTCAGCAAGCCCCGCCTTTGCCGGGTCCCGCTCCTTTGCCAATCTTAGCTGTAAACCCTGGTCCCGCCCAGTGTATTCCGGAGGCTCCAAACAACTCTCCTCCAACTGCCTTTAGGGATGACCCTGAGCCGGCCGCCTCTCTACCCTATACCTAACTTTATCCGTACGAGATACCTAGCCTCACTCAGGGCGCCCCTTACCTGGCGGTGCCGGGATCAAAAAATTAAATTGTAAGGGGAAGTCCTGGCCCTTGGCCCAACCTCCTGCTGCCCCCGGTCTGACAGCCCAGGCCCCGAGTCTCCGCCTTGCCGTCCAGCCTGTCCTTGGTGTGGGGTGCTTGGAAGTGCAAGCACCCTCTCCGGTTCTTTGCCGGCCCCAAGGGTCGTTGTTTGCGACGGTCCCCGGGCCCAGTCATCGGCCCTCTTTTCCGGTGCCGGAACTATCGTACTGGTGCCTTAGTTTCCCAGCCGGCAGGCGCAGTGAGGAGGAAGCGGAGGCGACACCGCTCTCACCACTGGGGAAAGGAAGGAGGCGGGCCCTGCGCGCAGCATTTTGGGAACGAGTGGAATTCTGGGAGCTGGGCCCGCCATTCTCTTGATTCACGCCTTCGCCGTAGCGGCTTTCGCCGTGCACCGAAGAGAAGGAAAAGTAGGCCAGAGCCGGTGAGGCTGGGGACGGGCGAGGGGAGGTCGAGGTGCCTGTGAGGGGCCAGGGGCTGGAGAAAGACTCAATGCATGGAACTCTGCGGGACTCGGGGAGGGAAGAAAGCGGGAAGTTTGGGCCACCCAAACATCAGCGTCGCCTCACTAGCGCCTGGAAGTAAGTTCATTAGCTCCCCCCTCAACGTGCATGCTTCTTACATTCTGTATCTCTCCAAGTGAGTGTTTTTCAAAGCTTCCAGGCAGTAATCTTGAAGTCATTTCCTATGAGTTTTTTGAATCTTGAAGTCAAATCCTATGAGGGTTTTTTTTTTTTTTTAAAGTAGAGACGGTTTCACCATGTTGCCCTGGCTGGTCTCGAACTCCTGGGCTCAAGGGATCCACCGGCCTCGTCCTTCAAAAGTGTTGGGACTACGGGCGTGAGCCATCGCGCCCAGCCGGTTATTTTTTTAAAAGTTCTTTGCATCTCTGCCCCCAGCTCCCTTTCAGGCAGTGGTCTCGTCATGCTTTCCACACTGTTGCAGCAGTTTTACTTTTTTTTTTTTTTTTTTTGAGATGGAGTCTCGCTGTGTCACCCAGGCTGGAGTGCAGTGGCCAGATCTCAGCTCACTTGCAAGCTCCGCCTCCCGGGTTTACGCCATTCTCCTGCCTCAGCCTCCCAAGTAGCTGGGACTACAGGCGCCCGCCACCACGCCCGGCTAGGTTTTTTGTATTTTTTAGTAGAGACAGGGTTTCACTGTGTTAGCCAGGATGGTCTGGATCTCCTGACCTCGTGATCCGCCCGTCTCGGCCTCCCAAAGTGCTGGGATTACAGGCTTGAGCCACCGCGCCCGGCCTACAGCAGTTTTAACTGTTGCAGAAATTTTAACAAGTTTCTCTGCTTCTAAACCTTACGTTGGATCCATTTTGTAAATAAATGCTGCTATCTTTTCATTGTGTCATTCTTTACCTATAATTTTGCAGTGGTTCCCCACTATCTTCAGCATAAAATCTAGGCTCCTAAGGCTGAAAGCCAGGGATCCTCACCAAAGGAGCCTGTCCTTTCAACCTCCTGTTCTCCTGTCTTAAGTGCACTTACGTTCCAACTTTGAGTCATTGCTCATGTCAATAAAAAGTTCACTGCTTGATGCTTTTAATTAGGTCAAGTCAGGTGCTTTCCCTTATTTTCCTCCATGACGGGCATTTCCTGCATATAGCACGTTGTCACTTTGATATTTTCTCAATATCCTTGAATGGTAAAGTAAGTGAAGGGTTAAAGGGCTGCATTAAAAGTACAGCCTCCTCTCCTAGATATGCATGGTCCTTAGGTCTGTATCTGCACCTTCTGTAGGGTAGCCACTAGCTACATGTAGCTGTTGAGCACTTGGAATATGGCCACTGGGATTGAGGGACTGGGTTTTTTATTTTAATTCTATTGTGTTTTAGTTAAGTTTAATTTAAATAGTTACATGTGGACATGAGCTACTGTATTGGACAGCTCAGGCCTGTGTTATGATTCTCAAAATGTAATAATCTACAATTAAGGGTTGACAAATAACAGTGCAACAGATTAACATGCCAATCCCCCTCCCCGACACACACAGTATTCGCTAATGGTCGTTTAGCTGAAGATTAAAGGACATAGGGTAGCAAGGACACATGGTCGATGGGAGATGCTCTCTTTTCATTCCTATTTTTACTTCTGTCCACCCCACCATTCCTCCTCACCCGACATCTTGCACATATTTGCCAGATAGTTTCCTCCAAGCCAGGAGCTGAGCTTTCTTTTTTCTTTTTCTTTGATAGAAAATGCCGCTTTGGCGTTTTTGCTAAGTTTTATGGAGTGCCAGGCCTTGAAGGAGACATGACGTGTGCCACATGCTTTCTCAGACTCTGAAATATGAACTGACTGTTGTCTCTTTCACTGTAGAACTCTCTTCCTGCCAAGATGTCTATTGGTGTGCCAATTAAAGTGCTGCATGAGGCTGAGGGCCACATTGTAACATGTGAGACGAACACCGGTGAGGTATATCGGGGGAAGCTCATTGAAGCAGAGGACAACATGAACTGCCAGGTATTCTGCTTTGCATGTGAGGCTGTGTGGGAGGAATGGCCCTGCGTCTTGAAGGACAGAAAGGTGTGGGTTGGGGGTCTTCTGTAAATTGTTCTCATTCGGCAATGATTTCCTGAGTGCCTAACACATACCAGTCAGGTGCTGTTATAGGCTCTGGGGATGTGGGCATGAACAAAACACATAGTCTGGAGGCAGAAAAGCCATTTGGAGATTTGGAATATTTTACTTTGTCTTTTTTGTTTTTTCCGTCCCCAAATTTGGGGACCTATTTGGGAGAAGTGCTCCTTCAGTAGAATCCTTCAGGTTCAGAGCCATTATCCATTTGCCTCCACTTGCTTTGCAGTTAGGAGAATCTTCTCACATACTCTGTTTGTTTCCCCTTTCTCTTGGAGGAGGAGTCTCATTTGATTATTGCAACTACCTTGTGAGGTAAGCAGGTTTGGTGGTAGTCTTGTCATCCATAAAATAGGGAGAATGAGATTAAAGGACTCATCACTCTGATAATAAATAATGGAGTAGTTTCTTGATACGGTGTCCTCATGGCACAGCTTTGCCTTTTGCATAGTCATCTGAATTTTTATAGCATTGTTTTTCAGTTGTATCTTCACACTTTCTTTGTTCTTTAAACCATTGGTTAAGAACTTGGACTTGGGAGTCAGAGATATGGGCTTGAATCCTAATTATATGACCTTAGATGTATTAATCACTCAGTTTTCTCATCTGTAAAATGGGAGTGGTATTATTTTGGGTTCTTTGATGTAGATGCCAAGACAGAATGATGCAAGGTATTTATTGGGGAAATGACAATAAAGGATAAAGGAACAAGGAAACAGTAGTAGGCAGGGAAATTTTCAGTCTGTGATGCTGGTCTGACTGGTGAAATGAGAGGGGAAAGGAAGGAGGATTGAGCAGGAAGAATCTTAGACTACAGTGTAGTTTTGAGGAAGTCTCAGCAAGGCAGTGATTGCTCATTAGAAGAGTCTAACATGGGGCAGAAATGGGCAGACTAGCACCCCTGGTGTGTTCATTCCATTGGCTGGCAGCCTGGGGAGACAGCCTCTCTCCCCAAGTTGAATGCCATAGTGGACTGCAAAGATGGAGATTGTCGGCTGCCTACACTCCTCATAGTCTGTTTTCTTTTGGAGGGAGATCTGAGCAGCACACCCTTAAGACTGCCACAGGGGTAATATCCACACCCCCAGGACTTTTACAAAGATCAGATGAGCTATATGTGTGCAATAGCTGCTCAGTGCCTCACATACTGTTAAGTGTTCAACGTATGGTACTTACTGCTTTTTTCCAGATGAGAAGGTCAAAAGATAAAACGTCTTACACCATGGTCAGGTATCCTGACCATCCATTGGTTTGCACCATTCATTTATTTGTGATTTTTCTGTAGCTTTGAGCGTCTGTCATCTTCCTGCGAGGTTGACAAGCTTGGTCAGTTCCCTGGATGCAGAGAAGTAGACCTCTGGTGACTCAGGTTTATTGCATCACTGTCAAGAGATCAGTTTATCTATTGACAGTAGATAGGTTTATCATCTCTCTTTCATATATCCAGTCCTCTGGCTTAAGGCATGCTCATCCACTTTAAGGTACTTTAATTTGGTGAGGAGAATGCAGGACTTGGGTTAGTGAATCTTAATGGGTTTGTCATCTAGCTATATGTATTTGGACAACCTCCTGGGTTTCCAGGGCCTTTGTCATCCCATCCGTAAAATGAAGGTGTCTAACCAGATAACCTGGTGGCCATTCAGAGATGCAGTCCACATGACACAAAGTGCACAGACCTTGGTGTCAGACAGACCTGGAATCAGCTTGCAGCCTGCCACCTAGGGTGACTTGGGGTGAGCTTTGGACCTTCTTCCTCCTCTGGTCCCTCTTCTAAGTCAGGGATAAAAATAGCTCCTCGGCCTGAGAAGGAACCATAGTGCAGAAGAAATGAGTAGATGCATGTCACATGCCTGAACAATGGTGGGGGGCAGCCACCTGCCTCCCTGCTTGTATTTGTATGCTAGTGCTGCCAATAACAAAGTTTCACAGACTGGGCAGCTTAGACAACACAAATTTATTTTCTCCTAGATCTGAAGGCTGGAAGTCTGAGATCAAGGTGTTGGCAAGGCTGGTTTCTTCTGAGGGATGTGAAGGAAGGATCTGTTCCAGGCCTCTCTCCTTGCTTATATTATAGATGGCTCTCTTCTCCCTGTGTCTTCACTTGGTCTTCTCTCTATAGTGTTTCTGTCCAGATCTCTTCTTATAAGGATACCAGGCATGTAGAATTAGGCCCACTCTACTGACTTCATCTTAACATAATTATATTTAAAGTTTTTTTTTTTTTTTTTTTTTGAGATGGAGCCTTGCTCCGTCGCCCAGGCTGGAGTGCAGTGGCACGATCTTGGCTTACTGCAACCTCTGCCTTCCAGGTTCAAGCGATTCTCCTGCCTCAGCCTCCCAAGTAGCTGAGACTACAGGCACCTGCCACCATGCCAGCTAATTTTTGTATTTTTAGTAGAGACAGGTTTCACCATATTGGCCAGGCTGGTCTCGAACTCCTGACCTTGTGGTCCACTTGCCTCAGCCTCCCAAAGTGCTGGGACTACAGATGTGAGCCATCATGCCCGGCTTGCCTTTTTTTTTTTTTTTTTTTTTTTAAGACAGAGTCTCACTCTGTCACCCAGGCTGGAATGCAGTGGCACGATCTCAACTCACTACAACCTCTGCCTCCCGGGTTCAAGCAGTTCTCATGCCTCAGCCTCCCAAGTAGCTGGGACTATGCCCGGCTAATTTTTTGTGTTTTTAGTAGAGATAGGGTTTCCCTGTGCTGCCCAGGCTGGTCTCGAACTCCTGAGCTCAGGCAGTCCACCCGCCTCAATATTCCAAGTTCTAGGATTACAGACGTGAGCCACTGCGCCCAGCCCTTTTTTTTTTTTTTTCTTTTGAGACAGAATCTTGCTCTGTCATCCAGGCAGGAGTGCAGTGGCACGATCTCAGTGCACTGCAACCTCCGCCTTCCTGGGTTCAAGCAATTCTCTTGCCTCAGCCTCCCAAGTAGCTGGGATTACAGGCATGGGCTGCCATATCCCACTAATTTTAATATTTTTTGTATTTTTAACAGAGACGGAGTCTCATCATGTTGCCCAGGCTGGTCTCTAACTCCTGAGCTCAGGCAGTCTGCCCACCTTGGCCTCCCAAAGTGCTAGGATTACAGGCATGAGCCACTGCACCCAGCCTTTTCTTTTTTTCTTTTTCTTTTTCTTTTTCTTTTTTTTTTTTTTTTTTGAGATTAAGCCTTGGCTCTGTTGACCAGGCTGGGGTGCAGTGGTTTGATCATAACTCATGGCAGCCTTGCACTTCTGGGCTCAAGAGATCTTTTCACTTCAGCCTCCTGAGTACCCAGGACTACCATTGTGCACCACCACACCTGGCTAATTTTTAAATTTCTTTGTAGAGACAGAGTCTTGATATGTTTTTCAGGCCGGTTACAAACTCCTGGCCACAAGTGATCCTCCTGCCTTGGTCTCTCAAACTGCTGGAATTACAGGCATGAGCCACCACATCTGGCCTGTAAAGATTTTTTGTCTCTAAATATCACATTCTGAGGTGCTGGGTATTAGGACTTCAATAATGGATTTTTTTAGCCCATAACAGGATGTAGAGGCTTCACTGGATCTACCAAAACCTAGGCACATTGAGTAAGAGCCAGCAGACTGTGGTGTAGCTGAAGCTGGCAGTGGGTGAACACTGAGCACAGTTTAGTTTGTTCAGCATATCTCAGGCTGTGAGACTTATGGCTCCTGCAGTGCCCCGTACTGTCTGTCCTTCCCAGATCCAATCATTCTGCCTTTTGGGAATGAGAACATTCTCTTAACACTTTCCCTTGCTTCTTCAATAACATTTTCTGTTATAAAAGTGGAGTGGGACCAAATGTGGTGGCTACTCCTATAATCCCAATACTTTGAGAGGCTGAGGCAGGAGGATCACTTGAGCCCAGGAGTTCAAGACCAACCTGGGCAACATGACAAGACCTTATCTCTAAAAAAAAATAAAATAAAATAGACTGGTGTGGTGGCACACGCCTGTAGTCCCAGCCATTCAGGTGGAGGCTGAGGTGGGAGGATTACTTGAGCCCAGGAAGTCAAGGCTACAGTGAGCTATGATGGTGCCACTGTACTCCATCCTGGGCGATGGAGTGAGACCTGGTCTCTCTCTCTCTCACGCGCGCGCGCACACACACACACACACACACACACACACACACAAGCACACCACAAAGATTTGGAAAAGATAAATAGAGGATCTCACTTTGTTGCTCAGGCTAGTCTTGCACTCCTGGACTTAAGCCATCCTCCCACCTTGGCCTCCCAAAGTGTTGGAATTACTGGCCTGAGCCACACCTGCCCTGTTTTGGGGTTTTAGCATTTACTTTTTATTCTATCCCCTTTCAGAAATAGTTAGACCCTGTCTCTTCCAAAAAGCAAAAAAGGTTTAAAAATTATCTGGATGTGGGGCTGGGCGCGGTGGCTCACGCCTATAATCCCAGCACTTTGGGAGGCCAAGGCGGGCGGATCACAAGGTCAGGAGATCGAGACCATCCTGGCTAACACAGTGAAACCCCATCTCTATTAAAAAAAAAAATTACAAAAAAATTAGCCATGTGTGGTGGTGGGCACCTGTAGTCCCAGCTAATCGTGCCACTGCACTCCATCCTGGGTGACAGAGTGAGACTCTGTCTCCAAAAATAATAAATAAATAATCTGGATGTGATGGCTTATGCCTATAGTTCAGCTACTCCATAAGCTAAGGCAAAAAGGATCACTTGAGCCCACCCAGCAGTTCAGGCTGCAGTAAGCTCTGGTTGCACCACTGCACTCCAGCCTGGGTGACAGGGCAAGACCCTATCTCTAAGAAAGAGTTTTATGTCAGGATAAAAGTAGATACATAGATCATGGTGCAGGTAAGCTGGGGTAGAACATAAAATGAAGCCAAGCAGTCAGTATCCAGAAATGTAAACCTGAATCCCTGTATATTGAATCAAGTCATATTCCAGTATAAGCTTAAGCAGGGAAGATCGTCAGTTCCAAAAAGTGTAGCATTCTTTTTTGTTTTTGTTTTTGAGACGGAGTCTCGCTCTATAGTCTCGCTCTGTCACCTAGGCTGGAGTGCAGTGGTGCAATCTCAGCTGATTTCAAGTTCCGCCTCCCAGGTTCATGCCATTGTCCTGCCTCCTCCTCCTGAGTAGCTGGGACTACAGGTGCCCGCCACCACGTCCGGCTAATTTTTTTTTTGTATTTTTTTAGTAGAGACAGGGTTTCACTGTGTTAGCCAGGATGATCTCAATCTCCTGACCTCGTGATCCACCCACCTTGACATCCCAAAGTGCTGGGATTACAGGCGTGAGCCACCGTGCCCGGCCAATGTTCTTAAGTTAAAATAGCAATCGTGTGGATTTCCCTGGCAGTCAGATACAGGAGACACTATTACATGATATCCTTGACAACATCCCCATACAAAATACACTGTCTTTTATGGTCCCTCAAGTAGTTTTAAGGTATCCTGTTATCTTAGCACTGTTTTTGACATTTGAAAATGTAAAATATGGCCAGGCATATTGGCTCATGCCTGTAACCCCAGCACTTTGGGAGGCTGGGCCAGGAGGATCACTTGAGCCCAGGAGTTCGGGACCAGCCTGGGCAACATAGTGAGATCCTGTCTCATATATATAATTTTTTTTTTTTTAAGGAAAAAAAGGAAATATGTAATATGAAACTCAGGATGAGGTCCCACAAATGGTCAGAGGGTGTGCATCTGAGGTTAAGCTAGGAAGGCAGGGAGCTTTTGTTCTCCTCGTTCCAACAAGCTGCAAGCCAAGCACTGGTCGCCAGTGCTGCAGGATATGGCATGTCTGTCAAAATACTGTTGGCATAAGTGAGAAAAATAACAAGACTCCAAAATATGTCCCCAATTTTATAAAAATGGGACCAAATTATAAATGATACAAGCAAATACAGAAAGTAATGGTCAAACCCATTTCACTACCTTCAACGTGACTTAATTCTTAGAAGTTTTGATGGGGGAATGTGGTGCAGAGCTCTGCACAGGCAGACATTGTGCTTTTGGGGCTTTGACACGACCACCCAATGGCTGATGGGACTGTTTGAAATCTGTTTTCTTAGCTGTGGCATAATAGCCGTCTTTGGAAAAATGGTCTCTGTATGGAATATAGTATTGTGTCACTGTATAAAAATGAGAACCCAAAAGAAGCTCTCACATGATTGGATCAGAAAATTGCCCATAACTATTGCTAGGAAAGTTTTTGAAATCTCTGAATTCAATGTAGTTGAATTTCTTTAGGCACCTAGCCCTCTAGGTTGAAGGAAAACCAGTTTTTTAAACTTATCGTATACTTCTTTCCCTGTACTGTTTGTGAGTGGATTGCATTCATCATACTCCTCTACCCCATAATACTTTTGTATTTCCTAAGAACAAAGATAGGTAGATGGCATAAGTTGGTATTCCTATTATAGCAGTGGCAACCAAGTGCCTCTGCCTTTGTGTATGTGTGAAATTGTTGTAAAGAGTGCATTTCTGGTGTATTGACAGGCCTGAGACACCCCAGCGCACTTTCACAGTCCTGGAGCTAATTTTCTCCATCTTGGCCCTAGGTATCTAAGAAAGTCCCACCACTTTGTGCTACAAAGATTCTCTCTCTCTCCCACTCAGGATGTCATTTCAGTTGAGTACCTGGCTTATACCATCTGTGTTTCATTGTGGCTGTTGAGGAAAGTTGATTAAACTGGGTTTTCCTGCCTGGATTTGATTAAGATCTGGTTCATTCAAAAGTTGCTGCCTTTGGCTTATGATACAAACACAGCTCAGGCTTATTAGCAAGCTCTAGCAGGTGTGTGTGTCATTAGACTGGGGTTTTGTCCACAGCAAGCTGTTCTCAGCCACTGCTGCAGGGAAAGCGAGAGCAGTAGTGAGCCTGATTGTTAGGGTTAAAATAGGAGTCAGATGACACTGGACTCTCCTGCTTCAGCCAGGACATAGTTCATTTATGGAAATGCCTAGATTAAGTCTTGTTGGACTTATGCAACGGCTTCTGTCAGGAAAGGAGTGAGATGTGCCCCAATGTGCTGGAGAGAGTATGGCTTAGCAGTGGCACAACTCCCAAAACACATTTTAACTGTCAACCAGATTTAGCATTTACTGAGTCTCTATTGTGTGTTAGGCAATAGAGACAGCATTTAGACATACTTTAGCTTGTTTACTTTGGTTTGTTTGTTTGTTTTTTGACAGGATCTTACTCTGTTGCCCAGGCTGGAATGCAGTATTGTAATCATAGCTCACTGTAGCCTTGAACTCCTGGGCTCCAGCCATCCTCCCACCTCAGCCTCCCAAGTAGCTGGGACCACAGGCATGCACCACCATGCCTAATGGTTAAAAATTTTTGTAGAGATGGGTGTTTGCTATGTTTCCCAGGCTGGTCTCAAACTCCTGACCTCAAGCAGTCCTCCCACCTTGGCCTCTGAAAGTGCTGGGATTACAGGCATGAACCACTGTGCCTGGCCTAGTTTGCTTTTTAACAATTTCAGGAGGTGTGATCAGATGCAGTGGTTAAGAGTGTGAGTTAGACAGAACTGGGTTCAAACTCCAGCCAGGCCATGTAAGCGTGATGTGACCTCAAGCAGGAGAATAGGGGGAAAGGGCATGGATTTCTGGGGACTGAATCGCTATGTCACTTCATCTCTTTACCTTGTAGGATTTTGTGGGGTGACATGAGCTGCTGTGGGGAAATCACCTGGGCCAGCACTTGATGTCTAATAAGCGTTCGGTAAATGTTGGCTTTGTTGTCTTGTATTTTCCTCAGCTTTGTAGGTGAGGGAACGGAGGCCCAGAGAAGCCTGGAGATGTATCTGGGGTTCAACTTCTGACAAATGGCAGAGCTGGATCTCACCTATCGGTCTTTAGGTCTATTTTGTGTCTTTTACAGAGTCATGAGTGTGGCACAGTCTCCAAAACACCTTTTTTTTTTTTCTTTTTTTTTTTTTTTTGAGACGAGTCTCGCTCTGTTGGCCCAGGCTGGAATACAGTGATGTGATCTCAGCTCACTGCAACCTCTGCCTCCTGGGTTCAAGTGATTTTCTCCTGTCTCTGCCTCCCAAGTGGGTGGGACTACAGGCACTTGCCACCACACCCAGCTAATTTTTGTATTTTTAGTAGAGATGGGGTTTCACCATGTTTGCCAGACTGGTCTCAAACTCCTGACCTCAGGTGATCCACCCACCTTGGCCTCCCAAAGTGCTGGGATTATAGGCATGAGCCCCCGCACCCAGCCCCAAAACACATTTCAATTGTCAGCAGATTCAGGTGAGCCTGAGTTGTATCCAGTTTCTCTCTTGGGTAGTCTAACCATACCTGGTGTTCATTTGTGGCACTAGAGGTTATGGTATTCTTCAGGGGAAGAAAAGGATTGGTAAGGACTTGGGAACTGGATGAAAATTTGATAACAGGCTGGGAGTGAGGAGCCTAGAGCAGAAGGTTTATGGGAAACTGGAGCCCTGGTGCCTCTGAAGGTAGAACAGGGATAGTGGGTGGAAGCTCTAGAAACCATTCCTCTAGAAACTGCTCATATACAACAGGGGTGGCCCCAGAGCATAGTTATGTTTGTTTGCTTTTTGAGAGGATCTTGCTGTGTGGCCCAGGCTGGGGTGCAGTGGCTTCATCACAGTTCCCTGCAGCCTCAACCTCCCAGAACCAAGTGATCCTTTCACCTCAGTTTCCCGAGTAGCTGGACTACAGGTACGTGCCACCACACCCAGCTAATTTTTGTACAGATGAGGTCTCACTGTGTTGCCCAGGCTGGTCTCAAAACTCCTGGACTCAAGTGATCCTCCCACCTTGACCTCCCAAAGTGTTGATATTACAGACATGAGCTACCACACCCGGCCCATAGTTGTTGTTTTCTCGCTGAGTGTTCAAGCAGAGGCTGGGTGGCCAGTTAGCACTTGAGGAAGAGAATGAATGAGTATAAGATGGCATCTAGCCAGACAGAAATCTGGGAGACAGCCCATCTCTCTATAACATGGGCTGACCCATTCTAAATAAATTATAGTCCTCTCCCTTTAGAAAGTTTATACAATGAGCTGCTTTTTCTGTAAACATGGTGCTTGAGGTTGATGCTGGCAGATTGGTATCACCCTCCCATGCCAAGCTGGTCTCACCTTCAGGCTCCCCATTTGTCCATCCTACCGTCTATCCTTGTTGACACATTTGTCTTTCCTAAGTGCTGCCTTAACCCTATTGATCTTTCCTCTATTGACAAACTTGACCCTTATCTGAAGTAATGACCCTGTCCAGTGCCTGCTCTTTTCCTTGTGCAAGCTGTTGCCTCATACCCCTCCAGTAATTTCAGGCCCTTTGTGTAGGCCCTGTGGTACCAGCTCCATTTCTCAGTCCCTAGTCACCCAAACAAGAGGGTTCTGTCTCACATTCTAGAGTATGCACTCTGGAAGGTTAGAACCACATCTGCACTCGTGACCTTCATGATGCCTTTGAAATCTGAGTGCCAGGCAATGCAGGGGAAGACAGTTTGGACCAGCAGTTTGAAGCTGTTTTAGTTAGAGTTTAGCACCTTCAAGAGCTCTTCACATCTTTGCTGCACAGCCAGGGCTCTGAAGCTAGGCCAGCTGGTTCGAATCTGGAGTTCCCTGCATTTCTGCTGTTTGACCTTGGATAACTGCTTTGGTTTTTTTAACCTGTAAAAATGGGAGCACTCGGCCGGGCACAGTGGCTCACGCCTGTAATCCTAACACTTTGGGAGGCCGAGGCGGGCAGATCACCTGAGGTCAGGAGTTCAAGACCAGCCTGACCAACCTGGTGAAACCCCGTCTCTACTAAAAATACAAAATTAGCCAGGCATGGTGATGCATGCCTGTAATCCCAGCTACTCGGGAGGCTGAGGCAGGAGAATCGCTTGAATCTGGGAGGCAGAGGTTGTAGCGAGCTGAGACCGCATCATTGCACTCTAACCTGGGCAACAAGAGCGAAACTCCGTCTCAAAAAAAAAAAAAAAGGGGGTGGCCGGGTGCGGTGGCTCAAGCCCGTAATCCCAGCACTTTGGGAGGCCGAGACAGGCGGATCACGAGGTCAGGAGATCGAGACCATCCTGGCGAACACGGTGAAACCCCATCTCTACTAAAAAATACAAAAAACTAGCCGGGCGAGGTGGCGGGTGCCTGTAGTCCCAGCTACTCGGGAGGCTGAGGCGGGAGAATGGCGTAAACCCGGGAGGCGGAGCTTGCAGTGAGCTGAGATCCGGCCACTGCACTCCAGCCTAGGCGACAGAGCGAGACTCCGTCTCAAAAAAAAAAAAAAAAAAAGGGAGCACTCATACCCACGCTGGAGGTGTTGTGAGGACTGTTTAGGTGAAGTGCTCAGTGCAGTCCCTAGTGTACATAGTTAGTACTGATGATTGCTGTGTAATTCACCAGCTTTGTCACAATGTCAGTCTGCTTTTCTGGACTTCCCTCTCCCACCAGTCAAGGCCCTCCCCACCGTGCTGTTGACTGTTAATTGATTAGCTGGTGATTTCCTTCCAGATGTCCAACATCACAGTCACATACAGAGATGGCCGAGTGGCACAGCTGGAGCAGGTGTACATCCGTGGCAGCAAAATACGCTTTCTGATTTTGCCTGACATGCTGAAGAATGCACCCATGTTAAAGAGCATGAAAAATAAAAACCAAGGCTCAGGGGCTGGCCGAGGAAAAGCTGCTATTCTCAAGGCCCAAGGTAGGTGCTCTTCATGCACAGGTTTTAAAATATAGGTTCGTCTTGTGTCTTGTAGAAAGGGGCCCTGTTACTGCCTGGGAACAGAGAGGGCTTGACCTCTGCTCTCTCCACATCTACTGCCACCCCTTCCCCTTGCTGCAATGGAGAGATCCCGTGGGGCCATGAGGCTTTGCCTGGCCTTCTCTGTCTTGCTGCATCCGGAATACTGTCTTAAGTGAAAGAGTTGATGAATCTCCTATAATAAATTTCTAGGAGGACCTTATTTTATTTTATTTTTT
The DNA here is from genome assembly GCF_002776525.5 of Piliocolobus tephrosceles. Classification (NCBI taxonomy): domain Eukaryota; kingdom Metazoa; phylum Chordata; class Mammalia; order Primates; family Cercopithecidae; genus Piliocolobus; species Piliocolobus tephrosceles. The sequence continues at coordinate 4,602,195 of NC_045452.1, forward strand.
TGAGACAGAGTCTCTCTTTGTCACCCAGGCTGGAGTGCAGTGGTGTGATCTCAGCTCACTGCAGCCTCTGCCTCCCAGGTTCAAGCAGTTCTCCTGCCTCTGCCTTTGAAGTAGCTGAGATTACAGGTGTGCACTGCCATGACCAGCTAATTATTTTTAATTTATTTTATTTTATTTATTTATTTTTGTATTTTTAGTAGAGATGAGATTTCACCATGTTAGTCAGGCTGGTCTCGAACTCCTGACCTCACATGATCTACCTGCCTCAGCCTCCTAAAGGACCGGGATTACCAGTGTGAGTCACCACACCGGAGAGGCCCTTCTTTCTAGAAGTTCTGTGTGAGAGGTGTGGGACAGCTTGCCCTTGTCTAGTTTGCCGAGCACAGAGCCCGGAGCAGATGAGCTGACTCCTGGAGTGTGAGAGCCGCATTTCCTAGCAAAACTGGGTCTTATGGATGGACACCCTGCATGTAGTTAGGGAGATCTGATAGTGGAGCTCCGTTTTCAGAAATAAAGCCTTCTTTTAGTACGTTCCAAAAGTGGGACTGTCCTTTTCCCATTCCCCTAGTCTGGCTTTGCTTCTTGGTTAGCCTAATTTGGTTTTATATTAGGTTCATGAAAAGTTCTGTCATGTTGATTAGATTAGGCCACAAAGTAATTGATTGCGGCCCTTGGAAACTGTCTTAGTGTTGATAAAAAAAGGTTTGCAGCCAGGGAAGGCACTGGATTCTCCATTGGTATCTGTAGCTGCTATACATGTTATATGTATGTGTGAGGAAAAAAATCAAACTGTGTTTTTCCTCTCCTCTCACAACACAACAATCAACAAAGAAGACTTCTGTGACCAAGCAAGCAGTCAGTTCCATAGTAGACACCAGCTGGGTGTCCTTCAGTTCTGACACTGTCTACCTGGAGATAGCCTGAAAAACCACAGGTTGAGGGCTCAGTCCCACAAGACTGCCCCTGCACCCCCCACTATTCATAAGCACAGGCCTCCAGAACATCTGAATAGCTTCAAGTCAGGCTTCTCACTTCTCCCTCCTTGGGTTCGATTAATTGCTGGAGTAGCTCACACAATTCGGGAATCACATACTTAAGTTTACTGGTTTATAACAAAGGATGTTTTATAGGCTACAAATAAACTGCTGCATGAAGAGATGCATAGGGTGAGATCTGGAAGGGTCCCAAGCACAAGAGCTTCTATCCCCATGGAGTTTCCTCCTGGCACATGGATGAGTTCTTGTTCACCTTCCTGTCAGGCTGCACGTGGTCAGCTGTCCCGAAGCTCCCCTAACCCTGTCCTCTTGGGCCTTTTATGGAGACTTCATTGGATTGACATGGTTAAAGGATGGACAACCATGTGGAGATGCCATTAGACAAAAAGGGTGTGATCTAATACTAATAGACGGGGTGGGGAGACCCTGCAAGGCCTGTCCAGATTCTTTTTGGCCTCTCTGTGCAGCATTTGTTCCTCCAGGGTATGGGGCAG
>NC_045452.1:4603693-4607039 GCF_002776525.5 Piliocolobus tephrosceles
TTATCTGAGTTCACTGGGGTGGGTGCTTGTGTATATGTCCTAGGTATCTTTTGACATCTTTCTCTTTAGATCAGGGAAAATGTTGAAGCTAAATAAATCTGGGGGGTTTTTTGTTCTGTTTTGTTTTGTTTTGTTTTTTTCCTTTGAGAAAATAAGGACTTTGTATTCATTTGGAGTTTGCTTTGGCTAAATTTTGACACCCTGGGAGGTGTCCTGGGAGAATGCCAGTACTTTGAAATAGCACAGCTATTGATGAGAGTTTAAGCTGCTGTTCCTGGCCAGTTGCAGGTTAAGCCCCAGAAGAGTTCACCTTGGAGAAGCTCTGAGAACACACAGATTGTGTCTCTTTCATCTTCAGACACGGGCACTTAGTGTGGCACTTTGTTCAGTTAACATTTGTGGAATTCTTATCAGCTCAGCTTTAACAATGCAGGTGACCCTGTCCCTTGATAAAGTCATAGGTAATTCAGGGGCCAGGCACGGTGGCTCACGCATGTTATCCCAGCACTTTGGGAGACCAGGGCGGGCAGGTCACTAAGTCAGGAGTTTGAGACCAGCCTGGCCAATATGGTGAAACCCCGTGTCTACAAAAAATACAAAAATTAGCCGGGCGTGGTGGCGTGTACCTGTAGTCCCAGATACTCAGGAGGCTGAGGCAGAAGAATCACTTCAACCTAGGAGGTGGACGTTGCAGTGAGCAGAGATTGCACCACTGCACTCCAGCCTGGGCGACAGAGCGAGACTGCATCTCAAAAAAAAAAAAAAGTAATTCAGGGGATCCTAGTGGCCAACTTCCTTGGCTCCTATACTGGCTACACAAGCAGTTTTGTGGTGATTTGGGGAAACAGATTCTTGGGAGCTTATCAGAGCATCTCAGCATTGATTGACACATCCATAGTTTTTAGTGTAGAAAGGGTGACGAGCAGCTGGGCACAGTGGCTTGCTTCCAGCACTCTAGGAGGCTGAGGTAGAGGATTGTTTGAGAGGAGTTCAAAACCAGCCTGCGAGACATAGTGAGACCCTGTCTCTACAAAAAAATTTAAAAATTAACTCAGCATGGTGGTGCACACCTGTAGTCCTCCCTACTTGGGAGGCTGAGGTGGGAGGATCACTTGAGCCTGGGAGTGTGAGGCTGCAGTGAGCTATGACCTTGCTACTGTACTCCAGCCTGGGCAAAAGAGCAAGACTTTGTCTTTAAAGAAACATAAATAGGGGCCGGGCACGGTGGCTCAAGCCTGTAATCCCAGCACTTTGGGAGGCCGAGACAGGCGGATCACGAGGTCAGGAGATCAAGACCATCCTGGCTAACCCGGTGAAACCCCGTCTCTACTAAAAATACAAAAAACTAGCTGGGCGAGATGGCGGGGCGCCTGTAGTCCCAGCTACTCCGGAGGCTGAGGCAGGAGAATGGCGTGAACCCGGGAGGCGGAGCTTGCAGTGAGCTGAGATCCAGCCACTGCACTCCAGCCCGGGCGACAGAGCAAGACTCCGGGCGACAGAGCAAGACTCCGTCTCAAAAAAAAAAAAAAAGAAACATAAGTAGTAGTAAAGAGTATAAGATACACAGGGTGAATAATTGTGACAGAAACACAGAAATTGGAAAAGCAGCCTAAAAAGATCAAATAACCAAAAAGAGGTCTTGCCAGGGATTCAGTACGGTATGAGCTACAGTATAAGCATCAAGAGGAAAAGTGATCAATTATTGGCTCTTAGAATATTGCTCGTTGAACAGATTGTTCAAGTAATGGAAGAGGAGGAAAAAAAAATCCAGCACATTAGTTAACCTGGCATCAGTTAATGAGTTTCTAATAAGCTTTGTCTTATGATACTACTTGGAGGTTACAGAACTGGTATTCTTCTGAGGAATAAGCATCAGTTAGTTGGTCAGATACAATAGGCATTTAAAGTAGGGCTTCAGGCCAAACATGGTGCCCTACGCCTATAATGCCAGCACTGTGGGAGGTCAAGGCGGGAGGATCACGTGAACCTAGGAGTTTGAGACTAACTTGGGCAACAAAGCAAGACCCCATCTCTATAAAAAATTGAAAAGTAGCCTAGTACAGCTGATGCCTGCAGTCCCAGCTACGCTGGAGGTTGAGGCAGGAGGACCACGTGAGGCCAGGAGATTAAGGCTGCAGTGAGCTGTAATTGCACCACTGCACTCCAGCCTGGATGACAGCGAGACCCTGTCTCTTAAAAAAACGAAACAAATGAAAGCAGTAGTTTTCAGCAGCAGCTAAGGATCTTGTTAGAAATGAAGAATGCAAGCCCCACGCCTGGAGTGGGGCCCAGGAATCTGCATTTTAAACAATTCCCTTGTCCCCAGTAAGTCTTAAGCATTCTATTTAAGGAGACCTGGAGCCATATTTTGACTCTGTACTAAAATATGTTACTTTAGTATAACCATTACTGAATTCATCATACTTTCACAGTAAACAGTACTTTGAATAATAATACATCACACTTAATAATAGTGAACTGCATCCTCGATCCTGGAAACTACTTTTGATGTAGTTCACCCTGGACCCATACAGGATCTCCAGCCTTGCAGATTCTCCACGTAGTGGAAACTGGCTATAACCCTACCTAGATCCTGAAAAGTGAAGGGAAATCAATCTAAAATATGTAGCTTTGTAAACAGTTTTATGTCCTGCATCTTAGGGGGAAAAATCAGTTAACGCATATTGAAAACCAGTTGTTCCGTAAGGTTTATTATGAAAAACAGTAGCCCTCCTACCCTGCCTTCACCCCACTTTCCTTGCCTCGCGATAGTCTTTCCAACTCTTGGCTATTTGTTTGTATTTACCTCCATGTCTCAACATGAACATGTTTTCATGCTATTCCTTCCTGGTTTTTTGTTTGTTTGCTTGTTTTAAGATGGTCTCACTCTCCCTCAGGCGGGAGTGCAATGGCACAATCATGGCTTACTGAAACCTTGACCTCCCCGGGCTCAGGTGATTCTCCCACCTCAGCCTCCTGAGTAGCTAGAAATACTGGTGTGCACCACCATGACCAGCTAATTTTTGTATTTTTTTGTAGAGACAGGGTTTTGCCATGTTGCCCAGGCTGGTCTTGAACTCGTGGGCTCAAGCGATCCGCTGGCCTCAGCCTGCTGGGATTATAGGTGTGAGCCACTGCACCAGGCCACCATTATCTTTTGAATCCTCTCTTCCTCCTGCTCACCATAAATATATTTCCTCTCACCCATCTCCCTGATAATGTCTGGTTAGATCATATTCAGTGTTAAATTATTAAGATGTGATTAAACTTTTTAAAAATATGGCAGTGTCATAATAATCACAGCTGAGTCATATCATAGACTAGATTACTATGGAACTTTTCCCTG
>NC_045452.1:4607139-4691540 GCF_002776525.5 Piliocolobus tephrosceles
GGCCCGCTGGCTCATCTCAGCCCTCCAAAGGCAGGTTCAGCCAGAACCATCTAGGGCCGCCAAGCCTCTGGTTCCACAAGGGCGGTGCCCAGCCCTTTATGCCTTCCTTCCTGGGTAGTGGGCGTGTCCAGCCCATGAAGGGCACAGGGCGGTGAGGAGGGTCCCCATCTCCATCCTGGACAGAGAGCCTGCTCCTTAGGAGGTCCCAGGGGCCAGGAGGTCCCCTGTGGTACTGGGAGGGGAAGAAGGTGGTGAAGGGTGGGTTTGGGCCCCTGGAATCTGTGCATTCCCAAAACAGATGGGCCTGGAGCCTTCAGGGGCGGGGCCAGCTCTAGGGACTTGTTTAATACTCTGTGGGGGCTGCCTTAAAATCCTCAATCATTTTTGATCAGGCATGGTGGCTCACGCCTGTAATCCCAGCACTTTCGGAGGCCAAGGTGGGTGGATCACTTGAGGTCAGGAGTTCGAGACCAGCCTGGCCAACATAGTGAAATTCTATCTCTACTAAAAATACAAAAATTAGCTGGGCGTGGTGGCGTTTGCCTGTGGTCTCAGCTACTCAGGAGGCTGAGGCAGGAGAATCGCTTGAACCCAGGAGATGGAGCTTGCAGTGAGCTGAGATCGTGCCACTGCACTCCAGCCTGGGAGACAGAGTGAGACTCCGTCTAAAAGAAGAAAAAAAAATTCCTTAATCATTTTTGAACAAGGGGCTCCATATTTGCTTCTTGCACTGAGCCCCACAGCCATTCTCTGACTGGCCCTGTTAGGGCAACGGTGATGGGACGAAGTGCCCTCCCTGCCGGCCCCATCCCCCCTTTCCCTCCCTGACAGCCCCCGCCTCCCAGCCTCTCAGCAGCCCCAGCTCTGCTTGCCCTCCCACCATACAACCTCCCACCCAGGAGGTTGAGGCTGTAGTGAACCGTGATTGCACCAGGGTACTTCATCCTGGGCAACAGAGTGAGACCCTGCCCAAAGAGAAAATAAGAACTTCACAGGGGGAGGTCCACATGCATAGATTGGGGAGTTCCTGCTCCCTGGTGTCGCACAACACGCCATTCTACCCTTCCTAGACAGGCCTGGGCTGATGCGGACCATGAGGTGTATCATCCTGCACTGTGCACTGTGACTAGCAGGGGGCGCTGAAACCGCATTTTCTGCGCCACATGGTGCGCATGCGTGTTCTCACCGCAGAGGCTTCGTGGCGTGCGTGGCGTGGCGTCCATAATGGGAAGATGGAGAACGGCTCCCCTTCCTTCCGGACCCGCCTGAGGGCGCACTGCGGCGGCGTGGGGATGACTTGGAGACTCGTCTCGGGGAGGAAACCGCTTCTGTCTGTGGCCCTGACTGCTTAGGCGGGAGCTGCGTGCGCTCAGCTTTTCCAGGGCACTTTTTTCTACACGGTGACTACAGAAGCTTGTTTCCTGGAACTTTCTCTTTATGCTCACCTTCTCACTAGTTTTCCTCTTTCTCTCATAGTATTTTAGTATTTATTTTACCATTAATTTTGTTCCCTGAGGACTTTTGAGGATGCAAGTGTAGCGGACTGTGGTATTTTTGGGGTTTGAGGACTTTTTCTGAGGGAACCTGTCCCATATAGATGGGGAGAGAGGAGAGCCCCAGGAGGAAGGGGAAGCCCGGCCCAGGTGGGAGTTGGGGCCAGGCCTGGGTGTTTGGCTGCCTCCTGGCCAGGCCTCAGACGGAGGAAGAAAGATCCCAGCGGCCCCCAGGATTTGATGAATTTTTAAATTTGCCTTCCCGCCGTCGGGACACATCAGGACTCTTTCACCCCCACCAATCCCCCGCCCCCAAAGAAGCCTGTGTCCCCTCCTGTCCATCCGGACACGACCACCTGACCGGGGGAACGGACACCCGGGTGCGAGCCTGACGGGGACTTGCCCATGATGACGGTGATGCTGAGGACCTGGTTCTGTCCATGCTGCTCAGTGTTATGTCCCCTGTGCGGAAATGTCTGTGCTGGACCCTGCCCACTTTGGGGTTGATGATCTTGTTGTTACTGCTGTTGAGCGCTGTGAAGGTATTGCATCAATCCCTTAGGAGATACATGCTTCCCCCAGACTTTCTCCCCATTTGTGGGATTCTTTTTCATTTGGTTCATTGTTTTCTTTCTGTACAGAAGCTTTCCAGTTGGATGTAGCCCCACATGGTTGTTTTTGCTTTTGTTACCTGTGATTCACTTTCCCAATTTAAAAAATAAATATATTCACAAGCCGTTCCATTCTTGACGAGGTTTTACCCCTCTGCTTTCTTTTTTTTTGCGTTTTTTCTTTTCCCGTTTCCAAACTATGAGCCTAGATGTAAGCTGCCCCAAAACTTAAGTGCTCCACCAGCTCCCCCACCCCCTTTTTTCTTACAGACGTTTAATGATGATGTATAATTTCAGGTCTTGTGTTTAGGTCTTCAATCCATTTCAAGTTGATTTTTGTGTATTGTATACCAGAAGGGTCCTATTTCATTCTTTTTCTAAACATGAGTTTTCTCGAAACCATTTAATGAAGAAAATCTCCTATCCCTATTGAGACTTTGTGATCTCTGATACTACTGTTTTCATTTACTTTGGAGGTATACCCAGTAGTGGGATTGCTAGATCATATAGTAGTTGCATTTTCCGTTTTTTTGAGGAACCTATCTTTTTTTTTCTTTTCTTTTCTTTTCTTTTTTTTTTGAGATGGTCTCCCTCTGTCATCCAAGCTGGAGTAGAGTGGCGTGATCTCGTCTCACTGCAAAGTCTGCCTCCTGGGTTCAAGCGAGTTTCCTGCCTCAGCCTCCCGAGTAGCTGGGACTACAGGCACATGCCACCACGCTTGGCTAATTTTTTGTATTTTTAGTAGAGACGGGGTTTCACTGTGTTAACGAGGATGGTCTCGATCTCCTGACCTGGTGGTCTGCCTGCCTCAGCCTCCCAAAGTGCTGGGATTACAGACGTGAGCCACCACGCTTGGCCTACAACTTTTTTCCATAGTGTATATCCTAATTTATCTTTACAGCAATAGTGTATAAGATTTCCCCTTTATCCAAATCCACACCAGCATTCTTTTTAAGATATTTTCAGTAACATGTATTCCAGTAGATGTGGGATGGTATCTGAGTGTGGTTTTGGAGTACATTCTTCTCTGATGAATAATAATGTTGAGGACCTTTTCTCTTACGTTTTTGTGCATTTTATGTTGTTTTTGCAGTGATGTGTATTCAGGTTTTTTGCCCAGTTTTAGTTTGGATACGTATTTTTTTAATGCTATTTGATATATTTTTTTCTGTGTACATGTTTAATAACAACCAGTTGTCACTTCTATGGTTCCCTCCTATTTTCTCACAATCTTTTTCTTTTTTGAGGCAGGTCACTCTCACCCAAGCTGGAGCACAGTGGCACATCACAGGCCCATGTAGATTGGAATATTGGCTACCTACAGCTTTGCAATGCAATTTGATATCAGTAATTGTGAGTCTTCCAACTTAGTTTGTATTTCTCAGGATTCCTTAGATGTTCAGGGTTGTTTGTGGTTCCATGTTAACATTAGCGTTGTGTATTTACACTTTTTTTTTTTCTTTTTTTCTTTTGGATGGATTGTTGCTTTGTCGTCAGGCTGGAGTGCAGTGGTGTGATCTCAGCTTACTGCCACCTCCATCTCCGGGGTTCAAGCGATTCCCCTGCCTCAGCCTCCTGAGTAGCTGGGACTACAGGAGTGCACCACCATGGCTGGCTAAATTTTTTTTTTTTTTTTTGTATTTTAGTAGAGACGGTGTTTCATCATGTTGGGCAGGATGGTCTAGATCTCCTGACCTTGTGATCCACCCACCTCAGCCTCCAAAAGTGCTGGAATTACAGGCATGAGCCACAGTGCCTGCCCACTTTTTTTTTTGAGACAGAGTCTCCCTCTGTCACTAGGCTAGAGTGCAGTGGGGTGATCTCAGCTCACTGCCACCTCCGCCTCCCGGGTTCAAGCAATTATCTGGCCTGAGCCTGTTGAGTAGCTGAGATTACAAGTATGCACAACCATGCCCAGCTAATTTTTGTATTTTTACTAGAGACAGGGTTTCACTGTGTTGGCCAGGCTGGCCTCGAACTCCTGACCTTGTGAGCCACCATGCCTGGTCTAGAATGCCTAGGATACCTTCTCTTTGGGTTCATTTGTTCTCTCCTCTGCAGAGGCTCTAATGTTGTACTTAGTCTCTCTTGTTTATATTTGCATTTGTTGGCAGTGATTTCAGTATCCCATCCAGAAAAAGATTGTTAGGCCATTTTATTGTCTACAAGTATTTGTCCCCTCATTTTTCCTTCTCTGTTTCTTTTATCTTTTTGCAACCTGTGTGCACAGGGTCAAGTTTCCCCCGAATATATGCTTATCCCATGTTTTCTCCTTGGAGTGTTTTGCTTTCAGGATTGAATTTAACTGTTTTATTTTTCATAGATTTTTGTGTATTGGGCAACATAGGGATGCTAGTTCAATCTCGTGCATGTGACTACCCAGTTTTCTCAACTGTTGTGCCTTTGGTGTGCTTTTGAAAAATGTCTGCCCTAAATGTAATTTTGGGTTGATTACTTGGCTCCCTCATTTTGTCCATTCGGTTTGTCTTTCTATGTTTATGCCAGTCAGTGATTGCTTGGATGACTGTAGGTTTTGTTTTATCTATCATCCATGTATCTACCTATCTGTCTGTAATATATCCTAATCCTATTTTTTGTTTGTTTTTTTGAGACAGGTTATCACTCTGTCACCCAGGCTGGAGTTCAGCGCTGCAAACTTGGCTTATTGCAGCCTTGACCTCTGGGGCTCAAGTCTTCCCTCATCAACTTCCCAAGTAGCTGGGACTATAGGTGCGCACCACCATGCCCCACTAATTTTTTTGTACTTTTTGTAGAGGTAGGTTTTGCCATGTTACCCGTACTCCTCTCGAGCTCCCAGGCTGAAGTGATCTGCCTGCCTCAGCCTTCCAAAGTGCCATGATTACAGGCAGGAGCCACTGTGCCTGGGGCAACCCTGTTTTAAAAAATATGTATAAATGACTTATTTTGATTAAATTGCAGGTTAGTTATATGTGAACATTTGATGACACGGAGGCTTGTGGCCTCTGACCCCATCACCCAGGCAGTGAACAAAGTGCCAATGAGGTGGTTCTTCCGCCTGCACCCCCTTTCTGCCTCCTTTTTTCGTCTGATAGTCCCCAGTGTCTATTGTTTCCATCTTTATGTTCGAATGTATTCACTGTTTAGCTCCCACTCATAAGTGAGAACATGGAGTATTTGGTTTTCTGTTCTTGCCTTGGTTTGCTGAACATAATAATCCCCGTGTCTATCCATGCTGCTTAGGACAGGATTGTGTGTTCTTTTTATGGCTGCGTAGTATTTTATGGTGTGTATGCACCACATTAAAAAAAAAAAATGTCAAATCCGCTGTTGCTGGTCACCTAGGATGCTTCCACGTCTTTGTTCTTGTGAACGGCACAGCAATGAATGCAGGAGAACATGTGTCTTTTTGAAGAAGGATTTATTGTTTTTTGGGTAGATACCAAGTGTAGTGGAATTGCTGGGTCTGATGGTAGTTCTGTTTTAAGTTCTTTGAGAATCTCTAAACTGGTTTCCACAGTGTGAACCAGTTTTCACGTTGACCAGGAGTGTCGCAGCGTTCCCTTTCCTTTGCTGCCTCCCAGCATGTTGTTTTGACTTTGGAAAAATGGCCATTCTGACCAGCGTGAGATGGTATCTCATTGTGTTTGGAAGTTGCATTTCTCTGATGATTAGTGACGTTGTGCATTTTTTCATGTCGATTGGTCACTTGAATGACATCGTCTTTTTTTTTTTATTTATTTTTATTTATTTATTTATTTTTATTTATTTATTTTTTTTGAGATGGAGTCTCGCTCTGTCGCCCAGGCTGGAGTGCAGTGGCGCGATCTCGGCTCACTGCAAAGCTCCGCCTCCCGGGTTCACGCCATTCTCCTGGCTCAGCCTCCTGAGTAGCTGGGACTACAGGCGCCCACCACCGCGCCCGGCTAATTTTTTGTATTTTTAGTAGAGACGGGATTTCACCGTGGTCTCTGTCTCCTGACCTTGTGATCTGCCCACCTCGGCCTCCCAAAGTGCTGGGATTACAGGCGTGAGCCACCGCGCCGGGCCTTATTTTTTTATTTTATGAGACAGTGTTTCGCTTTGTTGCCCAGACTGGAATGCAGTGGCATGATCTTGGCTCACTGCAACCTCCGCCTCCCGGGTTCAAGCGATTCTCCTGCCTCAGCCTCCCAAGTACCTGGGATGACAGGCGTGTGCCAAGATGCCCAGCTAATTTTTGTATATTTAGTAGAGATGGGGTTTTACCATGTTGGCCAGGCTGGTGTCGAACTCTTGGCCTCAAGCTATGTGGCTGCCTCAGCCTCCAAAAGTGCTGAGATTGCAGGTGCGAGCCACCATGCTGAGCCTGTTTCCTTAAATTTCTTTACGAAAATTTACCCTATAGTAAAAGTGCACTACCAGAGAGTAGAATGAGACACTTTGGTCCATGCGTACATTGTGTAATGATGAAATGAGGGTGTTTAACATCTCTCTTGCCTCACAGAGTTATTATTCCTTTGAGGTGAAGACATTCAGGATCCTCTTTTCTAGCTTTTTTGAAAACTACACTCTAATAATGTTAAACCTAGTGACTCTGCTGCTGTGGAATAGAACTACAGGTTTCATTCCTTTCATGGAATATGTAACTTTGTACCCATTTCCAATCCCTGACCGTGCCCCACCTTTAAACCCTAAACTGTGGTAAGAACAGTTATGCTTACTAGTTCTAAGAGAGAAAGTTTTTTAGATTGCTCCTGAGTGAGTCGATGTGGTTTGTCTTTTACTGCATAGTTTATTTCTTCTCTTTTATTTTACTTATTTATTTATTTAGAGATAGTGTCTGGCTCTGGTTGCTCAAGCTGGAGTTCAGTGGTGCGATCTTGGCTCACTGCGTCCATGACCCCCTGCGGCTCAGGTGATTCTCCCACCTCAGCTTATCTAGTAGCTGGGACTTTTGAGAAATGTCTCTTCAGGTGCATTGTCCAGCTTTGGCTGGGTTACTTGGTTTTGAATGTTTCACTTCTTAGTAGCATTAGTTTCTCATGCATACCATGTAACAATCTCTTTCAGATAAATGATTCCTCATCATGCCCTCACTATATGAAGAATGCCTTCCCATTGTTGATTGGTTCATTGCCATGCCATAGTTCTTTACCATGCCATAGTTCTTTACCTTTACCATGCCATAGTTCTTAAGTTTTCTTTTTCACATGTTGAGTTTTCCTTTTGTTAGCAACGATTTGGGGTCAGGCCAGAAAAATCACAATTTTGATGCATTTCGTTGATTTTGAGTGTATTTTCCATATATTTCCTAACTACTTTTTGTTTTTGCAACCTATGAGCATAGGTTAAGTTGCCCTGAACTTCCACTCACTCTGTGTTTTCCTGTAGAAATTTTATGCTTTGGGGTCTTGTGTTTAGGTTTTCATTTATTTCGAGTTGGTATTTGTGTATTGTGTAACATAAGAGTCCTATTTCATCCTTTTTCATGTGAATATCCAGTATTTTCAGGTTCATTAATTGAACAGACATCCCACTCCTCATTGCGTCTTCCACGCATTCTTTTGAAAAACAGGTGTTGACTCCATATAGGCATACGTTTAGATTCTGTTATGTCCGCATGGTTTCACTGTTACGTCTCTACCATAGTCTTTGGATGAGTAGATCTTTTCCATGTAATTTGAAATTGAACAGTATGAGGCCTCCAAATGAGGTTGTATTTCCTAGGATTGCTTTGCATATTTGGAGTCTATGGTAGTTCCATGTGAATTTTTAGTTGTGCGTAGTTACATTTCATGACAAGTTTGGTTCATACTGCATGTCCAGAATTAGGGGTACAATGGGGACATTGCGGTACTAGTGTACCTTACATAAGGATAAAGGATAAACTTGAGGTTTCCGTGTTTTGTGAGTTTCCAGTTTTTTCAAAATCATTTACAGAATGGACTAGCTGTTTCCCAGTTTATTTGTTTGGGATTCTTTTTATTTTTTATTTTTTTGAGATAGAGTTTTGCTCTTTTGCCCAGGCTAGAGTGAAATGGAAGTGGTGTGATCTCAGCTCACTGCAACCTCCATCCCCAGGATCCAAGCAATTTTCCCGCCTTAGCCCCCGAGTAGCTGGGATTATAGACACACACCACCATGCTGGCTAATTTTTGTATTTTTATTTTATTAGAGACGGGGCTTCACCATGTTGACCAGACTGGTCTCAAACTCCTGACCTCAAGTGGTCAACCTGCTGTGGCTTTCCAAAATGTTGGGATTACAGGCGTGAGCCACCATGCCCAGCCTTTTGAGAAATCTATTGACTGTAAGTACATTCAGATTTGTCTGTTGGCTGCCTGATATTGGCCAGTGGCATATGTTTCTTATTTTTATGCCAGTTCCTTGCTGCCTCAGTAAGTATAGCTTTTCGATGTCGTTTGACATTGGGGAGCATGAGGCATTCAATTGAGTTTCTATTTCTGGGAAGTGCTTTGGATTTTCCGGTCTTCCATGGTTCTCTGTGAATTTTGCCATTGTTCATTTATAGTTTTAAAATTGGGTTTGTCATACATGTCCAAAATTAGGGGGTACAGTGGGATTTTTTTTTACTTGCGTACTTTGAGGAAGGATGAAGTCAGGGTGTTTTGCATATTTATTCCCATGTCTAGTTTTTATTTGTTTGTGGTGTGAACCTTCAGTGTTCCTCTCCTTTGTAGCTCTATTGAAAGAGATCCTACCATATTGTTACTTGTAGTCACCCTCCTGTGGAGTAGATCACCAGCATTAATTCCTCCCCCGGAAGTGCAACTTGGTACCTATTACCAATGCCAGCCCATGCTCTCTCCTCCCCCCAGCATCTGATAACCACTATTGTACTTTCACTTTCCATTAGATAATTCTTTTTTAGTCTCCTCATGGGTGAGATGATGCAGTGTTTGTCTTTCTCTGCCTGGCTGATTCCACTAAATATAATGTCTTCCAGGTTTATCCGTGTTGCCACAAAGGATGTTATGTCATTGATGTTTGTTGATGGGGTGTATTTTGTTGTGTCTGTATGCTGAAGTTCCTTCATCCCTTCCTCAGTGGATGGACAGGTAGGTTGATTGCTTATCTTGGCTATTGTGTGTAATGCTTCGGTCAACCTGGGAAGGCAGCTATGGCTTCCTTCCATGCAGTGATTTCACTCTCCGTAAGTATATACCCACTGCTGGAATTGCCAGATGAAATGGTAGTTTTCTTTTGGATTGTTTGGGAAGCTCCAAGAGGTTTTTGTAGTGCCTATAGTAACAGTGATTTCTCCCAATAGTGCATGAGAGTATCTTTGTATGCACCTCCCTCTGGGGAATTTGTTTGAAATAATTGGTTTCTTTTTTTCAAATTAGAGTGAGTCTGTACCTGATGTGATTTTCAGTTATAGTTTAGAGATGACTAGTAATGTTGAGAACCACGTTTTTTATATGTTAGTGAATTGCACATTGTCTTTTCAGTGATGTCTGTTCAGGTTTGTTGTCCAGTTTTGGCTGGGTTCCTTGGTTTTGTTTTGTTCCTCAGTGGCGTGTTAGTTTCTTCTGAATGTCAGATAATCCCTTTCAGATACTTGATTCCTTGTAATGTCCTTTCTATCTGAAGAATGCCTTCTGAGTGTTGGTTGGTGCATTGTTTTCTTTACTGTGCAGTATTTCTTCAGGTTTTTTTTTTTTTTTTTTTTGCTGGTTGATTATTATTTTAGTTCACAGTGATTATTCTTGTAAGATATAGTCAATAATAAAAACAAGAATTTCTGACTTCTATTATTGGAAGTGTTTTCCTTCTGTTGTTTTTCTCACTATTTAACATTGATTCAGGTTTTTTGTAACTTAAGCTCACTCTGTCTTCCTGTAGGCATTTGATGCTTTGGGGTCATGTGTTTAGGTTTTAATTTGTAAGCCACAGCACCCAACCTCATTGCATCTTGTGGGCTTTCTTTTGAGAAAAATGTGTTGACTGCATACAGGCGTACGTATAGGTACTGTTATGTCCATAGGTGCATAGTTTCTTTTTATGCCACTGCCGTAGTCTTTGGATAAGTAGAGTTTTTACCTGTAATTTGAAGATGAAGAGTGTGAGGCCTCCAAACTAGTTTGTATTTCCTAGGATTGCTTTGCATATTCAGGGTCTTTGGTGGTTCCATGTGAATTTTTAGCTGTGTATAGTTAACATTTTGTAACATGTGTGGTTCATACCACATGTCCAGAATTAGCAGTGAAGTGGGACATTTTGATACTTGTATATCTTGCATAAGGATAGAATCAAGAAGTTTCTTGTGCCTGTGACCATAGGTCTTACATCTTTGAGGTGTGAATATTGGTATCTCCTTGGTAGCTATTTTGAGAAAGACACGACCATATTGTTATGCACAGTCTCCCTTGCTGTGGAGTAGAATACCAGAATGTATTCTTCTCCTTTAACTCTCTGCATGCCTGTTGCCAATCCTTGCCTGTGTCCTTTCCTCCACCCAGCCTGTGGTGACCACTACTGTATTTCTACCTTCAGTGAGTAAAATTTTTCAGCTCCCACATGAGTGAGAATGTGCAGGGTTGATCTTTCTCTTTTCTCTGCCTTTCTGATTTGATTGAACATAATATCTTGCAGGTGCAGCCATGTTGTGGGAAAGAGAAAATGCCCTGAATTTGGATGGCTGAAAATTATTCCATTGTGCCTGTGTCCTGAAGATTCTTCATCCCTTCATCTGTGGATGCACAGGTAGGTTGATTCCATCCTTTGGTTATTGTCAGTAGCGTGTCAAGAAAGAGGAGAAGGAAGCTTTGTCTCCAGCATATGAATTTCATTTGCTTTCCATGGACAGCCATGGGTGGGATGATGACATTACATGTTAGGCGCATGTTTAATTTGTTCAGGGACCTTCCAGTGTTTTTCCTAGATTGCATCCTAATTAAAGTTCCACCCAGTAGTGTGTAAGATTATCCCTTTCTTTGCCTTCTCACCAGCCTTTGCCTTATTTCAGTCTTTCTTTTTGGCAATATTCATATCAGTTGGATTGAGATGGTGCCTGAGTGTGGTTTTCATTTACATGTTTGAAATGAGTTGATCTCAAACAGTGATGTTGAGAAACCCATTCTTTTACCTGTTTTTTTTTGTTTTGTTTTGTTTTGTGGAGACAGTTTCTCTCTTGTTGCCCAAGCTAGAGTGCAATGGCACCATCTCAGCTCACTGCAACCTCCATCTCCTGTGTTCAAGTGATTCTCCCTCCTCAGCCTCCCGAGTAGCTGGGAGTAATACCCAGGTAATTTTTGTATTTTTAGTAGAGATGGGGTTTCACCACGTTGGCCAGGCTAGTCTCGAATCCCTGACTTCAGGTGATCTGCCCTACTCAGCCTCTCAATGTACTTGGAATCCAGGCGTGAGCCCCTGCACCCGGCTCTTGTACCTGTTAACTCATTTCATGTGTACTTATCCAAAGTGACTACACAGGTTTCCTGCCGAGTTTTTGTTGTGTTACTCAGGTTCCCTGCCCAATTTTTGTTGTGTTACTCAGGTTCCTTGCCCAATTTTCATTGGTTGTATGTGTTTTCATTGATAGTAGTGTTAGTTTCTGGTAAATGTTCAATGCAAACCTCCCTCTGATATGTGATTACTTACCAGTTTCTTCCAGTGTATACTATGCCTGCTGTTTCACTTGTTTTTTTTTTGTTTCTATTCCAGTGAAGAAGCTCTTCATTTTTGGTCTGTTATGTGTTTCTTTTGTCGGCAGTGGTTTTGTGTTTACTCAAGAGAAATACTAATTTCTGTTTCTTTCCCTTGGCAGTGAGTATATTTTTTTTGATTTTCTTAATCGTCCTTTCTCTTAGCCACCTGTGATGATAGGTTCAGGTTTCACTAAGCTAATGCTCACCTTCAGTTTTCTCAAAGAAGTTTTAAGCTTGCAGGTCTTGTGTTTGTTTGTGGAAGTGATTTTGCATGGATTTCTGTGTGTCATGGAAAACAAGGTTTTATTTAATTCTTTTGTGTGTGGATTTCCCATTTCCTCAAAGCCATTGACAGAATGAACTAGTCGTTTCCCATTTTATTCGGGGTTCTTTTTAGAAACCTGTCGACTATAAGTACATGTATTTTTGTTGCTTGGCTGCCTAATACTGTCCAATGGCGTATGTTTCTCTTTTTATGCCAGTTCCTTGAGGTTGAATAAGTATAGCTCTTCAGTGTAATTTGACATCGAGGAGGGTGAAGCCTTCAAATGAGTTCCTATTTCTGGGAATTGCTTTGGATTTTCAGGGTCTTCCATGGTTCTATGAATTTTAGCATTGTTCATTTATAGTTTTAAAATTAAGTTTGTAATACATGTCCAAAATTAGGGAGTACAGCGAGTTATTTTCCTACATGTATATCCTTGAGGAATGATGAGATCTGCATGTCTTGCATGCCTATTCCCATGTCTAGTTTTCATTTGTTTATAGTGTGAACCTTCAGTGTTCTGCTCCTTTCTAGCTCTATTGAAAAACAGGCTACCATATTGTTACTTGTAGTCACCCTCCTGTGGAGTAGATCACCAGCATTGGTTCCTGCCCTGGAATTGCAACTTGGTACCCATTACCATTGCCAGCCCATGCGCTCTCCTCCCCACAGCCTCTGATAACCACCACTGTACCTTCATTTCACTTAGATAATTTTTTTTTAGCTTCCACTTGGGTGAGATGATGCAGTGTTTGTCTTTCTCTGCATGGCTGATTCCATTGGACATAATGTCTTCCAGGTCCATCCGTGTTGCCGCAAATAATGTTATGTCATCAGTTTTTGTTCATGGGGCGCATTTCATTGTGTCTGTATGCCGATGCTACTTCATCTCTTCGTCAGTTGGTAGATGGGTAGGTTGATTGCATATCTTGGCTATTGTGAGTAGTGCTTCATTCAACCTGGGAAGGCAGCTGTGGCTTCCATATAGTAATTTCACTGTCCCTAAGTATTTTATATATTTAGTAGAGACACAGTTTCACCATGCATGCACATACACACTGTTGGAATTGCTAGATGACGGTAGCTAGCTTTGTGATTGTTTGGGAAGCTCCGAGAGGTTTTGTAGTGCCTATGGTAACAGTGATTTCTCCCAACAGTGTATAAGAGTATCTGTGTATGCAACTCCCCCCGGGGTATTTGTTTGAAATAATTGGTTTCTTTTTTTGTTTGTTTGAATTAGAGTGAGTTTGTATCTGAGTGTGATTTTCATTTACAGTTTAGAGATGATTAGCAATGTTGAGAACCATCTCTTTTTTTTTTTTTTAACCTGTTAGTGAATTGCATATTGTCTCTTCAGTAATGTCTGTTCAGGTTTGTTGCCCAGTTTTGGCTGGGTTACTTCATTTTGGGTGTTTTGTTTCTCAGTGGGGTGTTAGTTTCTTCCAAATGTCAGATAACAACTGCTTTTAGATGCAGGATTTATTGTAATGTAATGTCCTTTCTGTTTGAAGAATGTCTTCTGAGTGTTGGTTGGTGCGTTGTTTTCTTTACTGTGCAGAATTTCTTCAGGTTTTTTGTGTCTTTATTTCTTGATTATTATTTTAGTTAGTGGTAATTTTTTATTTTTATTTTTCCTTTTTTTGGGGGGAATTTTGCTCTGTTGCCCAGGCTGGAGTGGGGTGGCGCAATCTTGGCTCACTGCAACCTCCACCTTCTGGGTTCAAGTGGTTCTTTGTCTCAGCTTCCTGAGTAGCTGGGACTACAGGTGTGCGCCACCACTCCTGGCTAATTTTTGTATTTTTAGTAGAGACACAGTTTCACCATGCTCCTGACCTCAAGTAATCTGCCCACCTTGGCCTCCCGAGGTGCTGGAATTACAGGTGTAAGCCACCGTCCCCAGTCAGCAGTGATTATTTTTGTAAGGTAAGGTCAATAACAAAAAACTAGAATTTTTGACTTCTATATTGGAAGTGTTTTTTTTTTTTCTGTTTTTATTTTTTCCTATTGTTTTCTTTTACAACCTGCCAGCTTAGATTCAGGTTTTCCAAAACTTAAGCTCACTCTGTGTTTTCCTGTAGCAGTTTTACGCTTTTGGGTCTTGTGTTTAAGGTTTAATGTATTTTGAGTTTATATTTGTGTATTCTCCCAGTCTTTAGGATGCCTTTTTTTGTTTGTTTCATTGTTTTCCTTTCCCTGTAGAAGTTGTAAAGTATCCCTAATCTCGCATGGTTATAGTTTCATATGTTAGCAGTGATTTTTGTGTTCAACACCCCACTTCTACAAAACACACACAAACACGCACACACACAGCCAAGCCTTGCATTGTCTGTGGGTGTAGTTTCCCTACCTTTTTTTTTTTTTTTGTATTTTTAGTAGAGACAGGGTTTCACCGTGTTAGCCAGGATGGTCTCGATCTCCTGTCCTCGTGATCTGCCCGCTTCGGCCTCCCAAAGTGCTGGGATTACAGGCATGAGCCACTGCGCCCAGCCCTTTTTTTTTTTGTTTGAGATGAAGTTGCGCTCTTGTCTCCCAGGCTGGAGTGCAATGGCATGATCTCGGCTCACTGCAACCTCTGCCTCCTGGGTTCAAGTGATTCTCCTGCCTCAGCCTCCCAAGTGTCTGGGATTCCAGGTGGCTACTACCACGCCTGGCTGATTTTTGTACTTTTAGTAGAGATGGGGTTTCACCATATTGACCAGGCTGGTCTCAAACTCCTGACCTCAGGTGATCCGCCTGCCTCGGCCTCCCAAAGTACTGGGATTACAGGCCTGAGCCACCTCGCCCGGCCACTTTTTTTTTTTTTTTTTTTTTTTTTTTTTAATGTTATGAGGCTTTTTTACCTTTTGCAGCATGTGTGCATAGACACAGGTTTCCTAAAATATATGTCCACTCTATGTTTTCTTATAGGATCTTTACAGTTTCAAGATTGAGTTTAGGTCTTTAATTCATTTTGTGTTGATTTAGTGTATTGTGAAATGTAGGGGTCCTATTTCAGTGTTTTGCCTGTGGATAAAATCATTGATTGAACCAGACTCTCCCTTTCCCACTGTATCTGTTTGGGGTTTTGAAAAATGTGTTCCCTACATATCATGTTGGATTGAGTATCTGGCAATCTCATTCTGTCCCTTAGGTCCTCGTTCTGTGTTTGTGACAGTCATGGATTGTTTGGATAACTGCAGATGCTATTTTCACTTATTATTTTCTTTGCTTCTAACCTTGAATTTTCTTTTTTTTTTTTTTTTTTTTTCTTCTTTGAGACAGAGTCTCGCTCTGTGGCCGGGGCTGGAGTGCAGTGGTGCGATCTTGGTTCACTGCAACCTGCGCCTCCCGGGTTCAAGCGATTCTCTTGCCTCAGCCTCCTAAGTAGCTGGGACTACAGGCACCTGCCACCACACCAGGCTAGTTTTTGTATTTTTAGTAGAGATGAGGTTTCACCATATTGGCCAGGGTGCTTGTGAACTCTTGACCTTGTGATCTGCCCATCTTGGCCTCCCAAAGTGCTGGGAGTAGAGGCATGAGCCACAGTGCCCTAACCTTGGATTTTTCTTTTAATGCTTTCTACTCTCATTATTATAGTTTAAAGCGTACATAATCAAGTTAGTTACATCTGTTGATTGCATGACGCTGAGTCTTGGGGTGCCAGCAACCCCATAACATAGGCAGTGAGCAGAGGGTCCACAGGGTGGGTCTTCAGCACACGCTCCCCCTCCCTAGTTTTTTTTTTATTGGTCTAGTGGTCATTCCAGGTGTCTGTTGTTCTATTCTTTATATTTAAGTCCATTCAAAGTTTAGCTCCCACTTACAAGTGAGAACATGTGGCATTTGGTTTTCTATTTGGGCCTTAGTTCACTTATGATGATGGCCTGCAGTTTCCATCTTCTGGGCTCAGGTGATCTTCCCACCTCAGCCTCTGGATTAGATAGGACTACAGGTGCCCGCCACCACATCCAGCTAATTTTTTTATTATTGTAGAGATGGGATTTCATCATTTTGCCCAGGCTGGTCTCGAATTCTGGACTCAAGCCATCCACCTGCCTTGGCCTCCCAAAGTGCTAGAATTACAGGTGTGAGCCACTGTGCCGGACTCTCATCCACTGTTGATGGTTAGGTTGATTCCATGTCTTTGACATTGTGAATAACACTGCCATGAACATACGAGTGCCTGTGTCTTTCAGATAGAAGGATTGATTTTCCTTTCGGTAGATGCACAGGAGTGGGCTTACTGGGTGAGATTGTAGTTCTGTTTTCAGCTCTTTAAGAAATCCCCGATCTACTTTCAAGGGTGTCTGTACTAGTTTTTATACCCCGCGGAAGTGTACCAGCGTTTCCTTTCCTCGACTGCCTCGCCAGCGTGTGTTCTTTCTCTGCGTGGTCCTCACCATTGTGACCTGCGTGGGATGGCATCTCTCATGCTTTTGATTGGCAGCTCTCTGGTAATGAGTGAGTTTGAGCATGTTTTCCTATTTGTTGGTTGCTTGTTGACTTTTGAGAAGTGTGTGTTCACATCCCTGGCCCGTTTATTAATGGGATATTCTTTTTCTGTTTATTCCTCTGGTTGACTTGTTGAAGGGCCTTGTAGATTCTGCATATTAGACGTTGGTCAGATGCACAGTTTGGGAATGTGTTCTCCCATTCTGTACGCTGTCTGTTTACTCTGTAGGTAGTCTCTCTTGCTGTGCGGCAGCTCTTTCAGGTGTTAAGTCTGACTTGTCAATTTTTATTTTTGTTGCTGTTGCTTTTCAGGACTTAGCCATCTAAATGCTTTGCCAAAGCCTATGTGGAAAAGGATATTTTACAAGTTTTCTTAAAAGGTTTTAATAGTTTGAGTTTTTACATTTAAATCTTTCATTCATCTTGAGTTCCTCTTTGTGTCTGGTGTGAGGTAGGGGCCCACTGTTATTCTTCTGCACATGGCTAGCTGCTTATTTCAGCATCATTGATTGAATAGGGTGTCCTTCTCCTTTTGCTTACATGTGTGGATTCTATGTTACATCAGATAGTTTTCAGTGTGTGGTTTTACTTCTTGGTCCTCCCTTGTGTTCCACTGCTTTGTGTGGAAGCGGGTACCTAGCTTTTCCCTGAAATTTGAAATCAGGGAGTAATGTATCCGACATAGCCTGAATGTCTCAGGATTGCTGAGGATGAAACTCAGGGTACTTTATGGTCCCACATAAATATTAGCAGCGCATATTT
Source organism: Piliocolobus tephrosceles (assembly GCF_002776525.5). Classification (NCBI taxonomy): domain Eukaryota; kingdom Metazoa; phylum Chordata; class Mammalia; order Primates; family Cercopithecidae; genus Piliocolobus; species Piliocolobus tephrosceles. Next base: position 4,624,334 of record NC_045452.1, read on the forward strand.
CTATTTCTTTCAACACATGTGTTGTATAGTAAAGGAACAATACAATGAGAGAATAGAGTGGGGCGTTTTGGTCCATGCATACATTGTGGAACGATGAAATCAGGGTACTTAGTGTTTCTGTTACCTTTTCCTATTGTTTATTCCTTTATGGTGAGAACCTTCAGTATTCTCCTGTCAAGCTGCTTTGAAAGTGATGTGCCGATACTGTTAACCCTGATCACCCTGCAGTGGAATAGAACAACAGAATTTTCCTCCTCTCGTTTATGTGTAACTTGTACCCTTTTACAATCCCTGCTCATTTCCCTCTTTCCCCCAATCCCTGGAAACCAATATTGTGCTCGCCAGGTCTTTGAGATAGAGTTTCTCAGATTCTGCATGTGTGAGATGACTCAAGGTTTATTTCTCTCCCCCTCACTTATTTAATTTACCCTCATGTTCTCCAGGTGCAACCGTGTGGTTCCCCACGATATGATTTCGTTGTGCTTTCCTGTGTGAAGAGTATCCCAGTGTGTACATGTGGAACAGCTTCTTTCTCCCTTCATCTGTGGATAAGCAGGTAGGTTGATGCTTACACTGGCTCTTGGGAACAGTGCTGGATTCCACATGGGTGGGTAGATCTATCTTTGGTGTCCTGATTTCAGTGGCTTTGAGTGTGTTCCCAGTAGTAGAATTGCTGGTTGAAGTGGTAGTTGGAGTCTTTTAAGGTTTGGAGGAACCTCCAAGTGGTTTCTGTAGCGTGTGTACTACTTTACTTTCTCACGAACTGTGGAGAAGAGTGTCTCTTTCTCTCTCTCTTGTAATACACACCAGCATTTGCCTTTCTTTCAATGTTCTTTTGTCTCTTTTTTTGTTACAAAAAATGAGATGGTGTCTAAGTATGGTTTTGATATACATTTTGCTTGTGGTTAGTGTTGTTTGGCAAGTTATTGTGAACTTGTTTCAATGTGACGTGTAAGACTGGGCAAAGGACCTGAAGACCTGAGATGGATGCACAGGTAAAAGACTCTGAATCAACATTACTGATCCTCATGAGAAGTCAATCAAAACCACACTCAGATGTCATCTCACTCTGGTGACAATGAATGTTACCAAAATGAGATAGCAGTTTCATTGCGGTAGAGTATGTGTGTATAACCAGTGGGTGCAAGGGACATTTTGATCTATGTAAATGTAGCATCATAATGAAGTCGCAGTGTCTGGCACCTCTGTGAGCTCCAGACTTATGATTTCTCTGTGGAGAGAATATTCACAACTGACGTTTGTAGCTGTTTTGAAAATTTTGGTTTTCTGTTCTTGCCTTTTGTTCATAATGGCCTACAGCTCTGTCCAGGTTTCTGGTAAGGGCATGGATTTGTTTTTTATGGCTGTGTAGTGTTCCGTGGTGTGTATGTACCACATTTCCTTTCTCTGATCCACTGCTGATGGGCACCAAGGCTGATTCCATGTCTTTACCATTGTGAGTAGTGCTGCCGTGAAAATACAAGTGCATGCGTGTTTTGGATGGAAGGATCGGGTAGATCCTCAGGAGTGGGGTTGCAGTGTTTGGTGGTAGTTCTCTGTTAGGTTCTTTGAAAAATGTCCACACTGCTCTCCAGGGGGTCTGAACTACTAGTTTGCATTTCCTCCAATAGCGGACCTGCATTTCTTTGCTCATCTGCCCCACCAGCCTCTGTTGTTGTGGACTGTGTGTCATAATTGCCATTCTGACCAGTGTGAGATGGCATCTCAGTATGTTTCTGATTTGCATTTCTCTGATGATCAGTGAGATCGAGCATGTTTTAATTCTCATTGGTTACTAGTACACCTTCTTTTAGTGTGTGTTCATGTCCCTTGCCCATTTATAAGTTGTTTTTTTTTTTTTTCTGATTTTATTTATTTAAGTCTTTACGGTAAATCCTGTATATTAGATGTTTTTCAGATGCGTAGTTGGGGAGTATGTTCCCTCATTCTATAGGCTGTGTGCTGACTCTGTGGTTGTTTCTTGTGCAGCAGCTCTTTTGAGTATTAGGTCCCACTGATCAGTAATTGCTTTTGTTGCCGTTGCTTTTGGGGACTCGACATATAAATGCTTTGCCAAAGCCTCTGTCAAGAAGGGTATTTGCTAGATTCTCGTGCAGGCTTTTTTCATTTCAGGTCTTGCATTTTTATGTGTTTATATATTTATTTAGAGACCGAGTCTCGCTCTGTCATACAGGCTGGAATGCAATGGAGCGATCTCGGCTCACTGCCCCCTTCCGGGTTCAAGTGATTCTTCCGCCTCAGTCTCCTGAGTAGCTGGGCGTACAGGCACGCGCCACCATGCCCGGCTAACTATTGTTTTTTTTTGTTAGAGATGGGGTTTCACCATGTCAGCCAAGCTGGTCTTGAACTCCCGACTTCAAGTCATCTGCCCGCTTTGACTCCCAAAGTGCTTGGATTCCAGGCATGAACCGCCGCGCCCAGCCCAGGGTTTTGCCTTTCAATCTTTGATTCATTTTGAGTTGCTTTCTGTATATGGTGAAACATAGGGGCCCAGTGTTATTTCTTCTACATCTAGCTAACCACTTATCTCAGCACCACTTACTGATAGGGAGTCCTTTCTCTTATTTTTGTTGATTTTTTTCAAGTGTCAGATGGTTTCAGGTGTGCAGGTTTATATCTAGGTCTTCTAATCTGTTCCATTGTTCTATGGAACCAGATCCCCAGCTTTTCAGTGAAAATGCCAAGCTACTACATTGTCTATGGGTGTTTCCTTGTTTTAACGTATTTTAAATACCTTTAGCAGCCTACGTGCATGGATTTCTTTTCTAAAATACATGCACACTCTATGTTTTCTTGTAGGAGTTTTGTGGTTTCAGAAATGAGTTTTAGGTCTTTAATGTATTTTGTATTGATTTTTGTGTTGCGTGATATAAGGCTCCTATTTCAGTGTTTTGTATGTGAATATTCAGTTTGCTCAAAATCATCTATTGAACAAGTTCTCTTTTGCCCATTGCGTCTTTTTGGTGTCCTTTTGAAAAATGTGTTCACTGTATGTAAATTGGGGTTGAGTATTTGGTTTACTCCTTCTGTCCACTTTCTTAGTTTATGCCAATAAAATACTGTTTGCATAATTATAAAAGTTTGTGTTTTTCATTCATGTTTTTAGCTTCTAATTTTGTATTTTTTAACATAATTTCTATGTTTATTATAGACTAAAGGGTACAAAGGCAGATTAGTTACTGCCTTTGGTATATTGCATGACACTGAGACTTGGAGTCCAAGCAACCTTATCATGCAGGCAATGGGTGTACCCACCAGGTAGGTCTTTAGCCCATATCTCGTCCCTTCTTCCTTTTTCATCTGATAGTCACTAGTGTCTGTTGTTTTCACTTTTATGGTAAGGTGTATTCCATGTTAGCTCCACCTTAGAAGTGAGAACATGTGGCATTTGGTGTTCTGTGTTTTCCTTATTTCTCTTTAAATAATGGCCTCCAGCTCCTTTCATGTTGCTACCAAGGACATGATTTCCTCGTTTTTTTTTAATGGCTGCCTAGTTTTTTGTGGCATAGGTGTACCACATTTTCCTTTTCTGATCCACTGTTGATGGGTACCTAGGTTGATTTCACATGTTTGCCATTGTAAATAGTGCCATCATGACCATTTGTGTGCATGTGTACTTTGGACAGAAGAATTTATTTACCTTTGTGTATACCCCAGTGGTGGGATTACTGAGTCAGATGGTAATTCTGGTTTAAGTTCTTTGAGCAATCTCCGGAGTGCTTTCCATGGTGTCTGAACTACTTTTCATTTTCACCAAAAGTGGACCAGTGTCCCCTTTCTCTGCTGTCTTGCCAGTGTCCTTTTTTGTTTTTAACTCTGTAATCGCCATTCTGACCAGCATGAGATGATATCCATTGTGCTTTTGATTTATATTTCTCTGACAATTAGGTTGAGCATGTTTTCACTTTTGTTGGTTGCTTGTACTTCATCTTTCGAGAAGTGTGTGTTTATATCCATTGCCTATTTATTAATTGAATATTTGGGGAGTTTTGCTAATTGATTTGTGTAAGGTCTTTAAGGTAGATTCTGGATATTAGACCTTGGTCAGGTGCATAGTTTGGGAACATTTTCTTTCATCCTGTATGTCATCTGTCTACTCTGTGGGTAATTTCTTGTGTTGTGTGGTGGCTCTTTAGTGTATTAGGTCCCACATGTCAATTATTGCTGTTGTTGCAGTGTCATGTGGGGTCTTAGGCATATAAATGCTTTGTCAAAGCTGATGTCGAGAAGGGTATTTCCTAGGGTCTCTTGTAGGATTTTTGTACTTTGAGGTCTTCTATTTACATCTTTCATCTGAGTGAACTTTGGTACATGGTGAGAAGTAGAGGCCTAGTGTTACTTACTCTTCTGCATATGGCTCACCAGTTATCCCCAAGACTGTTGAAAAGGGAGTTCTTTCCCCATTACTTATCATTGTGTATTTCATCCGGAATCAGGTGGTATGAGGTGTGTGAGTTTACTTCAGGTTCTGTGTTCTCTTTCACTCATCCATGTGGAAGCAGGTCCCTAGAGTTTAAGTGAAATTTCACATCAGGGAGTGTGATGCATCCAATGTAGTTTGGATTTCTCAGAATTTCTTTGGAAATGCCCTGCATGAACTTCAGTTCATATGAACTTCAGCATTGTTTCTTTCTATGTCCTTAAAAACAATTTGTCCTGTAGTAAAAGTATACGATTAAAGAGTAGAGTGGGACATTTTGATCCACGCATATATACCTTGTGTAATGATGAAAGCAAGGCATTGACTGTCTCTGTTACCTTGTGTAGTTATTATGTATTAGTTCTCTGTGGTTGCAATATTCAGAATCCTTCTTTTCAGCCTTTTTTTGGAAAATATGGTAGGATACTGTTAAGTCTAGACACCCTGCTGTGGAGTGGAACAGCTGAATTTATTCCTGTCATCTGAGTGTAACATTGTATCCATTTCCCAGTTCCTGCCCCAGCTCCCCAACCCACAGCCTCTCTTCACCACTGTGGAACTTTCTATATCTAGGAGATAAGGTCATTTAGAGAGAAAGTTGATCTCATTCTCACATGCATGAAATCATGCCACGTTTGTCTTTCTCTTCCTGGCTCATTTCATTGAAAGTCATGTCCTCCAGGTTTCTGTACGGTGCTGCGGATGACATGGTTTCATGAATTTCTCTGGCCGAAGAGGATGCCGTTGTGTACCGCAGTTTTTTATCCCTTTATCTGTGCATGAACAGGTAGGTTGATTGGATACCTTCGCTATTGTGCATAGTGCTTCAGTCACCATAAGAAGGCTGGTATCTCTTCAACATAACAGATTCCATGTGCTTTCTGTGTGTAACCAGTGGTGGGATTGCTAGGTGAACAGGTAGTTGTAAAATGTTTAAGACACCTTCAACTGTTTCGCTTCGTGTGTATAGTAATGCACATTCCCACCAATAGTGTATAAAAATCTCTTTTTCTGCATTTCTACATTGGCCACTGCCTGTGAATGTATGGGGTTTTTTTTTGTTGTTGTTTTTGTTAAGTTTCATTCTAATTAGAGTGAGAGGTATCTGAGTGTGGTTTGCACTTAGACATTTGTGTGAGGATTAGTGAAGCTGAGCAACTTCTCTGTGACCTGTCAGTCAATTTCGTGATTACTTTTCAGATGTGCCTGTTCAGGTTCTTTGCCCAATTTTAGCTTGGATATTAGGTTTTGTTCATTTTCCGAGTTAAAGTAGTGTTAGTGTCTCCTACATGTTAGATTGCAACCCCTTTCACAGATATGATTCTGCTGAACTTTCTTTTAATCTGTAGGATGCCTTCGTTTATTATTATTATTATTATTATTATTATTATTATTATTATTATACTTTATGTTCTAGGGTACATGTGCAGGTTTGTTACATATGTATACATGTGCCATGTTGATGTGCTGCACCCATTAACTCATCATTTACATTAGGTATATCTCCTAATGCTATCCCTCCCCGCTCCCCCGAACCCACCACAGGCCCCAGTGTGTAGTGTTTCCCTTCCTGTGTCCAAGTGTTCTCATTGTTCAATTCCCACTTATGAGTGAGAACATGCGGTGTTTGGTTTTCTGTTCTTGCGTTAGTTTGCTGAGAATGATGGTTTCCACCTGCATCCATGTCCCTACAAAGGACATGAACTCATCAGGATGCCTTCTTTAATGGTTCGTTGTTTCTCTTTCCCATGCGGAAGCTCTAAAATGATGTATAGTCCCATGTGTTTGTATTCACATTTGTTAGCAGTGATTTTTGTGTCCCATCCAAAAAGAACAAAGAATAAGAAAGAAAAGGTATTGCCAAATCAATTGCATGGTCTAAGGGTTTGTTGCCGTAGATAATTTTTGCTTTTGTTTTCTTTCTTTTTTGCAAACTGCATGCATAGACACAAGTTTTGCTGAAATACAAACTCCCACTTATAGGAGCTTTGCGGCTCCAGGACTGGATATAGGTGTTTATTTTGTGTTGATTTGGGGGTATTACATGTTTCAGACCCTGAAATGTTGACTTCTTTGGCTTGTTTTTGTCTGATATACCACAGTGGGGGTTGTGTTCAAATTAAGCTGTGGGACATCCTTTAGATACTGGGCTCAAACAATTCTCTCCTTCCTTGATGTTCACTTAGGGGAGAGGTGTCAGACAGTCTGGGAAGATCCACAGTGGAAAAAGTTTATCTGTATTTCGTGGAGATGGATGGCCAGCTCCCTTCTGCCCAGGACTTCTGGAAAAGGCCAGCCCTACTACTTGCTTAAATACCTCCCATCTCCAGCCCTTCAGTAAATATTTAAGTGATTCATTAAGTATTTACAACTTTAAAAAGCAGAATAACCCAGTGGAACTTGAATTTAACTAGAATTTAAGTTTGAGAGTAGCTGGTCAGTAAAACAAGTGTGGTAGATTGGGTGACATACTATGGTTTTTAGGGGTTTTTTGTTTTGTTTTGTTTTTTTCTTTTCCTTAAACAGAGTTAACAATAATTAATTTGAATAAAGAAGGAAAAGATTAAATGGTTGGTGTTGTTCAGCCATAGCCTCAATTTGACATGCTAGACTATGAATCCTAAAGACTGGTATACGGTTACTGCACTGGAGTTACTGTTCTCATTCTAACACTATAGAACATTTTGAATAGTGTTTTAAAATTTTATTTTAATGAAAGGTAAAAAAAAAAAAACTCTTACTTATACACTAAAGAAAATAAAGATAAAATGGTCTCCCATCTGCCTGGCAAAAGACCCATGGCCTGATCCTGGCCAGCAGGAGCAGCTGGTGTTGAAGAGCAGGGGCCAGATGCAGCTGAGCCGCCAGCCACCTAGATGTGGTTCCCTGGTGTCACGGTCTGGGTGAAGGATGGTGCAGAGCCGGTGTTCTGGCCAGCATCCCAGTGGGGCCCCAGCCACTGCAGGATGTTTCCGGCCTACTGGGATTCGGGCTCCAGCTGACAGGACAGCTTGTAGCTGCAGGACAGAGAGGTAGCTGTGAGGCCACCATGAGCCACACATTAGGTCCCCTCTCAGTGCATGCCCAGCTGGAATCCTGGGTCCCCAGCGGTCCCCATGCAACACGGTTTGATGCTGGCCGTGGAGTCATGGCCATAGGCTCTCTGCATCTCACCACAGGAGAGCCTCCTCTAGGCCAGGTGGGGTGGCTCACACTTGTACTGTCAGTACTTTGGGAGGCTGAGGTGGGTGGATTGCTTGAGGCCAGGAGTTTGAGACCAGCCTGGACATCATCATGAAACCCCACCTGTGCCAGAACAACAACAGCAGAACAACAGGACACGGTGGTGGACAGCAGTAGTCCCAGCTGCTTGGGAAGCTGAGGAAGGGCTTGAGCCCAGGAGGCAGACGTTGCAGTGAACAGAGATGGTGACACTGCAGTGCAGCCTGGGCGACAGAGCCAGACCATGTTAAAAAAAAAAAATGGAGAGCCTTCTCCCACCCTCTGCCCATGTGCCAGGCCCTCACCTCTCCTTGTCACTGAGCTGCTCCATTCTTGAGAAACAGGTGACAAATTTCTCCAGAGGCCGAAGTTTGTAATTCATGGCAGCCACTTGGAGCAGCTGCATTTCCTGCAGAACTTGGACCTCCTAGAGACAGAAGGCAGGATGCTGACAGGGCCTGGGTGGAAGATGCTGAGGGGCCCTTTTACAGGCAGGGAGAAGGGGCTGGTCCCTGGGGCAGTTTTCTGAAGGGGCCCCATGAAGGCCCCAGCCTGTTCCCAGAGTTGGATGTGAACAGCCCCTCCTGCAGGAATTGGTCTTTGATTCTAGTGCCTTTCCGACTTTTTCTACTGGGATAGGTCTCCTCCTCTTGTGTGTGTCAAACCCTCCCAGTGAACCTAAGATGTAGAGGATGGAGCCAGGGAGTGTTCTGCCCAGGGTGGACTGTGACGTCCACGTCCCCACCCTCATCCAGCGTGAGTGCCCCAGCTGCTCACCTTCCTCCTCTTGTTGGTGTTGCCCTGGAAGGCAGACAGAGTCCATCAGAAAGGTCCCTGGCCCACAACAGCCCCACCCCATCCCTTCCCAAGCTGCACTACTGCCAGGGCCACCAGGGTCAGGGCATGTGCACATGACAGAACTTGAACCTGCCTCAGGCTCCGGGCTCTAGGGCAGGGGGCATGGGAGCTGAGGCTCGGGACCTTCTGCCCCAACCCTCTCTGATGACAGACAGAGAAACTGAGGTCTCTCGTAGAAAGAAAGTGCTCGGTTAGCCTGGAATTGCCTGCCCTTGGAAAGGCTCAATTTCACCCTCCTATTATGGGACTACCCTAGGGAAAGGCTGAGTCCAGTTCAGCCCACACCTCAGCAGTGTTGCAGTCGGGCAGCTCTGCAGCTTCACCACTCAGGGATAGGGACTGGTGGCTGCCATGGAGCCTCTATCAGTCAGAGGTGATGAGATGGGCCTGACACCCCTACCCACAGGAGCAGCTGTGAGGCTCTCAGGAGAGGAGGTTTTCCAAGGGCTGAGATCTAAGGGCTCCGTCCAGGCCCCTCTCCTCCCAAGCCTTAGGATCCTGATTCCCAACCAGCCTGCCCTAGGCTCACTCACATCCAGATCGTCCGGGATGGCCGAATCCAACCTGTGTAACTCAGTCAGAAAATCCCCCAGGAAGGGGACCACGCCCTGTGCCATGGAGGGGTGGGGAGGTGGGAGGGGTAGTGGTGATGAGTATTGACCCTCAGGTGCCTGCCCAAGGCCCTGTCCCATGAAATCCCATCAGCCCCTGTGTCCCAGAACCCCCGTCCCCAGGTCTCCCAGTTGTAGCAGCCAAAGACCCTCAGCTGCCTTTCCCAATTCTCTGCCTCCTCTATACCAGCTGACCTCCAAGTCTAGCAATCACTCCTAATTACCTCTATGGTGGGATTTTAACAAGTCACAAGTTCCTGTGGTCCCAGCCTTACCCTTCCCCACATCCACTCTGAGTCCTGCTTTCCCAGACCCTTGCTCTGGTCTCTCCAATGGAGGTTTTCCAGGCCTAGTGGCCATAGGAGGACAGGGCTGGGGAGGAAGCCCCCGCTGTCTTGATATGGAGGTCTCCAGCTGGTGGGGAAAAGAGTCCTGTCCTCTGATCCCCTGCGGTCCCTCCATGCCACAGTCTCACTCACCTTCTTCTGCCTCCGCAGCCTCATCTGGGCTCTCTGGGGGTTCCTCTCCTGGGTGGCCACCTTAAAGCTCCCCGCCTGCCAGGTGTCAGGGACAGGGACAGTGAGGCTCTCCTCCCTTCCCCCAGTTACACCCCAGCCACCCCACACTTGGATCTCCAGGGACTGGCGTGAGTCACCTAGCACAGTGCTCATACCACCGGCCAGCTCCACACCCCCTGTGTGTGTCACCCGATCATGCAGCCGGGCCTCCCTGAGACTGTCTCCTCTTCTGTAAAGAGCCATGAAAACCACAGCTACCTCACAGGGCCTCTTGAGTGCTCAGTTCCCTGCAGCTGTTGTCATTGTTCTCCCCCTCATCCCTCTGAGGAAGAACTATTCACGAGCACCCTCCAATTGCTTTCTTTTCTTGAACCTCATTTCCACCCTGTGAGGCCCGCACTACAGGCTCAGCATCCCTTCATTTTCCAGATGAGGAAACAGAGACCCAGAGTGGGCAGTGACTCCCCAGGGCCCCAAAAGAGAGGGCACCTCCTCCCCCTCCTGGAGGTTCTGTCTCGGCTGCTTTCACCCCACATCCCAGCACCACCACCCATCAGGGTCTTGTTGTCTGGAGTCTCTGAGTGTCTAGGTCTCCAGCCTTGCAGAGTCATGATGGGAAAGGGGCAGGGCATTTTAGGAGACCTGGTTAAGTGGCACCTGCGTATCTGAGTCCCACTGGAGTCTCTGCCACACAAACTGGGTTTGCGCCATGCCAAATCCATGGTTTGGCCTCGCCAATGATCCCCCAGGGGAGTTCCATGCACAGAACTGTCTCTTCCTCCACTCAGGATGTGGCCTCCTGAGGCGACATCTCTGACGGACATGGCAGGTTTTCCAGAATCCTGGGTGGGGTGACATGTTGCCTTCTCATTTGCATGGAGGTTTTTGAGATCTGGTCAGGGAGGATCCCCTAGGAATGCATGGATCCCCCAGATACTTGTCATGAGCATGTGTCACTGCTCACTGGTGAGAATCCTGTGTGTGTCAAACCCTCCCAGTAAACCTAAGATGTAGAGGACGGAGCCAGGGAGTGTTCTGCCCAGGGTGGACTGTGACGTCCACGTCCCCACCCTTACCCAGCGTGAGTGCCCCAGCTGCTCACCTTCCTCCTTCTGTTGGTGTTGCCCTGATAGGCAGACAGAGTCCATCAGAAAGGTCCCTGGCCCACAACAGCCCCACCCCATCCCTTCCCAAGCTGCACTACTGCCAGGGCCACCACGGTCAGGGCATGTGCACATGACAGAACTTGAACCTGCCTCAGGCTCCGGGCTCTAGGGCAGGGGACATGGGAGCTGAGGCTCGGGACCTTCTGCCCCAACCCTCGTTTTCAGATGTCTGCAAAGGGCAGAGCGGGGAGTCCCAGCAAGCACATACATCTGTCCTGAGGTTGCCCATTGGTACCCATAGCTGGGCTGTCTACTGAACTCCCTGGCACATGAGCTTCCTCTGTTGTCATTCCCTCTTTCCCCCAGTGTGGGCAGAGGCCCCCTGCCCATGGAAGTGCGCTGCAGACAGAAGCAGCAGCAGAGGCCTGGCTTCCTGAGGAACTGCTGGCCAGTTTGAGGAAGGAAGAAAGTCCCACTTACAATGACCACCCCCAGCCTGGAGGAAGCTCCATGCCAACAGCATGGACCAGCATGGGAACCAGAGCCCTGCTAATGCTGCAGCTCATCACCCCTGCTCAGCAGCCCAACAGCCATTGCCACATCCCATTTCCAGGGCCTCCTGCCCTCGTGCCCCAACATGCCCATCGACCCACACACCTCTCCTCCTGTTTCCCCAAAGTAGGCATGGAGGGAATTTTTCAAGTCCACTTTCTGTAGGTAAGTCAAAACATTACAAAATAACCACTGCACACCAGGTCCAATGCCCTTCCAAACTCACTCTTTTCTCTGACCCTTAAACACTTGTCCCGCATTTCCCAGACTCCACTGTACCTTGATCAGCAGGTCCCTCTTCACTGCAGTGTCTTTTTTGCAGAGTTCTTTTAGATATTTTATGCTTTTGCTATTGACAGAAGAAAGAAAAAAGGGTAAATTTGGGAATCGGGGGGAGATTTGTGAGTTCCAATCCCTTTTGTTTGAAAACCCAGTGAATCTCAGCTTCCTGCGTGAGAATTTCCAGTGGGGCCGTCTGATGACAAGGGCTCCAGAGGACCAGGGTGGGACTGTCATCCTCCTCCCCTGGGCCATCTCTACTTCACATGAGCCTCTGTGTGTTCACAGTTAGCTTCCAGCTGGACACAGTTCCACTGCTGGGTGCAAACACCTGACACCCTCCAGTTGGCTCCAGTCTGTTCCTGATGGTTAAAAAACCTTACTCCTGAGTTAGAAATCCTTGCCAAGGAGTCCAGGGCAGCTTAGTGACCACACCCACCAGCCCATCCCTGCCTCCAGCATCCCTGTTCTCCAAGAAGCTTTCAGAGTCGTTGAGGGCACATGGGGAGACCTATGGGTCCCTAAGTCAACACTGGTGCTCCCGTGGAGGGAGCTCCTCACCTGGACACTCCTGCCCATGTCTTGTGTAGCCGATGTATTGGGTTGCTGCAGAGAGCAGAGACGATGGCGTGCACTGAGGAGAAGTTGTTGAGGCTTAGGCACTCCTGGAGAGGGAAGAGTGAGCTGTGAGGTCCAGAGTTGGAGTCTGACCCACTTCAGCCTCAGCCCCCTCTGCTGAGATCTCCCTTCCTGAATGAAGCAGAGGCCCAGGGAGCCTCAGGAGGGTACACCTGGGGCTGAGTGAATGTCACTCATCTAGAAAGATTTCAGTTCAACCCAAGGAAGATCCCAGGTCAGAAGTGAGCAGCCACCACTGGGCCATGGGGGTCAAGGTCAGGGAAGCTCTGGGAGGAAGGGCTTAGGGGATGTGCAGGGCTCAGGCTAGAGATACAGATGCCAATCCTGAAAGCCAGTGGAGAAGAGGCAGTTCCCCATTTTTAGAGAGGGAATCCCAAGGCCCAACCATGGCTTACCCTGGCCACCTTGATCCAGTGCTCCACCACCCTGGCCCTGTCCCGGGCCCTCATGCTCTGGTCCCTGAGGCAGGAGGTGGTGACACAGTTGGTGAGCCTGTTGAAGTGTGCAATGGTGGCACAAACTGTGGGTGCCACGTGCTCACTCTCCTTCTGGTGTCGTTGGCCCCAGATGGAGCCCAAGCATTCGTAGAGCTCCACCTTCTTGAACAGCTCCTTTGGGGGAGGAGGAGAGTATTACGGACATAGCACAGCCCAGCTCAGAGTCATCCACAGTCCCAGGCAGAAACTGAGCTCACAGTCATCCACAGTCTCTGGCAGGAACTGAGCTGGAGCTCAGAAAGCTTTAAAATATCCTCCAGACTTGCGGGAGTCCCTGGGTTTGGTTTTCTGTCCACCAAGGGTCCTGAATGCATCATGGCCCAGAACCCAACAAGGGTGGGAAGAGAGAGTGATGTTTTCTCCCAGGCCATCCGCACTCCAAGAACTAGAAGGTGGCTCAGGCCTCCCCATCCTGAGGCCTCTACTTCCTCCCATCCCAATCAGCCCTCTATTCCTTCTCTCCCTACTGGTGCAGTTTCCTTGCAGCAGCTACAACCTTGGGCTCTGTTTGGGTGTCTGCCATAGAATCTAGTATACATCAGGTACCTAACAAGTGCTGAGGGTGGTGAGGCTCCTGAGCAGCTGGGTGAGTGACCCATGGCCCTGCCTGCCCCTCAGTGATCATCTGCCCTGTCCTGCTTTCTGTCTATCCCCTGTCATTCAGTCTGCACAGTCACTCTGTGCAGCTGGCATGGGTGATTTCCCATCTCTGCTGTCTACATGCAGACAGGGAAGGCTTGTGGGTGAGGAAACTCATCCAGATCCCATGGTTGGTAAGAAGTGGGGCTGAAATTGGACCCAGGGCATTGGCCGCTCCTCAGGGAGAGGCTGGTCTGAGACAGCTGGTGCCAGAGGCACAGCCTGCTAAGCCCAGCTGCTCACCGCATCCATCAGGGTCAGCTGCTCTGCCAGCAGCCTGGGAGGGAAGGTCGTGATGTCAGGCAGCTCTTCAGTGTGTTGGCTCTTGACAGTCCCGCCACAGGGACAGGGTGACTCTGGGGCTGACTGTGGCTCCAGCACTGTTCCTGGAGGGGGCCCTTCCCCTGGTGCTGGTGCTGGTGCTGAATGTAGATATCCTTGTGCATCCATGGCTACAGGTGACTCTGGCTCCAGAGCAGGCCCCAGGTCCGCCAGCAGTGGTGGTGCTGGCTCCAGGGCCAGCATTGTTAATGGGTGTTGCCCAGGAAGTGGAGCAGGATCTGGAAAAGGAGAAAAAGTCACCATACCAGTCACTTTTCACTGGGATTTCCAAGTATAGAAATGACTGGATGGAATTTAAGGGAATTGTAGCCCCAAAACACCACCCCCGGAAAGTCTTCCAGACTGCAAGTCTCCTCACCTTCTGGCTTGGCCTCCTTGGGCTCCGGAAGCACCAACTGGCCTAGGACAATTTCCTGATGGTCCTCCAAGCCCAGTCCAGGCCAGGCGAAGGTATTGCTGGCCAGCTTTATCCAGAAAGTTGACCGTTGCAGGGCCTGGCAGCAAACTGAATTGTTTTCAGGAGGCCAGGTGAACAAAATGGAGGTGGTGGTGCTGGTGATGGAGTGAACAGCTGAGTCAGAGGCCTGACCTTCTCCCACACAACCCTCCAGGGCACCCTTGTGTGGTTCTGGGTCCCTGGCCTCTTGCTGCCTGTGTAGAGGACAGCCCCACCCTACCCCAAGCCATCAGTGCTGTCCTGGAAGGGGCAGACCTGGCCATGTAGCAGGGCTGTACAGACCCTTGTGCGCCCCAGCGTCCCACTGACGTTCTCTTTCTAATGGCCCTGGAGCACAGGAGTGTGCACCTGGGCACTCAAGACTGCAGCTCCAGGCTGATTTGTGAGCAGCTTGCTCATCAAAGCTCCAGCTTTGGTTCCCCTGGTCCTGGGGTTAGGAGGGTAGGGGCAGATGTTGGGTGGAGAAGGACAGGGAGAGCTGGGAAGGCATGGTGCTGGGGATGGGTCTCTCAGTGGCCAGTTGTGACCCGAGCCTCACCTCTCCTTTGCAGGGGACCTAAGTCTCCATTTACAGAACTCACTATTTGCCTCTTGCAGGGGAAGTCCCCTGATGTCAGCCTTGTCGTGGGAATTATAAGACATATGAACCCCGGGGCTCCTTTAGTCTCTCCCCAGCCAGAGTCCACATATTTCCCCCCATGTTTTGTGAGTGAAGAGCCCCTTCAGAACCCTAAGTCCCCCCAATTTATACTTGTTACTGGGCTCCGTCATTCTAGTCAGAACCTGGGAGGATGCCACCATCCGTAGAGGAGGCCATGAGGGTTTCCCCTCTAACATTCTGTAGATATGACCTGTTTATTCTGTCTACTCTGAGTAGAATTGAGGCCCAGGGATTGTCGTCTGCCTTGTTTATGAAATTATGCCAAGTCACAAGAAGAACGATGCACAAATGAGGTGTTTTTATATGTGTGTGTTGAATGAGTGAACCCCAACCATTGGAGAACCCAGTGAGCCTCTCCAGATGTCTGAGTGGGCCTGTGGCTCCTTTTTCAGCACCAAGGGACCCCTCTTCTGTCTGTGTCAAGGAGAAAGACCAGCCAGAAGGAATCTCAGACATCCTTTACCAATGCTATCGTAGACTTGTTTTCTATGTGCTTTTCCAAAGCACAAGAGAGATGGGCCTTTGTGGCAGAATGCTGAGAGCTGCTTCAGTGAGTGGGAAGAGAAAAGTAATAAACATGAATCACAGCACCCACAGCAGATTCTCCAGAGTTTTAGGCTCTAGGGACCCCTTTGTTTGCTGTGTCTTAGATCATTCAGTCCCTACAAGAACCCTGTGAGGTTCATCTTCTCATTACTCCCTGTTCCAGAGGAGCCAACTGAGGCTCCAAGAGGTGCATCTTCAAGACACAGCCAGTAGGGGACAGAGGCACCTCCGTGCCTTGGAGGGGATGGACACTCACCTTCTAAACAGCAGTTCCAAAAAGTGTGGCACGGTGATAAAGTCCCAGGAGGGACCCAGGCAGGTGGCATAGGAGGAGATGGGTTTAGTTAGAAAGGCTGGAACCAGGGACTCCAACAGCTTCTCCCCTGTGCCGGGCTGGAAAGTTGGCATCCTGCAGATCTCATTTTCATACTAGGGGGACAAGGAGGGACATGGGAGTCAGTGGTAACACCATGAACCACCAGAGGATCGGGATCTGGAACTCACACCAAGAAGCATCAACCCTTCCGGGACTTGTGCATGTGGAGAAGCTGGGTGCCCATGGTGAAAAGGGGTCTAGGCTTTCAAGGTAAAATGGCATGTGAGGATGGAGAAGGATAAAATGATTCATGCCTTCAAGGCATCGGCACAGTGAATGTCAGCTGTGGGGCAATAGCACCCTCTGTATCAACAGCCTGCATGAAGAGCATCATCCCTGCAATCCTCAAAAATCCCCCTCATGGTGGAGAAGAGGAGACGCGGGCTTTTGAATGTCAAATGCTTGCTCAGCAGCACCCGGGTCAGAAGAGAGCACCTTCCACAGGGAGGACTGGATGAAATTCCCTCTAGGCCACCTGAGGCTCCACTTCTGATATGGAGGGGAAGGGCCTGGGGATGTCTCATCCCCTCCTTATTTTAGTGACAGCACGCTGGACAAGATGCTCTAGAAGAACCCTTTGACTTAAAGGGATATGATTGTTTTTGTTCTTTAACATGAATGTGAGTCTGGAGAAACAGCTACGGCCATCCCAACCCTGGCCAAGGGGAAAATGCCGGAAGACTCCAGGGTGGGAGGAAGCTCATCCCAAGGCCTAGGATCTGCCAGGCGACTCGGGGAAGAGAAAACGCAGGCAGGTATTGAAACCGGGAAAGGTTACGCAAATCTACGTTTGAAACTGGAAATGAAAGAAGGTGATTTTCTCTGCCACACAGACAGCAGATTGGCACAAAGTTAACAGCATGTTAGTATTCAGGGGAGGTTGTCTTCAAAGAAGCAGCTACCTTCAGAGGCTGCTGGTGACCCTGTGAGCAGCTGGAGCCCTTTTGGAAAGTGAACTGGCTAGAGCTGTTGAAACTTGTTATCTGCACATCCTTTCACCCAGATATCCCTTTCCCAGGTGTGTGTCTTCCGCAGGGGATTTGAGTATTTTATGGGTTGAATTATGTCCCCTCCCCCAAATGTAACTGTTTCTATTCTCAACCCCAGAGACTCAGAATGTGACTGTGTTTGGACACAGAGTTCTCCAAGAGGCAATTCAGGTGAAATGAGTTCGTTAGGGTGGCCCCTAATTTTATAAGCCTGGGGTTCTTACAAGGAGAGAGAAGTTCAAGAGAAGACCCTGTGCTGACCGAGGTAGAAGTCAGCCATCTCCAAGGCAAGGAGAGAGGCCCAGAGAAACCACCCCAGGCTGACAGCTTGACATTGGGCTTCCAGTCTCCAGAATTGTGAGGAACCAGATTTCTGTGGTTAAGCCCTTCAGTCAGCGTGCATGTTATGGCAGCCCTGGGAAACTGCTCCAGCCTATTAGGACGCACATGGGATTATGCTCCCTGTAGAAAGGCTTCCTAGAAAGGGAATTTTATCATGACAGGCTCCACCGGCACTGAGAGGCTGACCCGCTGTGGAACATGGCCTCCCTTAAGGAATATTACAGTGACATGTGTGGGTACAGCTCCTGCCCGGTGGGTCTGCAGGGATGAGTTCTCTGAGATGACACTTTAAACACAGATGCATAGAGCAGCTTCACCTTCTTTTGTTGTAATCACCACCACCCCCAACTTGTTTGTGTAGAAGTGTTGGATTTTAAGTCCTGGAAGAGGTCGGCAGGGCAGGGGAGCTGCCTGTTGCCGGAGAGACACTTAGAGTGGGGAGTTAAAATGATTGTAGGATGAGTATGTTGCTACAGTGTTACCATTGTACCCAATTCTTGTAGCAACATGCTGAGATACCTCTGGCATAGCATCAAGTGAAAACAGAAGGATTTTCTCTGATCTTCCGCTGATAGGTGAAAAGGACTTTGCCTGTAACCAGGTTGCCTCTGGGGACTAATGGCAGCCAGATTCCTTTGGGAGAGGACAGTGGCTCACTCAAGTGTGAAAGCCCTAGGACAGAGCCTAGGGAGTCCCCATATTTGTGTTTGAGTCCTGGGCCCACCCTGGTTTTCTGGAGTCCCTGTCTGTGGAGACCCTTCTGTGTCCAGTCTCACCCCAGACCAGCACTGGCCGTGGTTGGTAGCAGGGGGCCCCTGCCCTTCTTTGAAGAAGGTGGAGAAATGGAATCCATCCAACAGCTCCTGCTTGATCTGCTGTGTGGAGCTCTGCAAAGAGAGTGCCCGAGAGCCGGGCCAAGAGGTGTCAGTGGCCTGTCTGGCTGGCCCCATAGTGGGACACCCCCATTAGAACTCCTCCCTGGCGCCCTCTTCCCCAACAGGATTTGGCACATAGGAGCATCTGCATAGACCTCTAGCCAGAGGAGGTTGAGGTCTCTGGCAGATGACAGCTTGAGGTCTTGAGATTCAGATCTGAGCAGACAAACTGTGTCCTCGACACTCACCTTCCCATCCTGAAGGCACGGCCTGGGCTGTGAACCTGACATACTGACCAGGCTCCAAACCCCCGACAACCTACCTGCTCCTGTCCAGGGAGGGCCCCTCTTCTCCTATTTCCCCCAAACACATGGGGAGGGGCTCAGCACTGCCCTGATGGACACAGCTGAGGCCTGGCCTGGACGGGCCTGCCCTGGGCCCTGTGTTACCTGTGGGTGCCTTCTGGTAAAGGGCCAGAGGCGTCGAGGGTGAGGGTTGAACCAATGTCTATATTCTCGGGAAACAGTCTCATTTTGGCCTCTTCTGCGACGAGGAGGTCGGCAGCAAGTTGGGACACAGCAGGAGAACATGTTGTTCTCTCGAGTGTCGACTACCAACTGAGCTGGAAATGGGGCTGTGTGTATAATATGGGTGCCTAGTTACCAGAATTCTAAGTTCTGTTGGGGTCTGTCAGTAAGGAAGTGAGGTCACATCTGGTAGGTTCCATCCTGTAAGCTCCTCCTTTCCATAAGACCTACTCAAAGGCCCCTCTGGGCTTCTGGCCGCTCACCCTCCCCTGTCAACTCCTTACTTTTCACCGTTATGCCAAAGTGTGCCCCTTCAGCACCTTGGGAAGACCTGGATGTAACCAGGGTCCCAGGTTTGAGGAGACAGTTCTGGGTCAAACAACCTTTATCTTAGCAGTTGTGAGACCCTAGGGAACTCCTTTGGTGTTTTGGGAGCTTCCCAGCATGCACAATGGGGGTTATGCTAACATCTCCCTCGTAGAGAACTCATGAGGTGTGTTTGAGATAGATCTTAAAAAACTCATGGTGTGGTGTTCCCTGTAGTTTATTGCACACACTTACAGATGAAAGAAATACGAGAAGCGTTGAGAGGTGGCATGGAATATACCTCCAGTGGGCCTGGGGTCCACAGTGTGGTCTCAGGAGAAGACACTTTTGCTCTGGGCCTCATCTTTCATGCTGCACCAGTAGAGGTTGAGATTAAATGAAATTCAGACCTCCACCTCTGACGTTGCACCTTCCAGTGTCTTCCCATTTTATTTAGACCCAGATCCTGTGCCTCATCTCAGCCTAGGGTGGGCAGCATCCACAAAGACAGCACTGGGGGTTAGTGACTCCCTTCTGAATGATGGAGTATGACACAGGTGATGGAATAGCACTTCTGGAGTAGTTCAGGATGTTACAGCAAAGAGCCATAGCCTGGGGAGCTCATCAAAAACAGAATTATATTTCTCCCAGTTCTGGAGGCTGGAAGTTAGATATCAGGGTTCCAGCCTGGTCAGGCCTTAGTGAGGACCCTCCCGTCCCATTCACTGAGCTTTTACAGTGCTGTCCTTTCCTTGGAGGACGGCTCAACTTTAGGAGCATGGGTAGACCTCCATTCAAAGCCCAGCTCCCACTTATAGCTTTGTGATCATGAGAAAGTCATAGGACATCCCTGTGCCTGTTTTCTCCTCTGATATATGGCATTAGTGAGAATTGCTTCCTTTTTTAATCACAGAAAATAAAGCATGCGAAGAAGTTAACTTGGTGCTATTGTGCAGAGAGTGAGAGCCCAGCAAACCAGAGAGATCAGCTTGCCCACAGCAGTGGTGAGGAGTGTGGAGAGTGGGTGAGGCTGGGGCAGGAAGCAGGCCAGCCTGCCAGAGCCCAGGAACAGGTGAGGGGCAAGAGTGGGCTCCTCACCCTGAATTCTCAGGGGACACAGACATGCAGGGGCTATGGGGAGCACAATCATCAGGGCTGCCCTCGTTCCCCTGGTTCCCTCCATATCTGACGTGGTCCCAGGGCCCCCTCTCCCTGTGTTTCCTCTCTGCCCTGCTTTCTTCCTGGCTGCCCTCCCAGGACTCATTTTTGTCCCTGGTCAGGAGGAATCTTGAGGTAACTATAGGCCTATTAATAACTCCTCTGAGGTTCAACCTGCCATTTGTTGAGACCTCTGAGCCTAGTCAGAGCCCTCCTCCTGCTGGGACCTGAGAGAGGGCTGGAGGGAGCTGACAGTGCAATGGCAGTTTTTCCTGGGGCTGCCGCTCCAGGGCCCACTGGCAGGTATCTGCTGAATTCAAGCTTTCTTTTGGGTCTCTGGGGTTCCGAGGTGTGACTTTCCCTCTGAAGACAGGTGGAGCCCCTGGTGGTTGCCTTAGCCTCAGAAATGGGTCCCCCTGAGCTGGGAGTTGTGCTCTACCCTCAGTGTGCTAGGACACCTCACACCTGGCCCTGCCCATTCTGGCTTCCGAAGCCCACAGAGAGGGTCTCTAGAAATTGCTAGATACGAAAGGGCTACAAATAAGTCATAGGAAGTATATTTACATAACTCAGTGGTTTTCAGCCATTACATTTACTTCAGCAAAAGCAATATTTAAAAATGTGAATACCCTGTGTCACCCTGCGGAGATTTGGGTTTATCTGATGGGGCAGAAGACAGGCATCTTTGGTTTTTTGTTTGTTTGATTGTAACAGGATCTTGTGCTGTGGCCCAGGTGAATACTGCGCAGTGGTATGATCATGGGCACTGCAACCTTGACCTCCCAGGCTCAAGGAATCCTCCCTTCTCAGCCTCCCAAATGGGTGGGACTATGGGCCTGCACCACCATGCCATGCTAATTTTTGTGTTTTGTAGAGATAGGGTCTCACTATTCCACCCAGGCTGTTCTTAAAGTCCTAATCTCAAGCTGTACTTGTGCCTCTGCCTCCCACAGTGCTGAGTTTACAGACGTGAGCTACTGTCTGTATCTTTTAAGAGCTTCCCTAGTGCTTTGAATAGGCACCCAAGCAAAGAAGGCTTTGCTTGTAGAGGCTTGTGGAATCCTGTTGAGGCTGCATCTTCTTCACAGCCAGCAGATTGTTCCCTGAAGTGTCTGCTTAGCAATGCACAGGCTGTTTACATCGAGGGCTTTGGGGAGCTGTTGGGTTTGGGGGTTCACTGGGGCATGAGTGTTGGCTGTGGGATCTGTCACAACCTGGTCCTATGGAACACCCAGTCCCATAGGATCCTTCTTCCCAGACCACCATCCTGCCTCTCACTGCTCCTATGACAGGAGGCCAAATATCATGTCCCCCTGGACAGAGGCATCCAGGCGCAGGACTGAAGTGGAGTGACATCAGGAGGGGTGCAACTGCTTGCTGGAAGGGTGTTGGGAAGTGTTGGTCTGCCAGCTGTCGCGTCCTCCAGTTCTGCTGAATCCCAGTGATCCTCACTTGGAGTCCGGGTCTCAGAAGGGTGTGGCCGTGGGTTCTTGGCTGGCTGAGCTGGTGCTTTTCCAGCCTCTGGGGCTCTTGTATGTGAGGCCTGACCTGAGTTGCTTCAGGAAACGTTTGCCCCTGAGGCTGCCTCCTGCTTAAGAGCAGAGCCTTTGTGTGGAGATCTGGCTGGCCTCCCTAGCACCCAGCCTGTCCTGTCCTGTTATGTCTGGGTTTGAGGCTGTTTGGAAGGATCTCTTCCCATAGAAGAGGCAAGGTCAGTCGTGTGGGTCAGAGCGAAGCATGGTGATCCCAGGTGGCTGTTCCCGGCCTTTGACTGGAGGAGTCTGAGAATGACCAGGCCTGGGGAGCTGCCCTTCCTAGGAAACAGCTTGTCTCCTCCCCTATTTTGGAGTTTCTGGATGTGACCCAGAGTGTGCTGGGCCTCTGTAGAATGTGCTGGGTGTAGCCGTGTGATTCAGGGTGGGAGGTGCATGGGATTATCTGCTCTGAGCCAGGTAAGGCCTGGACAGGACTGGGGCAGCCCTCGAAGAAGCCAGGTCTGATGGGAGAATAGGCATGGGTAGAGAGGGGACACGGTCACCAGGGCTGTGTGTCACCTGTTCTTGCTGCTTGGTCTGCCCTGGGAGTGAGAACAGAGGTAGAGGCTGCTATGGACCCTCTTTGGCTTCCTGCAAACAGGTGTTCACGTGGGGAGCAAGGCGGGTGGGGGAAAAAACTGGTCTCTGAGGTGTTGAGTGGTTTTTTGTATGTCATTGTCCTTTTTCTCTCTGCTGTCCCCAACAGCTCTGCTGTACCAGCCCATTGACCAAGTAAGTCACTCAGAGCATCCTGGTCCTACACATGAGTGTTAATGCCCTTGAAGGGCCAGAGAGGGCTTAGGGGTTTCTCAGAAGACTGAGCCCGGGGTGGGGGAGCACCAGAGTTACTGCAAACAGACCATTTGAAAAGTCAGGCAGAGGGATCCTAGGCCCTGAGTATGCCTGTCTGGCCTGAGGTAACCATGCTGATTTGTTTTTTCTAAGACCAGCCGAGCGGGCATAAAAGAACCAGCGGGTAGGCAAGGGTAACAGCAAAACTGCACGTTTATTTTTGGTAACCTAAGGTGTGGGGAAGAAGTCTGTCGGCCTCCAGCAAAGGAGGCCGGCAGAGTCCCCCAGTGGGGCTCTCCGACGGAGTTCCCACAGTCCCGACATCCCGACAGGAGTGGGGCTGTGAGAAGGCCGCGTGGGACGCTGGCTGAGAGTGGCTTTTCTAGGAGTGGGAGGGCAATAGATGGGGCACGGGCGTGTCCGGGGCTTTCCACAGGTGCTACCAGGTAAATCTTGGTCTCTTCGGATTGACGTCACCTGGCGCATGCCCAGTTGATCTGCACCTTCCCGGGCGCCAGCTGCATTTTCGCGCGCGCGGGAAGAGTTGGTGGTGAAGAAGAACCCGGAAGTGCACCATCTTGCCTCCATTCGTCCAAACAGTCCAACCTTTTATTGATAATAGTGATAAAGGGGCGCTGTGGTCTGTCTGGCTACTTCCTGCTGTTAAGGGGCGTCGTTAAGGTCGGGGCCCAAGGTTGATATTTGGACGTATGGATGAAAAATAAAATAAGGCACAGTATTAGTATAGGAATGAGGAATGGAAGCATTTGTTGGAATATGGGCAAAACCCAGAAGGAAGGTCCCGGCAAGGTTGGGGAGTATGAGATAGTTAAGAAAATGTAGTAAGTTTGAGGCGAGTGGGGGAAAGCCAAACTGATTTCTCGGCCTAGTAAGGGGGTAGGGCATGAGGGTATAATGAGAAACGAGTGCGCAAAGTAGTTGTTGGCCAGGCAGCAATTAAGGAGTGGAGTTTTTCGTGGAGTGGATGGCTTTCCACTTACTCCTACTACAGAGATATTGGATGGAAGGCTAGGTCCAGAGAAGGACGGCAAAACAGAATAGGTACCCTCGCTGTCGATTAAAAAATTGTCTTACCCGCTACCAGGAGAGTTACTCGCGGCTCAGTGAGGGTGATGGGGGTCCCCGAGTCTCGGCACCTTCAGTTGTCGTCGTCCAGATGTAGGAGCTGGAAGGAGCTCCCAGGATCCTGGGAAAGGGGGTCACGTGGAGACGCAGCACCTGTTCTCAGGGTGGGGCAATCAGACTTCCAGTGTCCTCCCTGCTGGCAAGCAGGGCAGGGGGGTTGCTGGTGGACGAGGGTTAGGACATTCACTGGCCTAATGTCCTGATGCCTTGCACTTATAGCAAGGCTGCGTTGGGGCTTGGGGACCTTGCGGACACCTGTTGGCATAGTGTCCTGCCTTGCCGCACTTATAGCAGGCAGGCTCCTTTTGTAGCTTTGGAGTCTGTGGGGTGTGTGCTCTCTGGTCTGGGGTTACGACTTGGCAGTAAAGCTGCTGCTAGGAGCTGTAACTCAGCCGTCTCCTCTCTGGAGCTATAGACCTTAAAGGCTAATTTAACCAGGTCTTGTATTGGTGTCTGAGGACCATCCTCTACCTTTTGAAGTTTTTATGAATGTCAGGAGCTGATTGAGAAATGAAATAAGACGCCAAAATGGTGACCCCTGTGGGGGAGGCCGGATCTAACCGGGTATACTGGGTTGGAACCTCAGTCAGTTTAGGGTAGAGGTTAGGATAACCTGGAGGTCATGCCAAGTTAAGTCATAGGCCTGACAAAGGTATCTAAATTCCTTTATGTGTATGGTAGGATTAGCTGAGAAATCACCTAAACACTTCTCAATTTTGGAAAGATCGGCCAATGAAAAAGGGACATGTACTCTGACTACTCCCTCCGCCCCAGCCACCTCTCGCAAAGGTGCTAACACTGTAGGAGGGTGTGGGCAGAGATAGGGGACTCAAGACAGCCAATTGGGGGCCCCGAAGGAGGCATGGGACCGAGTGGATTACTAGTAGATAAGGAGGAGGAAGGAGGAGTCTGGATGGGGGGAGGAGGAGGAGTCTGGGCAGGAAGGGAGGGGGTGGGGAGAGCAGGGAGAGAAGGAGTATAGGGACGAGAACCTAAGGCCCAAAAGCCTTGTATGTAATTAATTTCGGACCACTTGCCTAGCCGCTGGCAGAAATTGCTGAGGTCGATCACGCCACAGTGGAAAGGAAAATTAACCGCTTCCTCCTAAGGTCTTGTTCAAGCTGTAAGGTTTTTAAATTGGCTAGGAGGCACCCTAAGGGGGTGCTCTTTGGAAAATTTGGACTGGGGGGTTTCCCGTTTGTTTCCTTTTTACTTACACAATGGACACAATGGAAATGGAAGTGGATCTCTGCCTGGCTTCAAAGCGTCCTTTGGAACCAGCAGAGACAGACTGGAGGCTCATAGAGCCAAAGTGGAGATTACCTTCAGGTGGACATCTCCGTCCTGAATGGGTCTCCCGAGCCACTTGGTGGCTCAAAAGTGGGCCTCGGACCTGCGCAGGATTTCTGGCCGAGGGAGGTAAAGAGGAGACAAGGGCACTTACCCCAGAGAGGCCGGTGCTCTTTGGAAATTTGGACTGGGGGTTTCCCGTTTTGTTTCCTCTTTACTTACACAATGGACACAATGGAAATGGAAGTGGATCTCTGCCTGGCTTCAAAGCGTCCTTTGGAACCAGCAGAGACAGACTGGAGGCTCATGGAGCCAAAGTGGAGATTACCTTCAGGCGGACGTCTCCATCCTGAACGGGTCTCCCGAGCCCCTTGGTGGCTCAAAAGTGGGCCTCGGACCTGCGCAGGATTTTCGGCTGAGGGAGGTAAAGAGGAGACAAGGGCACTTACCCCAGAGAGGCCGTGAGAGTGAGGGAAGCGGGTCTCAGGTCCTGGTCCGTCTGCCGCGTGGGAGCAGGAGGAGGTTCCTCAACCCTTAGAGGCCTGAGGAGGGGTCTCCTCCCGGGTCTTCGGCACCAACTGATTTGTTTTTCTAAGACCACCAGAGCGAGCACAAAAGAACCAGCAAGTAGGCAAGGCTAGGAGCAAAACTGCAAATTTATTTTTGGTAACCTAAGGTGTGGGGGAGAGGTCTGTCGGCCTCTGGCAAAGGGGGCCGGGAGAGTCCCCCGGTGGGGCTCTCGGACGGAGTTCCTGCAGTCCCCACATCCCGACAGGAGTGGAGGACTGAGGAAGGCCGCCTGGCGCCCTGGCCGAGAGCGGCTTTTCTAGGAGTGGGAGGGCAATAGGCGGGGCACGGGCGTGTCGGGGGGCGTTCCGCAGGTGCGACCAGGTAAATCTTGGTCTCTTCGGATTGACGTCACCTGGCGCATGCCCAGTTGATCTGCACCTTCCCGGGCGCCGGCTGCATTTTCGCACGCGTGGGAAAAGCTGGTGATAAAGAACCCGGAAGTGCGCCATCCTGCCTCCGTTCGTCCAAACACCCTTCACTCAATGATGGGGACTCAGGAGCTGTGTCCTCTCTGGCCTGGCAGAGTCCCCTAAGCAGAGACCTGTGTACGGTTTTGGCAGGTGCTTCCTCCCAGGGCCCTCCCAAGGGGGAACCAAACCTTCCTCCTCCTGAGTCTGCAGTGTGAGCTGAGCTCCAGCCCCAGGGCTCAGGGAGGGGCTGGGCAGTCCTTGGAAGGAAACACATTTGCATGAGCAGCCCCTCCTCTGGCAGAGGGTGGAGAAGAAAAGGAGACCTGGGGCAGCCCAGGCCCACTGTTAGGGCTCAGGGGCTCTGTCCACCATGACCTGGACTCTTCTTCTCATGCTCCTCTCTCACTGCACAGGTAGGGAAAGTCCTTATAAACCGAGACTCAGTGTCCAGCCTGCACCGTCCCCTGTGGCTAATCATGACTGTCAAAGCTTGAAAACAACCAATGTGTCCTTCAATAAGCAAGTGGATCCACAAGCCTTGGTAACCCATAAAATGAAGTATTATTCTACAGTAAGAAGGAGGTACCGGGGCACAAAATAATATGCAGAAAGGTTACATGCATATTGCTAAATGACAGAAGCCGATCTGAAAAGATGGAAATTTTATGGTGGTAGTGGTGGGGAGGGCAGGATCCTTGGGAACCAGTACCTGCCTGGAGTCCACATGACTCCCACATTTACCAGAGGGTGCTGTGGACTAAGCACCTGCTTAGGGCTCCTCAGCTGAGAGCCCCCTTTGTCTTGCGTCATGAAGGTGTTTCTGTGCCCTCTCCGGGGTGAAAGTCTTTCTTCTTCTATAGTTTTTCTTTTTCTCAGCTGTAGTTCAGACTGAGGTCAAAGGAGGGGTTTGCACAGCCTCCAGAAATGCGGAAGATTTGCATGGAGTCCTCCCACCCTGAGGATCAGTGTCATGGATCAGAGGTGATGTTGAGCTCAGTCCTGGCTACGGGCTCAGGCAGCAGAGCCTGGGGCATCTCCACTGTGGCCTGGGCTCCATGCATCCTCACTTTCCTCACTCATTGCACAGGTGGCTGCCTGCAGAGAATTCAAGGGAGGCTCCTGGATGTCCCCTGCGATGATGACCTCTCCCTCCTCTCAGCAGACCTGATCTGTCTTCAGTGTTCTCTGTATTGTTCCCTTCTTGCAGGGTCTTGGTAGGAGGATGTGTTCACTCAGTTCCAGTCTGTGTCAGGGTCTCTGGGACAAAAGAACACTATCTTTGGCACCTGGAGCAGTGGTAGCATCGAGAGCAAATATGTGCATTGGTGCATTGGTGCCATCAGCGCCTGGGCAGTGCCCCCACCACCATAATCTACAATGATAACAAAAGACCCTTCCATGTTATGCATTGGTTCTCTGGCTCCAGCAGCTCCATCCAACTCTGCCTCCCTGACCATCTCTGGGCCGCAGTCTGAGGATGAGGTCAACTACTCCTGTCATTCTTATGATAGCAGCAGTAATCACACAGTTCTCCAGACCCATGGGGAAGTGATACAGAAACTCCCCAGAGTGACCCCACCTCAGCTCAGCTCTCAGCCTGTCCCCATCAGCTCTCTCCAATTTCCTGCCTGAATGCTGGAGTTGGACTTGTCTACTCATGACTTCCCCAATTTTCTCTCCAAAAGTACCAAATCTCTCCCTCTGTATCTTTATGAGTTATCTTCTCATACATTTACTGTCAAGCCTCTCCTCTTCTCCGGGTACAAGTCAAACAACATGGCCTCCCTCACCACTTCTGGGCTGAAGCCTGGGGACTGTGCTGATTTTTACTGTTTATCACAGGACGGGAACCTTGAGGACTGCATTGTGTGGGGGCTAATGGGGAAATGAGATACAAACCTGTGAGCTCCTCCAACCTATTCACTGCACTGAGGAATCATCCAGTGGACCTCTCAGAAGACATGGTGTGGGCTCCTTGTGGACACTATTGAATGTTTGAAGGGGCTCTTAACTAAAGGACCTTTTTAAAGTTGGGAGTACTAACAATGCTCCACAAATTCAATGAAGACTGTTTAGAATTACTCATTCAACTAATATTGACATGCAGCCCAATTCTAAAGTGTTTTAGGATCTGTTTAATGATAAACATTACACAGATTGTTAATAGTAAATATCATAAAGAACAGAGAGTCTAGATGTGTTTACTTAACCTCTCATTTCATTTCATAGAGAAACTGCTGAAAAGAAGGACGCCTGGAGTAGCTAAAAGATGGTTCGCTTATTCATCTTTTTTGCTAACGATCTTTCAATTCCACGTAGTGATCAATTAAGGGGACTGTGCACTATTACAGTGTGCATTGACCCCTTGCTGTCATTTCTAGCACAGGAACAGCAATGCCACAACACAACTTCCTTCTGTGGTTTTCCAAAGGCCAACTTTCTCAATGCTGCCGCTAGAGCTCCGTCCCCTCCTGTTTCTGCCACTCACCATAATCAGGTGTGTGAGGAGAATTAAAGTCTGTCATGGGGACACCTATGGAGTTTTCTCCCCAGACAGCATTTGTGAGGGGAAAGCTTTAGGTCACAGATGCCTGACCTTAGAGGCCTAATAAGAGATCTAATATGATATCTTTAGTATTAATGGAGGTGAGCTATAAGGAGGAATGATGATAGAATATGCCAGGTGTTGGTAATAGCATTTGCCAAGAATAGGTACAAAACAGCTGCTCATTTAACTAATTAATATGACTTGTGTTTGGCTTGGGTATGGCAGATCTCAGTGGGGACAGGATCAGGGGAAGTGATTCTAGATGCATCCAGATGACAGAAAGGTGTCACGGAAACAGATCACGAAGAGAAGAGATCCTGAGAAGTGTGCACATGATCACAGAGGCCACATGGAGTCACTGAATTATCCTTAGCTGGTATTGATGAGCTCTTCAGGTGCAGAATGGAGGATGGATTGCAAGGTAAACTGAGGCAACACCAGAGACAGGCAGACTACTTATGTTTCAGAGGAAATAATTCAGGATGAGATGGTGGTGTCTTTTTATAGATTCGTAAGTGAAAAAAAGTAAAAGGAGCAATTTTAGATACAAAATGAAAAAGTAATTGGTAAAACAAATGAGTGAGATTGAGAGGCTATTGGGGGTCCGAAAAAAATAAACATCTAAGATGAGCACCACATGTCTGGTTGGGGCTTTGGAAGGATTCTTATCCACCATCTAAAAGATGGGCCTTGGGGTCATAGATTTATGACAAAATATATGCCACTTATGTTTGTGATTTCCTCAGCATTCCACATTGGTTGTGTGCTGATTTTTACTATTTAGCACAGGATGGGAACCTTGAGGACTGCATTGTGTGGAAGCCCACAGGGAAACAAGATACAAACCTGTGAGCTTCCTCCAACCTATTCAGTGTACTGAGGAACGGTCCAATGGACCTGTAGGAAGACATGGTGTGGGCTCCTTGTGGACATTATCGGATGTTGGGGAGGAAAGGTAATTTTGGAGAGCTCCTTCAGGGTAAAAGATGAAAAAAGGAATGTATGGTTTTTTTAAAATTGTATGTACTTTTGTGTTATATGGAGTCTTAAAATAACCATGCACTTATAAACTGTAGATAGTAAATTATATACGTATATTTCACCTCAATGAAAATAAATTAAAACATAAAAAATAAAATAAGCATGTACTTGTGCTGTGAAGCTGGGTTTGAAAGGGCAGCCAGGTGCCAGGACTGGATGGGCCAGGCCAGGTGGAGAACCACTCAAGGTTCTCTAGGGCACTAGAGAAAGCGACTCATCACTGCCATGGCACATTCCTGAAGCTGTCGACATCTCATTACTGCCCTGTGGCTGCAGATGTTGTGGCAGAGCCACTGAAATGAGATCCTGGGAGACAGACTCCACAGCCCCTTTCCTGTGGCCTGGTTTCATTCTTTCTCACTGTGTCGTCTACATAAGCAGGTGGCTGCTGCTGAGGATGAGGAATGGAGACATAGCCAGGGAAACTCCTGATCAAACTTTCCCTGTTGGTGTGGACAGCCGACTCAGTCTCCCACACTGTCTGGGACCTTTGTTCAGAAGGTCACTCTGTCCTGCACGGAAGGAATTAGTGTGGATTATTATTATGTTGATGCTTAAATCAATGTCCATCAATGAGAAAACACAAAATCATGCTGAGAGATGAATTTGACCATCATGGGGCTGAGACCCATCCTAGCCTTCATATTCTGTCAGTGTGGCCTCTCTGAGGCTCCCTGGGCTGCTGTTTGACTGTTAGTCTCCCTCACGGTGCAGCAGCATGGTTCTCCCTTGTGGATGCAGATCATACCTCTTTCCTTGCTGCCCAGCCCGCTGCTCCCCATCATTGCCATCTCATAGACATTTTTGCCATTGCCATTGAGGACCTTGGGGGCTTCTCAGAGACATGGACTTCTCCAGTAAGTCTCCAAGTTAAGCCAATGCTAATAGAAGTTTTCAGTCTGGTTATCTCTGCACAGAACATGCAGATAGTACTGGCTTAGCAGGGACACTCTCTCCAGGGTAAGTGGTGGCGAGAGGAGATTCTGGTTTGTGCTACGAAGACAATGGTGACTTGTAGAGGTATGGGGAGCTGGGAGCCTGCAGTCGCTCCCTTTCCCTTCAATTCAGACATCTGCTCCTCTCCAGTTCCCCAATTCTACTTGTCTAAGTACCCCCAACATTTACACATAACCAGCCCTTTGGTCCCATCTCAGGCTGATGAAGCCAGGCTTTGTCCAGGGAGGCCAGGGCGGTCCCTCCTATTCCTCAGAGTGGAACACCCACAAGATGAACTGGGATCTTTCCCTATTGATGAGTGCTTCTCCTTCAACACCTCCCTATGGCTCGATCATCATCCCATAATGAACTGGCATCTCTCCCTATTGCTCGATTATATGAAGAAGGTGGATGGAGGAGGGCTGAGGCCAGTCCCCTCTGGGTCTGACAGAGTCCCCTGAGGAGCACCTGGCCTCAGGGTAGAAAGGTGGCAGAAGAGAGGAAAGCCAGGATTCTAGACCAGTTCAAGTAAGAGCTCTTGGCTGGCTGTCACCTTTCCTTCCTCCCTCCTTTCCTTCCTTCCTTCCTTCTTTCCTTCCTTCCTCTTTTCTTTTCTTTTCTCTCTCTTTCTTTCTTTCTTTTTCTTTCTTCTCTACTTTTTCTTCTTAGTGTGGAGCCAATGAAAAGCAGATGACAAGAGAGGATTACACACAGAAATAATTTTGGGAGAGGCAAAGGATACTGGTGAAAGACACATGGGGAAGGAACTGGCATAGGAAGGACGCTTCATAGCTCTGACCCCTATGCAAGCAGATGGGGAGGAAGGGGGCGTGTGAAGAGCCCCAGACCGCAGGAAGGTCAGAAACAGCCTCAGCCGACTGAGCAGATCTTTACATGGGGGGTGCTCATTAGAGGATCCCTGCTTCCTGCGGGAAGACCTGGCTGTGGCCACCCCTTGGCTCCTCATTGCCTGGATCCAGCCCATGGGAAGGAGGGCATCAGTCACCTCTGCTCCTCCTGCAGGTTCTTCTGGAGGGACGTCTGACTGGGACACCCCCATGGCTACTATCACCAGCATTGCTGCTGTATCCTCAATTGGGACAGGGGCTGTGCCCTTCTCCCCACTGCCTGCTCTTCCACCTGGGCCCCATGTGAGGTCAGAGCCGAGGTGTCTTGGAGCTTTTGCCACCCATAAGCCCTGCAGTCACTGAGATGCCCCTTCAGCCTGAGCTGCATGCTGGGGAGGGAAAGATCTTTGAATAACCCTTACTCTAAATTAGAGTCAATTCTTCTAGTGGACATTAGAAAGTTTTCAATCCTGGGGTGTGCTCTAGGGTCATCTCCCTTCCCATTCTGTGTCCAGCTCCTCCTGCTCCAGTGGCGTGGGCCTTGTCCCCAAACCTCTGTTACATCCCCAGTGTCTGAAATATCAGGCTTTCCTTAAAGAAGTATTTAAAGAATGAATGAATGCCTTATTCCAAGTCCTCTGTCTGGTGGGTGACACCTGCATTACACTTTTAGAAGACAAAAAGCAAGCCTGTGGCCCTGATTGTCTCTAAATTATGCTAATCTGTTTCCACATTGTTGTGTCATGACCACAATGTGACAAAGGTACAACCAGACCCACTGCCGCCCCTCAGATATGCTCTCCACCTGCCTCACCCCTGTCAGCGGTACCTTCACAGCCTCTCTCAGAGACACCCTCCACCTACCACACACTCTGGACTATCTCCTCCTCTGCCACAGCCTGCGGTTCAGTTGTCCCTGTCCCTGTCCCCCACCTCTGAGACACGTACCACTCCATTCCCTCCCTAATTCCTCTGCTGTCATCTTCCTGCAGGTGGCCAGGAACGTCCCTTGCAAGGTCTCCTGTCCCAAGTTCTAGAACTTGTCCTGGAACTTCCCCAGAGCCGAGTCTCTCATAGAACTGACAATAGGCACAGCATCTCCCTAGCAGATGGAGGAGCATCACCTGAGGGCCCCGCACATCCTCCCTGCGGGAGGCCTGGGACACACACCCGCCTCTACACCTGCAGCTGCCGCTCCAGTGCCACAGTCTCAGTGCCTTGCCCTGGAAGGGGCTGAGCATCCCTGCGGCCTGTTTTCCCTTGTGTGAAGATCTGTTTCACTCTCCGTGAACTCCTGGTCACACTAAGCATCCCCAGCAAGCGCCTCCTCCTCTGAGCTGTCCCTGTGGAGAGAGCCCCTCTGCACTCAGCTCAGGCATTGTGTGCCCAGTTGGCAGCAGATCAAGCTTTCTCCTGGGCCACGATTCCACGTGGGCCTCCCTACTGGGCCACCATCCCTAGAGAGAGGCCCCATTTCAGGGGCGGCTGCGTGGGGACCACAGCTCCATTATTCCCCTTAGGGGTTCCTCTCACGGGTCTGAATCCTGGAGTCAGGGAGACAAGGGAAGGGGAGATTCTGGGCCATTAGAAAGGAGAATTCACCCAGAGGCCGGCAGGGGGTGCAGTGAGACTTTTTCTAGGGGCTTCTGCGGGACAGGTGCTCACAGCTGGGGAACGTTGAACTGACAGACGTCCCCGGACTAACTCACTGCTTCCTCTGAGAACTCTGCAGCTTTGTCCCCTCTGGGGCGGACAGCGTCCCCTGGACAAGGGCCTGTGTGGTTCCAGCGATTGCTTCCTCCTAGGCCGCACCCATGGGGCAAACTCTTGCCTCATGCCAGCCTCCCTGTCCAAAGGCCTGAACCCTGTGAGTGCACCTGGGGCAGAGGCAATGGGGTGACTCATTTGCATAGGCAGCCCCTCCTCTGTGAGCACGGCGGGGCTGGGATAGGAGAAGCCTGGGGCAGCCCAGCCCAGGTCTGTGGTCTCAGAGGCAGCTGTGTCCAGCATGGCCCTGACTCCTCTCCTCCTCCTGCACCTCTCTCACTGCATGAGTGGAGACTGGGCTCTGAGCCCAGGGTGGCCCCAGCCTGATCCGCCCTCCATGGCTCAGATCCAGCAGCTGCAACCTGGCTCTGCTCCCCACCGTGCTGTGTCTGTGTCTGCAGGCTCCCTCTCCCAGCCGGTGCTGACTCAGCCTCTCTCCCTCTCTGCATCTCTGGGAGCAAGGGCCACACGCCCCTGCACCCTGAGCAGTGGCCTCAAAGTTGAATACTATTTGATAATGGTGGTACCAACAGAAGCCAGGGAGCACTCTCAGGCGTCTCCTGGGTTTCAAATAAGACTCAGATAAGCACCAGGGCTTTGGGGTTCCCAGCTGCTTCTCAGGATCCGACGATGCCTCAGCCAATGCAGGAATTCTGCACAGCTCTGGGCTGCAGTCTGAGGATGAGGCTGACTATGACGGTACTACACGGCAAGACAGCTCTAAGACTCAGAGAGCGTTCTAGACCCAAGGAGAAATAACACAAAAGCCTCCCTTCCTCTATCTGGACTTTGCTCAGTTACCCTGCTGGTGGCTCTGGCAAGTGGAGCTCAGGGGTGACTTCTATTGTGAGCCCCTGATTTTCATCAGAAGAATAGATCTGACCATGCTTATCTTTTTTCTTAAGTTTAACCTTTAGGTCGATGCGTTGTTCTTACGTCCTTACTTCATTCACCTTGCCCAGGTGGAAATTTTTTGCCCAGAGATTAAAACAAACACACAAGAAACCAACCAAACAAAAACAAAAGCAAAACCACCAACACCACCACAGCAAAAACACTGCATGGGATTCGTTGGTGGAATTCAAAGAGGTCGATCCCATCCATGCCCCACTCAGAGTCCAGGAGTAACTCACAAATGCTGTGCCCTGAGAGCCTCTGTATGGTTTTAATGATGCTACACCAACATGCAGAGGGAACTGCATTCTATATACTTGTAATGAGCCATCTGATATAACAGAAAAGCAACAGCATTTATAATAACACAAATATAAAATGCTTAATCATAAAATGAGAAAAAATCAATGTCTTATAACCTGAAAATAACAAAACATTACAAGGGAAATAAACATTAAATAAATGAATAATGTTTTCCCAGTTTATTTTTTCTGTATTCCCATTTGTGTTTTCAAACAATCAATGTGCTTAAGATAACAGCTCATTCCATTTTTTAAAATAGATTGACTACAAGGTCTTCCTATAAAATGTTTGCAGTGAATGATAAGGTAGACATTTTGACAAAGAAATTGAATTTTTTAAAGGCATCAATGACACATCACCCTGGGTTAATCCTAATCAATTTTCCTTTTTCTTTTTCTTTTTTTTTTTTTTTTTTTGAGATGGAGTCTCGCTCTGTCACCCAGGCTGGAGTGCAGTGGCGCGATCTGGGCTCACTGCAAGCTCTGCCTCCTGGATTCATGCCATTCTCCTGCCTCAGCCTCCCGAGTAGCTGGGACTACAGGTGCCCGCCACCTCGCCCGGCTAGTTTTTTGTATTCTTTTTAGTAGAGATGGGGTTTCACTGGGTTAACCAGGATGGTCTCGATCTTCTGACCTCGTGATCCGCCCGTCTCGGCCTCCCAAAGTGCTGGGATTACAGGCTTGAGCCACCGTGCCCGGCCATCCTAATCAATTTTCATATGCCCTGTCTTTCCCTGTTGGTCTGACCTTCAGCTGGGGCTCAGCCCTCAGAACTGAAGGCAATGTCTCCTGCCCTGGAAGACACAGCACGAGATGGAATGGTGTGACTTTGACTCCTCAGCACCCAGGATATCTCACTAAAACTCTGGACTCATTGAAACAACCACATGTTTTAGAATCTTGCTTCTATTTTTGCCTTCATGTCAGTCTCCCTTAACAGCTCTCGGTTTTACCTTAAGGATGAAGATGAACATCCTTGCTCAGGGCAAGAGATAGGCCCAGTCCTGTTCCAGTGCAGCAGACCGATCAGAAATGAGATTTTGCATCCAGGCACATACAGCCAATGACACCCGTCAGGTAGTGCCAAATACAGAGAGGTCATAAAAATGATAGAGCGCATCCAAGTAGCTTCATAAAACAAACTCTGTTTTCCAAAATAGCCTGTGCTTCTATTAATCAATTATCAAACACTTATCAGGTCAGTCCTTTCTTTTTCCTGCCCTCCAGGAGCTGTGATGTAAGCATAAGGCCACTGAAAAGGTGATCTCACATAGAAATATAGTTGTAATAGTGTATCTTTTTTGTGTGTGTGTGATAGAGTCTTGCT
The DNA here is from genome assembly GCF_002776525.5 of Piliocolobus tephrosceles. Taxonomy (NCBI): domain Eukaryota; kingdom Metazoa; phylum Chordata; class Mammalia; order Primates; family Cercopithecidae; genus Piliocolobus; species Piliocolobus tephrosceles. Next base: position 4,659,681 of record NC_045452.1, read on the forward strand.
CTGTTGCCCAGGCTGGAGTGCAGTGGTGTGATCTCGGCTCACTGCAAACTCTGACTCCCTGGTTCCAGCCATTATCTTGCCTCAGCCTCCTTAGTAGCCGGGATTACAGGCATGTGCCACCATGCCCAGCTAATTTGTGTAGTTTTGGTACAGATGGGGTTTCACCATGTTGGCCAGGATGGTCTCTATCTCCTGATCTCGTGATCCGCCCTCCCTGGCCTCCCAAAGTGCTGATATTTACAGGCATGAGCCACCGTGCCCAGCCAGTACTAATTTTTTTCTAAAGTGGCCACTCTTTTAAAAATTCCCACCTGCAATGTGGGTGGTAAGGTACATATCCTTATCAGCAATTGTTATGATCTGCCTTTTTAAATATATGTATTCCACTGAACCTTTTTGGATTTTTGTGTTTGTGCTTGTTCGTTTGTTTGAAACAGGGCCTGGCTCTGTCACCCAGGCTGGAGCGCAGTAATGTGATCTAAGCTCACTGCCACATCCCCTTCCCAGGCTCAAGCCATCCTTCCACCCCAACCTCCTGAGTAACTAGGACCACGGGCGCGTGCCACCAAGCCCGTATCATTTTTGTGTGTATTTTTTATTGAGACAAATTTCACCCCATTGCCCAGACTCATCTCAGACTCCTGGGCTCAAGCAATTCTCCCACCTCAGGCTCCCAAAGTGCTGGGATTACAGGCATGAGTCACCTCAGCCAGCCTCCAGTGAACTTTTAAAGATTTAGCGCTTGGCCCCCGGGACCTCCCTAGAGTCAGTATTGGTGGCTTTGTTTTGTATGCACCATTTTCTCTCTGTGTTATGGGAGATGTCAAGGAATCAAAAAAGCAAATAACACCAGAAACTGCTGGAAGGATCCCTGTTTTAAATCCTTTTGAAAGTCCTAGTGATTATTCTAATCTCCGTGAACAAACTCTCGCCAGTCCTTCTGTTTTTAAATCAACAAAATTACCAACTCCAGGGAAATTTAGATGGTCTATTGGTCAACTAGCTGTAATAAATCCTGTAGAAATAGACCCAGAAGATATTCATCATCAAGCTTTATACTTAAGTCATTCTCGAATAGATGAAGATGTGGAAGACAAAAGACAAAAAGCCATTGAAGAGTTTTACACTAAAGACGTCATCATACCCTCTCCTTGGACTGATCATGAAGGGAAACAGCTTTCACAATATCATTCCAGTAAATGCACTCATGTAAATAGTGACTTTCCAATTGGATAAAAGCTGACCATTTATTCTGAGAAAAGCAATGCTGTTTGTCAGACATTGCTGTCTCTTCCTGTGGATTTTAATTTATAAAATATATTAGGTGACTATTTTAGAGCTGATGAATTTGCAGATCAATCTCCTGGAAACCTCAATTCTTCATCCCTCAGAAGAAAGCTGTTTTTAGATGGGAACGGAAGCATCTCTGACTCCTTACCTTCAGCTTCTCCCAGAAGTCCTCATAGTGGTGTTCAAACATCACTTGAGATGTTTTATTCAATAGATTTGTCACCTGTAAAGTGTAGGAGCCCCTTGCAGACATTAAGTTCGGCGCATTTCTTCTAGCCCTATTCAGGCTAGTGCAAAAAAATACAGCTTGGGACGCATAACTAGTCCTTCACCTATTTCTTCACCCACTTTCTCACCAATTGAACTTCAGATAGGAAAGACTCCACTCTCAGAACAAAGGAGGTTTACTCTTCATTCTCCTGATGCTTCATCTGGAACAAATTCTAATGGGATTACTAATCCGTGTATCAAAAGTCCTTATATAGATGGCTGCTCGCCAATTAAAAATTGGTCTCCTATGAGACTTGAGATGTGTAAAGGTGGTACTCAGTATCGGACCTCACTGATTCAGATACCTTTTACTCTTGAGACTCAAGTTGAAGATGAGGAAGATAAAGAGAATATTCTTTCCACGGATGTCTCATCGCCAGCCATGGATGCTGCGGGAATACACCTGTGGCAGTTATGGTACACATTTGGTTGTGACTGCCTTGTCTGTTACACAAAATCAGTCCAGTGCTTCTGAGAAAGACTTAGCACTGTTGCAGGATGTTGAAAGGCAGAAAGACAATAACACTGTGGATATGGTTGATCCTATAGAGATAGCAGATGAGAACACTTGGATTAAGGAGCTGGTTGATAATGGCAGTTTACCCATGACTGATTTTGTGAGTGGCATTGCCTTCATTATTGAAATCTCTCATATGTGCATGTCACCTCTTGCTGAAAGCAGTGTCATTCCTTGCGAAAGCAGCAACATTCAGATGGATAGTGGCTATAATACGCAGAATTGTGGAAGTAATATTACGGATACAGTTGGCGCAGAAAGTTACTGCAAACAAAGTGATGCACAAACCTGTGGAGTTGAGAGTATATCTCAAGCATTTAATATGAGACAAGACCACACAACACAGAGGTGTTGGATGAAAACAGCAAGTCCTTTTCAATGCAACAGTCCATAGAATACCTTTGTCAGAATCAAAGACTAAGCTTAAGAGTTCCTCGCATATATCGTTGTGCACAGGATCAATGTGATGGTGATTGGGAAAAAATTACTTCAAGTAACATGCTTTGCTTTCCCTCCTTAATGTGAAAAATCAAGGGCTTACTGACATAGGAACAACAGAAATGCTCCTGGAACTTCAAGTTGCTGAATTATAAATTTATTTTTTATCAATAAATTTTTTTTTTTTTGTATTTTTTTTTTTTTTAGTAGAGACAGGGTTTCACCGTGATAGCCAGGATGGTCTCGATCTCCTGACCTCATGATCCGCCCGTCTCGGCCTCCCAAAGTGCTGGGATTACAGGCTTGAGCCACCGCGCCCGGCCTCAATAAATATTTTTATACTTACATTGAGTGATGTGTTTAACAACAAACTGTGACAGAGCTGAGTGCTCCTATCTTACAGGGTCAATGAACTACTTATTAAGCCTTCCTGATAGCACTGAATTTAGTAGTTCTGGGAACATGTGAAACTATGTTAAAACTGAAGGCACTATATATTTTTACACAAAAGCTTGAACATACAGATGAATTATAACCCAGAAATATTAGATATAAAACTTATCGAAGATATAATAAAGGAAATTAAACGGGTTTTCCTGCAATTTTAGTTCTTAAACTCTTTGTTCACCTCTCTGGGGAAAATTCTTAGTTCCAGTGATAACTGTTCTAGTTACTACTTTTAAATATGTCAGTACTAGAAAGGTAGTACTGGCGACATCATCACATGTATTGTTATCTATGGGGCAAATGTGCGGTGCCCAGAATAATATACCTCAGGCCTAGGGTAGGGACATCCTTTCCAGCTCAAACATGGGTAGGGATGTGGGAGAAAAAGAATGTGGGAGAACCAAGAGAAAAAGTGGGGCTGGGAGAGTGGAGTTCCTGTAGGACATAGGCCTAGGAAGTAACACTGGGGCAGATATGTATGTTATATACAACTGTTTTTTAAAAATACTTATATCCATGTTGGCAGTAGATGCGTATATAACAGTTTGGAAATACTGTCTTTGGAGAATGTATTTTTGTATTTATAAATCAACTTTTAAAAACTGTCTCATTCAAAAGGGAATAATTCATATGTACCCCTAGGAAATAAAGACCTATGTTATAAAAATAAATAAATAAAGATTTAAAGACTCTACTTTTTAAAATGTGTGGTAGAATTAAACATAGACACTCGCTGGGCCCCAGCTTTTCTTTGAGGTTACTATTATTACTGTTACTAATTCAGTCTTCTAACTTGTCAATCTGATTCTCCATTTGTTCTTGAGTTAGTTTTGGTAGTTTGTGTCTTACGAGGCATTTGTCCCTTTCATCAAAGTTATCTATTTTTTTTGGCATGAGTTTGCTTCTACTATTCTTTCACCATTTTATTTCTCTATATAAGGTAGTAAAGTAATGTCTTCTCTTTTTACTGATTTTAATATTGGAGTGATTTTTTTTTTCTTCGACTCTCACTTTTTGTATTAGTCTAACGAAAGGTTTGTCAATTCTGTTAATCTTTAAAAAAACACCTTTGGTTTTGATTGTTTTCAGAGTTCTGTTTAATTAATGTCTACTTTAATCTTCACTTCCTTCTGCTTGCATTCATTATATTTCATTTGCCTTTCTGTTTTTCTAGATTTTTAAAGTGGAAATTGAGGTTACTTATTTGAGATCTTTTTATTAATATGGGCATTTATAGCTGTAAAATAGCTGTGAACGTATCTCTAAACAGTGCTTTTGCTGGGCATGGTAGCTCTTGTCTGTAATCTCAATCCTGATGCTTTGAGGACCCTACTAGGAGGGTTGCTTGAGGCCAGGAGTTCAAGACCAGCCTAGGCAACACAAGGAGATCCCCATCTCTACAAAAACAAAAACAAGTCCACAATGCTTTAGCTGCAACCTGTAAGTTTAGCATTTTAATTTTGTTATATACCAAGGCACTTCTTTCAACCTATGGTTACTTCTATGGTTACTTCTGTGTGATATTTCAGAATATTCTGTTGTGTTAGTCCATTTTATGCTGGAAAAGACAGAAGTCTCACCTAGGAACTGCAGAGACAAACACACCCCTGCAGACACATTGGGTTTACCCCCACTGAGTTCTGCATTAAACTTCTGACCTACAGATCTGTAAGAAAATATGTTTCTGTTGTTTTAGGGCACCCTATTAGTTACAGAAGCAATAGGAAATGGATACAACTAGTTTTGGCAAACAGGACCTGTATCGTGGTGTGTTGGGTTTTGAAGACCATCCACAGGCTCCATGACAAACCTCAGGACTCACAGAACTCATAAAAGCTGTTCTCCTAGTTGTGGTTTTTGTTGCTTTATTGGAATGTGATCACACATGTTAAACATCAGCAGAAAGAAAGGCCCATGACGAGGAGTCCGGGAGAAATCGGGGCAAGCTTCCAGGCGCCCTCTCCAGAGTCGTGTGGACAAACACAATTCCCAGCCTGTGTGTGTGACAACACGAGTGCAGTGTTTCAACCAAGGAAGTTACATGAGGCCTTCATGCGCAGGGCTGTCAATGGGGGTCAGGCATGTAGACATGCAGGGATGCAGTGTGAACACCTGGACCCAGCAGGCACCAAGCCAGCTGCTCCTCTGACCAGCTCCAGGAATGGCTCTTTACCCACATCCATCCCACTGCCCCCAGCCCTGCTCACTTTGCTCCTTGTGAGGTGCATGAGAAGGTGGAAAAGCTGTAGATTTTGCGGAGCCATTTTTCTAATCTTCCCTCAATAAAGGCCATTTTGTGTCAAGACCACGTGACTTTGTGGTGTTTGCATTTGCAGATGATGCAAAATGGCTTCTCTTGAATGTGAGCGTTTGGTGGCGTGGACCACCTGAGCCATTCTGGGGGCAGGAGGCACCCCCTTTATGTTGGTGGAAGCTTTATTGATTGAAATCATCACTGCCAAACTGGTGAGGGGAATATGTTGAATATCTCAGAAGTCCAGACCCTTTGAATTACTTAAGAACATGAATGAAACAACAGAACTGATCTCTTAGATCCTCGTCTCTATTATGAAAGTTCTTTAGAGTTCTAAATTCAAAAAGAAAGTGGAAAAATACACCCTTTTCTGTCAGCTTTTTTATGGATGGAGCATCCGGGCTCTTTAGGTACAAAGCCAGTCATCAGGCAACCGCTGCCAAGGACACATTTATGGAAATATTGAGCTCATTTGCCATCACAGAGGGGACTTTTCTGAGGTCTAAATCCAAACTGGGGCATGAAGCGCCCCACAAAGACAGTCACCGCTTTGCCACACTTGTCTATGTGGCCTGCTGATGTTAGTGTCCTGACTGGGAGGGCAAAACTTCCCTGCACCTCAGTCATTTTTCATGGACTGAGGAATGCAGGTGGGTTTGACACAGGAGTGATTCCTAAGAAAAGAATGGCCCAAATTTATTCCTCAGCCTGAGGATGTCAATAGGAATAGGACAGACTTTGCAGCCTCTGTGTATCTTGTTCCAGAGACAAGAGACCAGAAAACAGACCATACTTTTTCCCATGGCTGAAATAGGTTTCCAAAATGGCATCCCAGAAAATCTACTTCTGGATAGTACAATATGTTATTTGCTTAGGATGGTAATATAGGTAATGTCATTCCAACAGAAATTTGGAAATTATCCTTAAAATTGCAAAATCATGTCTTTTGTGACGTCAGACATCTCCTTGAATAGGAAAAAATGACTGGGACAAGGAAACCCATAAGGAAGAATTTTTGGGAACTGTGCTCACCTGTGCAGGTGCTTACTCCCTTTGGGGTCTCTGTATCAAACTTAGTTCCAGCACCCCGACACTGTTTGGATCAGGTGGGTGGTGGATTACATTAATTACATTAATCAGGGCAATCAAGTAAGGAACTGGGTTTCACCACAGGAGATTTTTTTTTTTTCAAACCTGTGAAATTTGGGGCTTGGATAGACTTAGAAGATTTACAATTTAAGGGGGAAAAGGACTCTGAAAAGCAGACTGACTGTAGCTGGTGATAATAATAAAGTAAGAGGTAGTAGAAGTCTTCTCACCATAAACCATAGAGGAAGGACACAGTAATAAAATACAACTCTTTAGAACACCAGAAATTAGGCCGCTCATGACTGTGGTCCCGGAGATAGAGTGAGAATGAGGCCAGCTCTGTGGTCACCCTGGTGTTCTGCCTGAAGCAATTCCCAGACTACACCTCAAGTGGTAAGAAGAACAGGCTGGTCTCGCGGCACTGATTTCAAATCTTACAACTGAAATGATTGGTGTATCAGCAGCAGAGTAGGAGAGAAGAGGGAGCTAGGCAGAGAAAGGGCCCCACATATAGGCACAGGGTCCCCTGGCCTTCGGATGCATCTTAAGAAATGTAAATATAATTAAACTTCATGAAGTAAGCAAAAAACTGCTATTAAAGAATTAACTTCCATTGGTGGATAGTAACCCAATAAATGACTAGAGCTCAGATGAAACAGAGACTTCCGGGTTTTCACCCACCAGAGTGGAAAAAGCCTATTGAATCCAGCAGCTGAATGGTCAGGAAGGCCTAACTAGACATAGCGTGTAGGCTCCCCTAGAACAACTGTTAGGAATAATGAAAAGCAATCCTCTGAAGGATCAAGCTGAAAGGCACAAACAGTACAGGACAAATCATAGTAGCATTAAAAGAAAGACCATAAATCAGAAATCTGCAACATAATATTAAAATAATCCAGACTGCATAAAAGTAATTAGATGTTTAAAAGAAGCATAAAAATGTATTTTTATCTCTGGGGAAATTTATTTGATTTATATTATTAATATATATAACATACATATTAATATTATAATTATATAGTATATGAATGATTTATACATGTCTTATTTGTATTTATGTTACATACTTATAATTATATTTATATCAATAAATATTTATAAATAAATATTTATCCAAATATTTATTATACATCTGGGGTACAGCAAATTAAAATACCAAGACAACAATAGGCTCCTATTAGAAAGCCTAAAATTCAATATACTGACAACAGCAGATGCTTTATAGGATGTGGAGCAACAGGAATCCATGCATTGCTGTGAGAAGTAAAAAATACTACGGCCACTTTTGAAAACAGGTTAGCAGTTTCTGACAAAGTTAAACAAATTCTTAACATGCAATTCAGAAACAACATATCTAGATATTTACCTGCATGAGATACTTGCATCACACAAGAACCTGCACAGAAATGTTTATAGCTGCTTGGAACACAATTGCCAAAACATGAAAAGAATGAATGTGTCCTTAAATAGGTGAATGGGATACACAAGCCCTGATAATGCATACAATGAGATGTCACTCTGCAAGAAAAAGGCGTTATAAGGCCACAAGAAGACATGGAGGAAGACTATATGTATATTGCTAAGTGAAAGAAACCAATCTGAAAAGGCTGGAATTGTGAGGGAGCAGCAGGGAGGGAGGGGCATGAGTCCTCAGCACCAGCGCCGGCCCACGGGCCACGTGTCTCCTGAATCCACCAGATGGCGCTGTGACCTAAGCACCTGCTCACCTGCTCAAGCTCCCCAGCTCCACAGATGTGAGCCCCTTTTCTCCTGCATCTGGCAGGTGTTTCTGTGCCCTCTCTGGGTCTCCTCCTTCCTACAGTCTTTCTTTTCCTCAGCTGAAGATCATACTGAGGTCAAAGGTGGGGCTTGCACCACCTCTAAAATGGGGAAGATTTGCATGGGGATTTCCCACCCTGAGCATTATAGTGAAAGATAAGAAGGGCTGGGGCTCATTCCTGGCTGTGGCTCAGGAAGCAGAGCCTGGGGCGTCTCCACCATGGCCTGGGCTCCACTCCTCCTCACCCTCCTTGCTCACTGCACAGCTGCCTGCAGGGAATTCAGGGAGGGCTCCTGGATGTCACCTGGGATGATGACCTCTGCCTTCTCCCTGGGAACCAGCCCTGACCTGTCCTCACTGATCTCTGTGTTGCCCCTCCTTGCAGGGTCTTGGGCTGAGGTTGTGCTCACTCAGCCCCATTCTGTGTCGGGGTCTCCGGGGCAGAAGGTCACCATCTCCTGCACCCGCAGCAGTGGCAGCATTGACAGTGAATATGTGCGCTGGTACCAGCAGCGCCTGGACAGTGCCCCCACCACTGTGATCTACAATGATGACCGAAGGTCCTCTGGGGTCCCTGATCGGTTCTCTGGCTCCATCGACAGCTCCTCCAACTCTGCCTCCCTCACCATCTCTGGGCTGAAGTCTGAGGACGAGGCTGACTATTACTGTCAGTCTTATGACAGCGGCGATTATCACACAGTGCTCCAGCCTCATGGGGAAGTGAGACAAAATCTCCCCTCAATGTCCCTATCTTGATCTGCCCTCAGCCTGTCCCCACCAGCAAGGGCTGCATTTTCCTGTCTCCTGCTTGAACTTTGGAGTTAAAATTTTGTTTATAGTTCCTGTATTTTCTTTCCAAAGCACAAATATTTTCTCCCAAGTCTTGACAGGTGATCCTCTAATCCCTTTGTGATCACTTCATGGAACACACGTAGTTCAAAACTGTGTTTCTAAACATTGGCGCTATTGACATTGTGGGCTGGATCATCCCTTGTGATGAGGGAAGCTCTCTGCATCACAGCTCATTCAAAAACATCTTCTGTGTCCACAAGTCAGACGCCAGTAGCACCCTGCTCCCTGTTATGACAAACAATAATGAATCACTATTTCCCTATATGTCCAGGGAGGGTCACACTAGTTTGAGAACAGGAGAATGTGGAAAAGCTGCATCTATTAAGAAGGCTTTGGCAGGCAATCCCATTCGCACCATTCAGCTGGACATGAGGCTGGAGGCATTAGCTCTCTGCTTCTGCTTTCCCATCTGGTAGCAAAACAGGTGCCTCAAACTCAAATTATGGTTTCCATGGATGGATCAGGTTCTACGCAAAATGGGGTCAGAAAACCCATTACCTGTTCAGATGGAATCTTCTCTCACCCACTGTGGAGTATAACTTTTGGCAAACCAGATGTGCCATGAATACTTTAAATTTTTAGAGAAATTTCATGAAAATATATAGACCTATCTTTATTTATTCTTCCAGGGAGTACTTCTCAAGCACAGGATACAAAGATGAATAATAATCTAACACAGGTTCTTGTACCCTCGGAGTTTAGATTTTAGAATATATGGGATGACAAACAAGAGCAGTGACAGAGCTGAGTGGACAGTGACGTCCTTCCTTTTCCCATAGGGCTGGAGCAAATTTGGTCCCACCTCTACTTTTTTACCCTCGAACCTACAGTGTCCAGTACACCCCCACTAACTACATGTGGATGTCTAAATTTAAATTACCTGGACGAGATTAAAAGTTATATCTCTCAGTCCCACCAGCTGTGTTTTAATTGCATCATTAACTCACGTGCCCCGTGGTTCCCATGCCAGAGTGCAGACACCGGACATTCCCATCATGGCAGAGGATCTTACTGGACGGTGCTGACTTGGACAATTTACTTAGCATAACTTTACCTCTGTTTCCTCACCTTCAAAATGGGAATAAAGTAAAGCTCTAACTTAAAACAGGCAACACCCCTCTTTGTTGGAAATGCATGTCATGCCTTCTCACCCTGCTGTCGTCAGGCTTGGCCATGTGACTAGCTCTGGCCAATGAGATAAACAGACAGGACATGGGTCATTTCTGAGCAGGAGGTAGGAGACAGGCTGGTGCTTTTCCAAGTTCTCCTGTCTCTCCAACATGATGTCATCAGGGTTCTCAGGGGAATTTGGTTTGCCAGCCCACATCCTGGAATGAAGATGGAGTAAACCAGAGCCACAGCCAGTCATTGCCGGGGACAGCAAGGGGTGCCATGCAGCAGCTCCCTCAGAGGTCTGATGGGTGTGCTCTCAGCGGGAACCAGCCATCTGGCCCCCAGTGGGGGCCCTACTGCCTGGTGTTCCCTGGAGCTCCTGGGAGTGCCAGGCCAGGCCTTCCCATCTTTCATTTTTCAAATAAACACCCTAAAATGACAGACTTAGGGCACAGGCTTGGGCTGAGACAGTCAGGGGAAGAATAGATTTACACGAAGGCCACTTCCCTCCCCTCGGGTATGGGCAGGAATAAAAGCAATTAGAGGTGTTCTATCTATGCAGAGAATCTCAGAAGGTAGATCCCAGTAGTGCCCTGCCAAGGCTTGGACCCCTCTCCTCCTCTCCCTTCTCACTCCCTACAGAGGTGCCTGACCCCTCAGATTCTAGGAACATGCCCCAAGGAGGACGCAGGAGCTCTGCCCTTCCCCAGGTGCCAGGCTATGCTCTTGGCTGGAACTCCAGAATCACCCTCCCTGTGTCCGTCTCTTCTTTATTCCGGGTCCTGGGCACGACCTGGGCTGACCCAGGAAGCCTTGGTGTTAGGGTCTCTGAGTCAGATGGTCACCATCGCCTGCACTGGGAACAGCAGCAACATTAGATACAATGGTGCTGACTGGTTGCAAGTTTCCTGGTGCTGCCTCCAAACTCCTCATGTACGGTATGATGGATCGGCCCTCAGGGATTCCGGCTCCATTCTCAAGCTCTCATTCAGGCAACAGAGCCTCCTTGACCATCTGCGGGCTCAGCCTGAGGATGAGACTGATCATTACTGTTCAACTTTGGGCAAAAGCATGAACACTCACACAGTGCTCCAGACACATGGAAAACTGAGACACAAACCCGCCCTCTGCCTCCCTATTGTCAATCACTCACTGTAATAGCCTGTGAGCAACAGCAGCTGAAGGATCCATTTCTCTGTCATCTTTTCCCTAAGAATTGAGGGGTCTGATGCTGTTATGTCAACCATCACTTAATGTAAACTGCAACAAGGCCCACTCTCACCCTGTCCTCACAGGTCCACTAGAACGCCAGGAGCTGTGGCACTCCCCAAATCTCTGGTGAGGAAATTGTCCCATAAGCGCACACCCAACTTTGCAAGCCATAGTCTAGGCACATGGCAGACCACAGTGGGATGAAGAACTTCATGTCTCCAAAAAGTAGGCCTGGCCCTTGCCCATGGCTCCTGAGATGCCTTCTCTAAGCCCCCAAGAATTCTCCTACCTGTTAGGAGTTTCTGTGTTTGCTTGGAGACCTAGGACTGGTCAGATGGTGACAGCATAATGTGATACCAGCTGGGGGCTTTGGCCCAATCCCAAGGGCCTTCTGAATAAAGAGCCAAAAATAAAAATAAAGATTACAATAAAGGAGATATATCAAATTATTTATACTTATTAATCTTGGTGATAAGTGTGTGAAGATTCAAGATAATATTCTATTTATATACTTGTTAAAATTTTGTTTTTCTAAATGCTTCAAATAGTGAGAGTTTCTAAATTCATTTCTCTTATGGCACTTTTATATTCACTGTTATTAATTTCTAGTGAGTTTTTCTAATTGGCAAATTACATAGTTTGTTGGTTAGAGATCATTCAGGATAAATAAAAGTTCTTAAGATTAAGCACCGATAAGTCAATACTAGATTACAGTTAGCATATTAGTTATCTATTACTGTGTAACAATATTACAAACTTAGCAGCTTAAAACAACCCAAATTTATCACTTCACCGTTCCTGCAGGTCAGGAGTCTGGGTGTGGTTTCGCTGAGTCTCGTGCTCCAGCCTCACAAGGCTGCGGTCAGGATGCCAACTGGAGCTGCAGCCTCAGCTAAAGCTTGACTGAGAAACGTCTGCATCCAAGCCCCATGGTTACTGGCAGAACTCAGTTCCTTGGGGCCTGCTAGAGCCAGGGCCCTAGTTTCCGGGGATTGCTGGTGGGAGGTCACTCCCAGTTCCTACCACATGGCCCTCCCTAGCATGTCCACATGCTTGCTGCAAGCCAGTAAGGGGAAGTTTCCTTGCAAGAAGCATGCTACAATCTTTTGTAATATAATTACATATATTCCATCATTGTCGTCATACTCTATCAGAAGCAAGTCATAGGTCCTGCTCACACTCAAGGGGATGAGATTCCTGGTGAACCTTTACTTTGAAATTATAAATCTCTCAAAAATACAGATCCCAGTTACGTGAATTATATTGAGCTGAACTCGGTGCTTGCAATCAAATGTTGCAATAAATATGTATGGACTCACAGTGAAAACATGAATGGCAAAGACTAGACTCATGCGCTCCACAGGGGCAATCAGGGAGCAGTTGCTGGGGGCCCAGAAAGTGTGTTCACAGATGGAGAAATCCCATAGAAACTGCAAATCTGGATGGATGTGGGCAGAGGGAGGTGGGCCCTGTGGTCACTGATGTGGACTCAGCTGCTGTGTCCTCTCTGTGTGTGGTCCATGTGGCCCCACCATCAGCCTCCTCCCAGGTCCTTCCTCTCAGGTAAACAGGAGCCTTGCTGATCCTGTATTCACTTGTGTCCAGGCCTCAGACTCTGAATACAGGGAGGAGAGAGAGACGTTGCATGGAAACATTTTTGCATAAGCATCCCCTTCTTTGGGGGACGAACGGGCCAGGGATAAGAGAGGCCTGAGGCAACCCAGGTCCACATGGGTAGGGCCATAGAAGCCTACGTCCACCATGGCCTGGGCTCCTCTTCTCCTTGTGTTCCTCTCTCACTGCAGAGACACTTAGAACCCATGAGTGTCTGTGTTTCCGAGTTCTCTCTCCCAGACTGTTCCCTCTTCCTACCCAGCTGCCCTCCCTCTCTGCACCTCTGGGAGCACGAGCCAGACTCCTGCGCCCTGCACAGAAGCCTCAATATTGGTATCTATGCAATACACTCTCATCAGCAGAAGCCAGCGAGCCCTCCCAGCTATCTCCTGACCTACTACTCAGACTCAAATATGTACCAGGGCTTCAGGCTCCCCAGCCACTTCTCTGTATCCAAAAATGCCTTGGATGATGCAGAGCTTTTGCTCATCTCTGGGCTGCAGCCTGAGGATGAGGCTATTACTGTGCAATCTGGTACCATCCTGACTCTCAGAATTGCACAGGAAGATGGGGAAATGTAGCACAGATACAATCTCTGCAGATGCTAGCTTATGATGGTTATTTTATGAATGTTAACATGTATTTCTACTATTACAAAGAGTAAATATCCAGGTGAAAAACTGTCATCCTGTATTTCATCAAATAAACACAAAGTATTTTTAAAACTTTTAATTGAATGCAAGCATGCAATTTCAAGGGTCTGAGAGGAATTTTACCACTAAGGTATGTACGATGCGGAGGTTCAATCACACCCAGCAGGCAGCCTGCAATGAAAGGTTTTATTCAGTCCGTGCCTGAGCTGACCTGCCACCCTCCCCAATGTCTTTTCCTTGGCTCAGAGAGAGCCCACCCCTGGGTTGGCACAGGGAGACTTCTGTCCTCCCTTCAGTATCCACAGCAGGGACAGCACCAGGGTTGGCCTTGCCCACAGCAGGCTGATGAATGTAGTGCTGAGAATTAAAGACTTAGCTGTAAGGAGGAGAATGGTGGCAAAGGTAACAAGAAACTGAAGCAATGGAGGCGGGGCTGGCATGACATAATGTTCTCATCCATTAGTTCATAGAGTCAAAGAGACCCCAGGTACCAGGAGGTTAGTGCTTACCTCTGATGTCTACTTTGCATTTAGATGTGACACGCTCACTAATGTTCATAGGCCACTAAAGCCTGCACCCTCCCAAATCCCACCTGTTGTCATAGCTTAATGGAGAATGCAATTTAATTAGATTCAAGATTAAAATATAGCAGATAAAAGAGACAAATACAGCATGCTTCTATGGTAAAATTAATTCTGCAGCAAAATTCATCTCTGTGGGTAGCTTTGGAAACTCAATGACCACAGTGCTGACCTTTGTTTCGAAGAATTCAGGAAAGGTCTTGCACCAACAGGTCCTGGAGCACACGGAATCCATTCCTCACGTCGCGTCTGAACATATACAAGAATGAAGGTGTTATTGAACACGTGTCAGAATTCCAAAATGGCCTGCATTTCTTCCGCGCTTGCTAGAATAGCAATGGAAATAGAAGTGGTTTAACTTCCAGTCTGTGTTATTTTAATTTCAAAACTGCAATGATATGAAAGTTGTGTGCACGTGTGTGTCTAAAATTCACATCCTCATTGTTTTTTCTTTTTTTTTTTTTTGAGACGGAGTCTTGCTCTGTTGACCGGGCTGGAGCACAGTGGCCAGATCTCAGCTCACTGCAAGCTCCGCCTCCCGGGTTTTTACGCCATTCTCCTGGCTCAGCTTCTGGAGTAGCTGGGACTACAGGCACCCACCACCTCGCCCAGCTAGTTTTTTGTATTTTTAGTAGAGATGGCGTTTCACCGTGTTAGCCAGGATGGTCTCGATCTCATGACCTCATGATCCGCCCGTCTCGGCCTCCCAAAGTGCTGGGATTACAGGCTTGAGCCACCGCGCCCGGCCCTCACATCCTCATTGTTGCTGTAATGAAAGTGAACAGGGGCGAAATCTTTGACTATAAATTTATCAAAGGACAAGGGCCTCTTCACTCACTGATGTTTTCAAGTAGAATTCCTCCACATGAAAAATGTGATCCTCCTTATTATCTTTGTCGTTCTCTTCAGTCTTGATCGGAGGTGAAGGCCACTGTGGACACTCCCCTCCCATTCCTTCAAGCATGAGGAGCACCTGCAGCCACCGCTGTCCCTTAAACAGAGGAGATATACACAGTTTTAACAAGAGGGTCCCTGGGTGGAAATAAGAGAAACACACATAGATAACAGGTTCTCATTCAGAGAGCGGGGGAGTGAGCTGCATTTGAGAAGAGGAACTCAGCACTTGATCTACCTCTCAGCCTCTGGTGGAAAATGTCCATGCAGGGAGGACAACACCGCCTCAGAGCCCCTCACTGAATGTGCCAATGCAGACCCCCTTAAGCTGGGGCAGCAAACGAAGATGAAGGAAGAAAGAACCCAGAATGTCAGAAAGCACAAAGACTTCAGTGATTTTTCACTTCAAGAAGATCCAGGGCACTGAGATGACCTGAACAAGTAAATTTGTACCTCAGTGGACAAAACCTGGTGTTGCCCCTGGGGACGCCTCCACCGCTCCTGTTCTCTGTCCACTGCTTCACCACAGTGGTCTTTCATGGTTTCACCTTGACATCCTCACGCCTGTCTCACTGCTGCTTTGTCCTGGTCTTTTGCTAGTATTTCCAGAGTGGACTAAAGCATGTTCCTTTGCACCACACTCATCTCTCAGGGTCCAGGGCACAGGCTATGCCGAGCCACCCATCCATGGTATTGGGTCTCAGGAGAGATATCCTGTGTCAGGAGAGGCAGCAACATATGTGGCCTAAGAGCAAAATCATCCAGGATGGAGCCCAGACATGTGAGACATTTTCCCATTTACAATATCCAACTATCAGTTGCCTCCTTCCCTGGCCCCTGTGGAGGGAGCTGTTCAGGTCTTCGCTTCCAGAGCCCTCTGCATTCCCGCCTCCCTGCAGCCTCCTCACATTGGATGGTCATCAGATTTCCCTCATGGGCTTCTCTTGGAAATCCAGAAAAACCTCATGAGTAAAGGATTCTTATTCCTGTCAGTAACATGGGGCAGAGCCAGAGTCTTGACTCACAGATTCTGTGGCCTGACAGTGGCCTGGCTCTCAGGTGACTCCACTCACAGTTTCCGCTGAGAGACTGCAGGGTGGCCAGCGAGCAGCAGAGGGCACTGCGGGTCTGTCTCAGGGTCTGTACGGGAGCAGCTGTGCCGCCCCCCCATCTCCCCAGGGCTAGGGCAGCAAAGCCTGTGTTTGCTGCTGGGGAGTCAGCAGCTGTGTGCTTCCAAGCTGGGCAGAGTCTCGTGCTCACAGATCTGTGGAAGGTCCCAGAAGCTGCTTCCTCCTTGGTCCCTCCAATGGGGCAAACTCTGAGTCTCACCTCTCAGACATTCTGTCTAAAGAACCAAGCTCAGACCTCAGCTGGTTCTCAGGGTGAGGCAGAGATCACCAGTGGATCAAACAAATTTACATGAACAGCCCCTCCCCACCAGGCAAGTGGAGAAGATAAAAAAAGGCCTGTGCAGCCCAGCACAGCACCCAGGTTTCAGGAGGGCTGTGTCCACCTGGGCCTGGATCCCGTCCTCCTCATGTTCCTCTCTCACTGCACAGGTAGGAACAGTCTTTTGATGTCCAGGGTCAGGTCCTGAGCCTGTGTCATCCTCCTCTGGCTCATACCCCTAAACAGCTTAACCCTGGTCACCGTCCCAGCACCTACGACTATCTGTCTGCAGGTTCCCTCTCCCAGCCCGTGCTGACTCAGCCGCCCTCCTTCTCTGCATCCCTGGGAGCCTCTGCCAGACTCACCTGCACCCTGAGCAGTGGCTTCAGTGCTTCAGTGTTGATGACTTCTCAATACTCTGGTCCTAGCAAAAGCCAGGGATCCCTCCCCAGTTTCTCCTTAGAATACTATTCAGACTCAAATAAACACCAGGGCTCTGGAGTCCCCAGGTGCTTCTCTGGATGTAAAGATGCCTCGGCCAATGCAGAGATTCTGCGCACCTCTGGGCTGTAGCCTGAAGATGAGGCTATTACTGTAATATATGGCATAACAACTCTAAAACTTACTCAGTGCCCAAGACCTACAGAGAAGTGAGCAAAAACCTCCCTTCTGTTCTCTGGGTTTGCACAGTCATCTTGGCTGGTGACTTCCCAAGTCTAGCTCAGGGATGCCTTCTGTTGTCAGTTCTTCAAACAACACCTGATTTTCCTCAAACAACTGGATCTGACAGGGCCATATGCTTATATTTAGTTTAACTTTTAGCTCTATCCATTGTTCATATTGCCTCACCTTAATTATGTTTTTTCAAGGAGAAATTTGTGGTTTAGGATAAAAATATCTCGTTGGAGACTTTGGTGGAGGTTGAAAGACGTTGATTTGGGTCAAGCCAAGCTTAGTTTGAAAAGTGTAAAAAAATCGAAGTAAAACTTAAGTCCTGAAAGAATCATGTTCTGGGTCCACGGGGCCTGCTTGTATCTGAGGAAGGGGAGGTGAAGGATGCTGGTGGAAAGTTAGAGGAACCAGAGAGGGTAAGCCAAGCAGCAAGCACAGCTGGAGTCGGGGAAGAGGCACAGACCAGTGCAAGACACATGGCTCTGGGGCTGATGGGCAGAGTTTGGGTGCAGCCGGCCTGGGGCTGAGCGTTGCTGAGCTAAAACCGTGCTGTCACCTACAACATGGACCTGGGGTGACATGGATCTGATAGGGCTCTTACCCAATCAACGTCTCTGTCATCTCCACCTGGGTGATGTGTTTCTTATTGTCATCTCAGAGGTAACAGTTCAGTCTTCATCTTATTTCTATCAAGCCTGTCAACTGATTGGGTAAAGGACATGACTCACATTATAAATGATGAGCTTGGCCAGGTGCTGTGGCTCACACCTGTAATCCCAGCAATTTGGGAGGCTGAGGTGGGTGGATCACTTGAGCTCAGGAATTGGAGACCAGCTTGGGCAACACAGCAAAATCCAGTCTCTACAAAAAATAAAATAAAATAATTAGCCACATGTGGGGCTGTACACCTGTGGTCCCAGCTACTCAGGAGGCAGAGGTGGGTGGATTGTTTGAGCCTAGGAGGTTGAGGCTGCAGTGAGCCATGATTGCGCTCCCACACTCCAGCCTGAGTAACAGAGCAAGACCCTGTCTCAAAACAAAAACAAAAAACAACAACAACAAAAACGCAAAAAACAGATGAAGGCTAATCAAAGTCTACTGCTTTAAATATGAATCCCATCTTTAAAAATACCTTCACGGACACATCTAGAATTCTGTTTGGTATATGACTGGGTTCTGTGGCCTACGTAATTTGACACACAAAATGAACTGTCATATGGAAAGATTTGAGGCAGCTCCGCCTTCTCTTTGGGTCCTCAGGAGGAGGGTTATGGGTATCCCCATCCTGCCTGGGTCCCCTCTCCCTCACTGTCCTCGCACATGACCCAAGCACAGGCCCCTGAGGCCCTTGCAGGCCTCCCTCCCAGCTCTGCCCACCCCAGGGTGGACGCTGCCCTGTGCTCACGCGTCTCTGCATTTCCCCGTGCTGGTCCAGCCTCCTGTAGGGGCTCAGCTCCCAGGACAGAAATCACCATCTCCTGCCCTGGAAGACACAACACTGGACACAACGGTATGATTTTGTCACATCAGCGTCGGGGGTGTCTCATTAGAAACCCAGATCCATTAAAACCACCACACGCCTCAGACCCAGGCTCTCTCTTTTGTTCCACATCACCCTTCCTCAGCAGCTGCTGGCTCCCACTTGGGAAGAAGCTGAACATCACCATCCAGCACAGCACACAGGCTGTCCTCCTCCTTTAGTGCCCAGGCCTGGGGAATGAAGTTCCACCTCCTTGAGCACCCACAGCCACTCTCCTCCCCAAGCAGTGCTGACTGTAGAGACTTTGCGTTTTTCCCAGAGAGTTTCCTCATTTGACCAAGTGAGTTGGAAGCTGAGCTCCGTACAGTCTTCCGACACACAGAGTGCAGGGGCAGCCAGGGCTTTGTCCTCAGTTGTATTTAGAATTTGGGGTTCCTGGCCGGGCGCGGTGGCTCAAGCCTGTAATCCCAGCACTTTGGGAGGCCGAGACGGGTGGATCACGAGGTCAGGAGATCGAGACCATCCTGGCCTACACAGTGAAACCCCGTCTCTATTAAAAAATACAAAAAACTAGCCAGGCGAGATGGCGGGCGCCTGTAGTCCCAGCTACTCGGGAGGCTGAGGCAGGAGAATGGCGTAAACCCAGGAGGCAGAGCTTGCAGTGAGCCGAGATCGCGCCACTGCACTTCAGCCTGGGCGACAGAGCGAGACTCCGTCTCAAAAAAAAAAAAAAAAGAATTTGGGGTTCCTATAATCAGTGACTCTCTCCTTTTTGCAATTTCTCCCTCATTTACCAACCTCTCTGCCAGCCACAAGCTTTTACCTCAACTGAATTAAGCTCCGGACAAAATGAGCAGGGCCCCAGCCCTCTCCTATCTCTGTCATTAATACTTTTTAGGTTCCTGTTTCCAGGCTGGGCAGTTAGAAGTAGGCTTGGCGGTCCCACCGGCTGCCCCGGGGTCTCGGGACAGGGGCTGGGGGGTCTCACATGTTGCCCTTCCTGCGTCGCAGCAGCACATAGATGAGCACAACTGCTGCCACCACCGCGAGGCCCCCAAAGATGATGCCCAACAGCACCGCGTAGCTGCGTCCTGGTGATGGAGCGAGTGTCAGCGAGGGGCCCTCTGGGGTGATGAGTGGGGACAGGTGCAGGCAGCTATATGAGCAGGGTGTCCTCACCTGGCTGGCACTCCGGGGTGGGTGAGGACCAGGTGCCATCAGCCTGGCAGGTGCTGGTCTCTGCCCCGGCCAGGCTGTAGCCGTTGTCACAGTGGAAGTAGATGGTGGAACCCGCCAGGTACCTGTTGCCCTCCTTTTGTCCACTGGGAGGTGGGGCCAGCCAGCCACAGGACACGACTGGGATGGGGGCAGAGTGCAGACAACAGGCCTGAGCTGCCATGCATCCACACATCTGGCCACCCCGGGGGGTCCTGTCCCAGGACAAGGTGCCCACCTCCCCCGCCTGCCCTCACCTGGCTGCAGACTCCGCATGCGACGCTGGTGCAGCTGGTGAGCCACCCGAGTGGCATTGCCCGTGCTCAGGCTCCCAGTGGCCACCACATCGAAGTTGCAGAAATGATCGTCCCCGCATAGCTTGGCTGCCTCTTGTGCCTGGCTGGGGTTGAGGGTGGTCTCACTGGTGAAGAGAGGCTCGAAGGTGGGGTCGTGCTTGGGTTGGTACAGGAAGTTGTGGACCAGGAACCAGGAGTCGTAGGTGAGCAGGGAGGACGCGTTGTGCACGGCCCCTGGAAGATACACGACGGGGGCCTGGCTGGCGTGGCTCCCCTTGGTCCCCAAGCCCCGCCCGTGCCGTGTTTCCCCCAGTCCCCGCCCCGTCTGCCCCATATACTCCACGGTCACCCACAGTCGGCCCCAAACAGGAACAGCTCCTGGGGACTGCTGCCCGGGGGCAGGACGCGCCCGCTGCGCAGGGTGAAGTTGTCGGTGGGGTCGTTGTTCAGTGTCCCAAGGAGGCCGTGGGTGTGGGTGAGGAACTTCTCAGGCAGCAGGACGGACACACTCAGGAACGGGCCCTGCATGCTGACCTCCAGGCCGGCCCCTGATGCCAGCATGATGGAGACCCTGTCCCTGGCAGCCACTGACAGGAACATTCCTGGGCACAAGTGGGACGGGTCAGGGTCACCCGCTGTAGACACCATGTTCTGCCCTCCCGCAGCCCCAGGACAGGGTGGTTGGCACCCAGGGGCTGTGGGTGAGGGCACCTGCAGGGGAAGGGGGGTGTCCAGAGGGCCAATTCTGCTGACCATGACCCTCCATCACCCCTGCCATGCTTGCGATAGAACCCCCAGCGGCACCTGAGGTGCAGCCCCTGCAGTGAACCCCCCATGCTGAGATGCACGTGTGGGTCCCTCTGGCCTTGGCTGCAGCAGCCACACCTGCCTGGGCACGTCCCGAGGGTCCTTGCACCCTCAGTGCTGACAGGCCCCTCCCAGGTCCCCACCCATCCCAACCAGCAATCATTTCATTCGCTCAGTTCCCTAAGGCAAGGGGTTCGGATGCTGCAGCTACCGCTTGCCAGGGACATCCTTAACCGTGCAGGACTGGCGACCTTGCAGTGGCTTTTGAGGACTGAGGGAGCGACAGGAGCACAAGAGTGGCTCTGTGCAGGCCAGTGGTGAACGTTACCGGGTGAGTTCCCTCCAGACGGCTCCCGGGATGTTCCGTAGGGGGACATGTCTCCCCGTCCTGGCCTCTTGGCTTTTGATCAGGTGGGTACAATGTGGGCACCTCGGTGGGTGTGAAGGCCTGAGGTCGGACCACCCAGGCCTCTAGCCAGGGCTGGGAGAGGCATGAAGGCCCAGGGCTTCCCCTCAGTCTCCCCGCAGGAATGGGGAGGAGGTGAGGGCAGCCCGCAGCCTCACGTGGCTGAACTACTCACCCTTCAGGCCCATCCAGCTCTGCTCGGCGAAGCTCAGCACCTCCTGGTTCAGCAGCACCTCCAGACCTCTGGTCCCGTTGGCCAGCCTGACCTCCACCACGTCTGAGTTGCCTTCCTAGACGGCCACTGCGGTCAGCCCCGTGCCACGGGTCTGCGTGCCTGCAGTGGTGGGAGCGGAATGGGCGCCACTTGGCTCCAGCCTCCCACCTTGGATCTACCCCATGCCACTCAGAGCAGCCCCTAGCCCTGGCCTCACCGTTGGACATCCTCCCGGGCTGGGCCCGCGCCTGCACCCTCAGGTCAGTCAGTACTGCCTCCAGCAGCACGTAGTCTCCGCACCCAACGAATGTGAAGTTGGTGCCGTCGAAGGTCACAAAGTGTGGGTCTCCGAAGGCGGAGGCTGGGGTGAGAGTGGAGGGTCAGGTCAGGTACACCCCAGCCCAGCCCGATCTTTCCCAGGGTCTGAGGCACAGGATGGCACCCACCCAGTCGCAGGGGCCAGTAGTTGGGGCAGTCATTGGAGGGCCACCGTTGCATGTAGTGGGGGCAGTCGGGTGCCCAGAGGCAGCAGTAATAGAAGCTGAGGACATCGTAGAGCCAGTGAAACATGCCGGGCACTCGGGGTGGCGTGAGGAACGGGGGTGCGCCCCAGTCATGGCCGCGGTTGGGAGTGCTGCCACTGCTGGAGTCGGCCGTCAGGAGCTGCGTGTATCTGCTGTGTAGCATCCGCTGGGTAGCAGCACTGCTGACCCGAGCCGTACCGAGGGCTGCGGGAGCCAGTGGGTCAGGGCCAGGCCACTGCTGGGAACCTAACCCTGTCCCCAATCCCCAGCCCGGCCCCAGCCTGGGGGCTCACCTGGCCTGCACAGAGCGCACACAGTGCACGGCCCCGGGGTGGTAGGTGCACACGCTGCCCTGCTCCATGTCACAGCCGTAGTCCGTCCGTCTGCAGAGCAGCAGGTGGCCGTCACCCAGTGGCCTCCGGTTCTGTCATCCCCTTCCTGAGGCCAACCCTGCAGGGGCCCTGAGACCCCCGCCCCACCCTCCAGGACACCTCTGTCTGCCTCCCCTGATGCTGGCCTCAGTGGGGAGGCGATCCCCTCATCCCCACTCCTGGGCCCTGATGGGAGGCTCACGAAGAAGCGGCCGGAGTCAGCCCAGGCCTGGGTCAGGGTGCAGGGGCAGTCCGGCAGCTCCTCCAGGAAGTTGGGCAGCTGGTCCTCCAGCTCCTCCCAGGCTTGGCACTGAGTGCGTGCCCAGGCCACAGGGTCCTCTCGGAAGTCATCGCTCCGGTGCCAGGCCAGCGCGTGGTCATTGGTCCAGAGCGCCTGCACGTCCCTGTGGAGACAACGATGCTGAAGCTGGGGCCAGGCCACACCACCCCATGGTCGCCCACTCTCCGCACCCCCGACCCGGGCTGCCCAGGCAAGCACGATGGGCCGCAGGCAGCCGGGCCCTCCGCCCATCACCTGCGCCTCCACGCCTTCTTACTTCTGCCCCGCGTAATTTTTGCTGTCGATGATCCGAAGTGCACCCACTTGCCATCTCTGGTAGCTGGGAGGAGCAGGTTTTGGGGTGAAGGTGAAAGAGCCGGAGTTGGGGATGTGTGTGGCCAGGGGGTACAGGTACGACCACTTTGCAGTCCACTCCTGTGAGTAGGGCAATCCTGAGGGAGAGGAGGCCTGGTTAGCCCTGGGGCTCCTTGGAGGCCTGGCCCCAGGCCTTGGCACCTACAGCAGCCTGACAGGTGGGTGGATGGACCGCCAGGCGGTCCCCTTAGGAGGGGTTGTTCTAGCAGGGACCCTGGCTTGGGTGACCACCACCTCCTGCCACACTCCAGGATCCATGTCCCTGCTGGAAGCCGGGCCCAGGGCTATGCCAGCCGTGCAGGGGTTCCGCATGAGCCTCCTCCCCGGGAGCCAGGCCCCATGCAGCTGCCCCCTCCCACCTGCCTGACGCCCCTGGCCTGCACTTCCCTCCATCCGAATCCCCAGTCTCTGCCTGGAATCCCCTTCCCTCCTCAGCCCCACCTGGAAACTCCTCTCCTGCCCCCACACAGCTGGAACTCCCTTCCTCCCACCTCTGGGGGCCCAAAGCTCTGGATGCCACCCCAGCCCTCAGCTGGCCTCACCTGTCTCTTCATAGCCCCACAGCTCGATGGTGACGGTCTGCGTGGGCAGCGCCTCGACGTGCCAGGTCAGGCTGAGGTTGCCTGAGGTGTCGGCGGTGCCATAGTATTGCCAACGCGTCTCGTTCACCAACTCGCTCTTTTCCGTCATTGACACTTTGTTGGGGTGCACTGGGCAGGGGAGGTGAGGGGTGAGTGAGGACCTGGGCCCGGAGTGTGCAGGGAGGAGGCCCTAAGACTTCAAGGGCTGTGGGAGCCCCCAGGGCCAATGCATGGCAGCAGCTGGGTGATGGTCTCTCCGGCCCTCACGGCAGAAAAGGACACTGAGGCCGCAGAGGCCGGGGCCTGCCCTCCCTCCACTGCCCACGCCTCTAGCCTCCACCTGGCTTCTCCCCTGCCCTGGCGTGGCAGAGCTCGGTGGATAGGCACCGGCTCACCTCGCTAGGGACCCCTGCAGCTCCCACTCACTCTGGGCTGGGATTGCTGTCTGGATGCCAGGGAGTGGAAAGGAGCTGAAGGAACTCTCGCAGGCGGGCAGGCCTCCTAAGGGACTGGTTCAGCCAGAGTGGCAAAGCACGGGCAGGCCAAGTCTTGGTGTGCATAGATTAGTGCCGGGGAAAGTCCCCGTGGGGGCAGACTGTGGGCAGGGAGGAGGGCTGAGGGCTCACCAGCCAGCCAGGTGCCCGCGCGAGGGAAGGAGTGGCCGTTGTCCAGTGAGACGGTGAAGGGGACGCGGCCGCTCTCATAGAGCAGGGGTGACACACAGTGCACTTGCCCGGAGGAGTCCACATGGCCGAGGGTCTGGATGCTCTCCTTAAACCTACGGGCACGGTGGTGGTAGGAGGGGCTGGGCCATCGCAGGCTGAGCCTCTCGACAGTCCGGGCCCCCGACCTCCCTGGGGAACCCAGCCAGCCAGCCGTCCCTGTGCCCTCCTGCCTGTCCTGGGTCCGAGGAGCTCCACTCAGCCAGCCAGTAGGTCTGAGCCCTCAGCACTCACGGGGATGGGGGTGTGGGGCCCCGGTGCCCGGCGTCCTGGGCTTCCCAACCTGCAGATCACACTGGTGTCTGTGGGGCTGGACACCTTGAAGTGCCGCACCACAAAGTCCTTGCCGCCCATCATGGAGCCTGAGTAGGGCAAGATCTCCAGGCAGAAGTCCCGGAAATCTAAGCAGCAGGTGCCAAGGCCGGAGCACGTTGGGTGGCAGGAACACGGACTGTCCAGGGCGCCACAGCGCATGGAGCAGCTGTCTTGGGCATCTGGAGGAGAGGATGCTAAGGGCCTGGGCCGGCGGGTGCTGGACTGGCTGCCCCATGTGCAAGGCCTGTCTCTGTTCCTCCCACAGCCCATTGGACAGCAGCATCCCAGGAGAACGCTGGCCGGGAGCTGCACTGGCCACCACGTGGACATGGTAGGAAGGCACAGGGCCCGTGGGGATGAGATGAATCTTAGCACAGACCATCTGGCTGTTGCCCCTATGGGCTAGAATGCAGCGAGAAGAGGCAAAAGGCTGCATCCGCTCAGCCCTGCAGGGTCAGAAGTCCCTGGGCATTACTATACTTCAGCCACCAAGTCCTCTATCCCACAGGTGGGGGTCCTCAGAGGGCCACGGTAACCGGAGCCCTCGACCTCTCTTGGCTCCCCACGGTGTCTGTGGACAGTGTGACTTCTGAGGGGCCTGAAGCCTGCAGAACCCCTCTTGCTTGCCTGGACTGGGGTGGGGGACATGGCTGCCAAGAGTCCCATTCGAGGCCTGGTTGGGAATGATGCAGGGTCTGAACTTGACCCTTTTCGCTCTCCCAGGGACTGTAATTGAGACCCCAAAGAGAACCCCGCCCTCAGGGCAGAAGGCCAGGGCTGCTCCCCTCCTTTTTGGGGAGAGGAGGGACATTTCAAGCAGGGGTCCCAGCAGTGGGGAAAGGGAAGTGGGGGTGCACACTGTGAGGGGCTGTGAGCGCCGGGCCCAAAGCATCAGGGCCGTATTTCCAGGGGCTGGCATGAAGGAAGGGTTGCAGGGAGGGACTGGGGTGGGTGCGTGCCCAGCTGGGGGCCCGGAAGGGAGACAGGGCCCATTCCCGGGCTCCAGAGATGCCACCACACTGGGGAGCCTTGGCTCTCCCAGCCACACCTAATCCTGCCACTCAGAGTTTGCATAATCTAATCAGTGTTTCACTCCCCTTCTTGAGCAGATGAGGAAACTGAAGCTCAGATGTGGACAGGCAAGGCTAAGCCAGGCCCTTGGTGGCTTCTGGGAGCCCCTGCAGCCAGGGTGGGCGGTAAGGGCTGTGGCCTGGGACTGGTCACTTGGGCCCTGCCACCTGGGCTGGATGTCCAGACAGGCGGGTGGTCCTCTCCCAGCTGCAGCTTCTCAAGGTGTCCAAAAGGGACTCTTGCCACACTTGCAGGGAGTCAGAGCTGGCCCCAGGGCATGAGCTCAGGCCATCTGGTCTCTGATCTGCCCAGCACTTGGGGCCAGGCCAGCCCATTGTTCCCCAGCCTGTTCTCTCTCTTGCCTGGGTGGTGCCTGCTGGGAGCCACAGGGTGTTGGCAGCCACCTGTGGCTCCAGAGAGGTGGCCCCTCCTGAAGGTGTTAGAGGCGTGCGCTGGGGGACTTGGCTCCTGAGTCCCCACACACAGCTGTTCCAGGGAAGCCACACCCGCATTTGATGTCTTCCCACCTCCCAAAGACATTTGGTGAGAGGCTCCCAAGACCTTCAGCTTCTCAGGGACTGTTTCCAGAGGGGAGAAAGTCCCTTAACCCACAACGGCGCTCAGGGCACCTCTGCAGGTGAGTGTCCTGAGTGGACACTGAGGTGCTGAGCCAGGCAGCGCCTGTCTGCTGATCCCAGGCTGGCGAGGGCACTCATCCCAGGCCCAGGGCTGAGGTTGCTCCCTGCAGCACTGGGTGCAGGGGAGGGTCCGAGGTGTCCGTCCTCCTGTAGGTGAGGCTCCGGGGAGGAGTGTTGGGGGTCGACTGAGATGGTTCCTGGGAACTGGAGGACAGAGAGCTGCTCCTTCCTGTTTCTGGCCTGGGCACGCTTGCTGTGCGTGTCTGGAGACGATGGAAGTGCGGTAGGGGCTAGGTGTGCAGTCTGGGAGGCTCCTTACCCCAGGCCCTGCAGGGAGGGGGCGTCAGCTGAGTAACTGCGGCCAGCCGGCTCATCTCAGCCCTCCAAAGGCAGGTTTAGCCAGAACCATCTAGGGCCGCCAAGCCTCTGGTTCCACAAGGGCGGTGCCCAGCCCTTTACGCCTCCCTTCCTGGGTAGTGGGCGTGTCCAGCCCATGAAGGGCACAGGGCGGTGAGGAGGGTCCCCATCTCCATCCTGGACAGAGAGCCTGCTCCATAGGCGGTCCCAGGGGCCAGGAGGGCCCCTGCGGTGCTGGGAGGGGAAGAGAGTGGTGAAGGGTGGGTTTGGGCCCCTGGAACCTGTGCATCCCCAAGACAGATGGGCCTGGAACCTTCAGGGGCAGGGCCAGCTCTAGGGGCTTGTTTAATGCTCTGTGGGGGCTGCCGTAAAATCCTCAATCATTTTTGGTCAGTCACGGTGACTCATGCCTGTAATCCCAGCACTTTGGGAGGCCAAGCTGGGTGGACTACTTGAGGTCAGGAGTTCAAGACCAGCCTGGCCAACATGGTGAAACTCCATCTCTACTAAAAATACAAAAATTAGCCAGGCGCGGTGGCTCAAGCCTGTAATCCCAGCACTTTGGGAGGCCAAGACGGGCGGATCACAAGGTCAGGAGATCAAGACTATCCTGGCTAATAAGGTGAAACCCTGTCTCTACTAAAAAATACAAAAAACTAGCCGGGCGAGGTGGCGGGCGCCTGTAGTCCCAGCTACTTGGGAGGCTGAGGCAGGAGAATGGTGTAAACCCGGGGGGCAGAGCTTGCAGTGAGCTGAGATCCGGCCACTGCGCTCCAGCCTGGGCAACAGAGCGAGACTCCGTCTCAAAAAAAAAAAAAAAAAAAAATACAAAAATTAGCTGGGCACGGTGGCGTGTGCCTGTGGTCTCAGCTACTCAGGAGGCTAAGGCTTGAACCCAGAAGGCAGAGTTTGCACTGAGCAGAGATCATGCCACTGCACCCCATCCTGGGTGACAGAGCGAGACTCCATCTAAAAAAAAAAAAAAATTCCTTAATCATTTTTGAACAAGGGGCTTCATATTTACGTCTTGCACTGAGCCCCACAGCTATTCTCTGACCGGCCCTGTTACGGCGACGGTGTTGGGACTAAGTGTCCTCCCTGCCGGCCCCATCCCCCCTTTCCCTCCCTGACAGACCCTCCTCCCAGCCTCTCAGCAGCCCCAGCCCTGCCTGCCCTCCCACCATACAGCCTCCCACCCACCGACAGCCGGGGGATTTCTGGGGATGTATCTAATGCCCCTTTGAAGCCCGGCTCCAGCTGCACTGGAGGCGTCTGCCCGGCCCAGCCCCAAACCGGCACTCTTCTTACCCCACTGGGCACCTCCAGTCACTGCTTTGGTTGCCTGGCTGATCCCTGAGATGCTGGAGAAGGAGGGAGGCTGGGCCCTGCCCTATGGGCTATGGCAGTAAAGGCCCAGGCCCAGAATCCCTGGGGACAGCAACCCTCCACCCAAGACTATGCCGGATTGCCCCCTAGAGGTGAGCAAAGAGGCAAAGACAACTGTTCCATCTTTATTAGAAAAGCAACCAAAAAAAGTGAGGGGTGAGCCTGGCCCTAAAGGACCCCTCCACTGTGACACAGGCACAGCCGGCTCATCCCGGCGTCGAGGGGTGGACATGGCCAGCTGGGTGTGGGCAGATTTACAAAGTCAACATTTCATAGAAAAGGATGCCGCCTGGCGTGCAGATGGCGACCAATCCACTTTCACATGGCTAAGGTGGGCCCCTCCTCCTCTGGGTTCCCACATGGTGTGGACAGCCCTGACCTGGGTACAGGGAGGATGCCATGAGGAGGTGGACTGGGCAGGCCTGGGGGCTGTGCGAGGAGTGGCATCCCACGTGGGCCTCTGGCCCTGCCCAGGGTCCAGGCTGAGGGGGCATTCCAGGGCATCCCAGGCCTGGCGGGTCTCCTGGGGCGTGGCGGTGCGGCTGCAGGGGCCCCTCAAATGTCCATGTAGTCATCGTCCTCGTCTGTCTCACTCTCCAGCGAGGACTCCTGGCTGGATGTCTCCAGGACCTCCAGGGCCGGCTGGCACAGGCTTTCCTTCCTCACGTTGGCAGCAGACTGGGCAGAAAGGATGGCTGACTGCAGAGAGGGCCGAGCGGGGCACTAGTCAGGGATGGTTGGGCTCTGCCCAAGCCCCTCTGCCACCTTCACCCCTGCCTCAGGCTCTCAATCCACCCTCATACCTGCCCCCGGCCCCTATGCCATCGTCACCCACACCCCAGGCCCCCCGCCACCCCCACCCCCACCCTAGGTCCCCTTGTAACCTGTGCCGCCCACCCACACACGTGGCTCCAGCCCAGCCCCTGAGGTTACCTTCAGCTTCTGCTTGGTCTCCTCTGAGATGCTGCCTTTGGGGGAGAGCAGGGTTGGGGTGGGTGGCGTGACGGTGATCTCAGGGGGGAACTTGGTGGCGGCGGAGGGGATGACCAGCTTTGGTATGTTGGGCAGGGGGTGGGACTTAGCCCGGCTGGGCTCTGCCTTGCCTGGGTGACCCTCTGGTGGCTGGGCACTCCCACCGCTGGGGGCCTTGGAGCTGGCGGCTGTTGGGGGAGAGCTCAGGGGCTGAGTCTCACTCGCAGCCTCCTGAGCCTCCCCTTCCCTTCTCGGCTCAGGCTTCAGTTTCCCCTCTGGAAGACAAAGGGACCAAGAGCACCTCCTGCCTGCTGTATCACACGGTGAGCACTTTATCTCGTCCCCACTGGTCCTGGGTCTTTATGCTGTGTAGTTTGTGCCGGCTGGCAGGCTCAAGGCTTCTACCCTGGGCAGATACTTGGCTCAAGCCTGCAGGGACCCAACTCTGGCCCTGGGCTGTGAGGAGCTGGGACTGTGAACCTCACCCAGTAACACCATGAACTCAAAAAGCCCAGGGCCTGAGACTCCCCGAGCCTTGCTGGGTTCTGCAAGACCTCCAGACATCACGCTTGCATGAACTGTCACATCCCCACAACCATCCTAGGATCCATGTCCTATTGGTGTCTATGCCCCAGGGAGGACACTGAAGCCCAGAGCTGGTCACTCAGCCAGGCATGGTCACTGGGCTGGCCCCAGGGCCTCCACTTTCACCTCATCCTCCAGGGGGAGCAAGGGGCTGAGTTTGCCCAGAGCCTGAAGGCTGGGACAGTTGCAGGCCTGGCAGCCTCTAGGGAGCTGCATGAGCTGGGAGGACCCGGCTGGCCTGGCTCGCCTCCACATTCCTCTGCAGCCCCATGGCTTTAAAAGGAATGGGGTTTACACAGAGCCCATGCCTGGCCCCCAGGGGCTGGCGCCAGATCCTGCCATCCCGAGTGGTTTGTGGGAGGCCCACGCCAGGAGGAGTCCCCAAGGGGCCTGCCTGGTTGGAGCAGCTGGTGGGAACAGGCCGGATAGAGGCCGGGGCTAGAATCTGACGTGGTTGCCGACAGGGACTCCTGCTTGGCCCAGCCCAACCTGTCCACCCTTCTGCCTGCTGCTGCTGTCCCTCAAGTGTCTGTCATGGGGACCATGCTCCTCCCTGTCCATGACTGCCCCTCTTTCCCCACTCTGGGCTCAGCCTGGGTTTTGCAGGGCGCCCAAGCAGGCTGCCTGCCCTCGCTAGTACCCCTCCATGATGCCAGGGACAGAATAAGCCTCTGGTGTCCCTCTTTACCCAGCCCCTGACACAATGGTCCACGCATTAAACTCTTCAGCCTGGGTCTCTCCCTTGGCTCCCCTCTCCGGCCTGCACTACCCCCATTTCCCCCCCATCTCATTCCACGGGGCATCCCCAGGCCCTGCCCTCCAAGGCCAGGCCAGGAAACCCACCCTGGCTGCCAGTTGTGAGGCAGCCTCCTGCGGGCTGGTGCTGGGCTGCTCCCAACTCGCCTTACCCTGGCTGCAGGTGGGCTCGGTGCCTGTCCCTGGGGCAGCCTCTGCTGGCCAGCAGTGTGGCTCTGCTGGGGAACTTGTGGGGGCCGTCTTCACTTGTGGACTGCGCCGTGGCTCCTGGGGTGGGAAGCCCGTGCCCTCTGCCACTCTCGCCAGCTCTTCTCCCTCTGTGGGGACATGGGCTCACCGCGGGTAATGGATTCATCCACCTCACAGGCTCCTATGCATCTGTGCCAGGTCCCATGGGCCCAGGCTGTGTCCTGGGACACTGGGCAGGGGAGCATGGCCGATGCTGGGATCCTGGCTGAGGCGTCTCTCCCCTCCACAGGGCAGCCCGGGTTGGTGCTGCCAAGAAATCACTCACCACCCAAGAGGACACTGGTGGGGGCTGGCTCCCCAGCCCCAGAGGGCTCCCCGCCCCCGAGAGGGCTGTACACCTGACCCAGTGGGGCCACACCTGAGTCTTCGAGGCCCGGCCTCTCTAAGATCCCATCACAAGGCGTGTCCACTCTCCCTCCAGCTCACATAAGCAGCATTCAGAAACAAGATCAGGACCAAAACCCAAACAACCCAACTAAGACCAAAGTGGACGCTGGCACTGTGGCTCCTGTCCAGCCAGCCACACCTTTCCTGGCCTGAGGCAGGGGCCAGGAATTGGGCTCAGTTGTGCCAAGGCTGGGATGGGTCTAAGAGGCAAATGCTGTGCATATGGCTGCTGGCCAGGCGGTTACTCAGCATCGGTCCCCGGTTTCCAGGCCTCCAGGCCCTGCCCCCACCCTCCACACAGCCCTCACTTCCCTTGCTGCTCCCCATCTTCTCACTCAGGCCTGGACTCTCCCACCACACTGTTCATCAACCACTGCCTTTCCAGCCCCCCTTCCCCCACCTCCGCCTCCCCATCCCACTCCTCTGCCAGGAGGCCCTCCATGCGGTCCAGCAGGCGGCACCAGCTCCCCTCCTTGGTCAGCAGGAGTGACAGCTCCCAGTACAAAGCTGGGGCCAGCAGGAGACTGCTGGGCTAAGCAGAGGCCTCAGCTGCCATGGTCATGCCCATCGGGCTGCTCTGCCTGAGGCTCCTGCCCCAGGCTGGCTGAGGCCATGTCTCAAGCCCCCAACCACTCGGGCCACTCCCTCCTATGCTCACTGTCATTCCCAGGTCCAGCCCCTGAAACACTGTCTGGCAAGGATGAGTTCCTCAGAAGGCTCCTCCTGCCAAGCTCCCAGCCACTCCCCTACCTCCTGCAGGCAGGTCAGGGCTCACCAGGGCTGGGTACACACCCACCAAGCAGGCCTT
>NC_045452.1:4691550-4694974 GCF_002776525.5 Piliocolobus tephrosceles
AGGCGCTGCTCTAGCAGCTGTTCATGGAACCAGATCCTGGGCTGTGGTGGGCAAGCACATGGCAAAGGAGATAAGCACATGCCCAGAGGAGAGAGATGCCTGGACAGGCAGTGGCAGGGTCCCTCTGGGGACACAAGAGCCCTGACTGACCCCGAGCTCTCTGGGTGCAAATGCTGCATGGGGTCACGGCCTGGTCAGCACAGCCTGAGCAGATGGGTGAGCTCTTCACTAGGGACCAGGCGCACCTGAGAGCACCCTGCCTGCCTGCTGCGGCCACCTTCCCCATGGAGACAGGGCTGCCCACCCTGGGAACAGCACCCACCACGGTCCCCACTACACCTGCTCTCCTGGCTCCCTCACACGTTGAGCACAGCATCCTTAGAGAATCCATCCTCAAATCTGCCCTCCCAAGTGGCTCAGCCATTGCTCAGCCCTGGCTCCCAGCCTCATCCCCAGCCCAGCTGTGACTCCAGGCCTGGACACTCTCAAATTGGTGGGCGCCTCTGCAGGCAGAACCTGCTGTCCCCTGCAGCAGCCGGTTGCAGCATGCCTGGGGGCCTGGGCCCTGCTGAGGCCAGCTTGTTCCTGGTGCTTCCCCCTTTCTAGAGGTGGTGGGATGGGCTCTGGGGGGACGTGCCTGTTTCAGCTTGGCTGTGCTACCACCCCAGAAAGCTCTGAGGACCCTTGGGGGACGCCCACTCCAACATGACTAGCCACACGCCCTCTGCTTGCGGATCTGCGGCAGCCCTGAGGCGGGCAGGTATGGAAGCGGAGCGGGGCTGCTCAGGGAATGCTGAGCACGGGCCATTAGGAAGAGGCCAGGCCTACACTGGCACATTCTCAGCTGAGGGCTGCTCCCTGCCCCCAGTGTCATTCAAGAGTTTCATCCTGGCAAAACGCCATTTAATTTGGTTTTGGGAATGGGAATAGAAAAGGATCAACTCTCCAGGCTGAAGAAGGTACGCTAGGAAACAGATCCTCTTTCTTAGATCTAACTGTTAGAGAAGAGAAGGACGTGAATTACAGCTTTGGCCTGCTTGGGGGTGGGACAGGCAGGCAGAGGGAAAGCAGGCAGCCTCCAGCCCGCTACCCCACTACCCCCGGCCCTGGCATCCACCGGGCCCTCCCACACCCCGGGGAGGTGTGTGTGGCCTACAGCGATCTCAGTAGCTCCTGAGATTAGGTTATAAAAGACACCGAGGCTTCCTCTGTGTTCTCTCCGTGGGGTCAATGGCTCTGGGGAGAACCAGTCACCACAACACAGGGACACTCAGCTGTTTATAGACAGGCCCACGGGAGGAGCCCAGGCCTCTGGCCAATAACCAGTGAGGACCTGAGGCTGCCAACACCCCAAGAGAGCTCAGATGCACTGATGATAGCTTGACTGCAACCACGTGGGAGACCCTGAGCCAACTCCACCCCACTAAGCCATTGTAAATTCCTGACCGTCAAAAATGACAAGATGAGAGCATGAGACGGGTACAAGGCAAGACAGCCCGAGACAGAGGGACAGGAGCTGGGTCTTCATGGGAGTGAGTCAGCTACCGACACTGACCAACTGATTACGGCACCGGGCTTACTTCACCCCCACACCTTGAAATCACCATCACCAGGCGGGGCATGGTGGCTCACACCTGTAATCCCAGCACTTTGGGAGGCTGAGGCGAGTGGATCTCCTGAGCCCAGGAGTTTAAGACCAGCTTGGGCAACATGGTGAAACCCCATCTCTACAAAAAATACAAAAATTAGCCAGGTATGGTGGCCCATGCTTTTAGTCTCAGCTACTTGGGAGGCTGAGTTGGGAGGATCACCTGAGCCCAGGGAGGTTGAGATTGCAGTGAACCATGATTGCACTGCTGCACTCCAGCCTGGGCAACAGAGTGAGACCCTGTCTCAAAACAAACCGGCCGGGCGTGGTGGCTCATTCCTGTAATCCCAGCACTTTGGGAGGCCGATGCAGGCAGATCATCTGAAGTCAGGAGTTCAAGACCAACCTGGCCAACATGGGGAAGCCCTGTCTCCACTAAAAACATAAAATTAACTGGGCATGGTGGCACATGTTCATAATCCCAGCTACTTGGGAGGCTGAGGCAGGAGAGTTGCTTGAACCCAAAAGGCAGAGGTTGCAGTGAGTGGAGATCGCACCCCTGCACTCCAGCCTGGGCCACAGAGTGAGACTCTGTCTCCAAAAAAAAAAAAAAAAAAAAAATCCACACCAAGTCTTTGCTTAATACCAAGTATCATTCCAAATCCTGCAGCGCTATTGTCTTCATCTTATCCATTTTATGCAGGAAACTGAGGCAGAAAGAACAAAAGGGATGGCCAAGATCACATGGTAGTGGAACCGCTACAGTACTTTTTTTTTTTTTTTTTTTGAGACAGAGTCTCTATCACCAAGGCTGGAGTGCAGTGGCACAATCTTGGCTCACTGCAACCTCTGCCACCTGGGTTCAGGCGAGTCTCCTGCCTCAGCCTCCCTAGTAATTAGGACTACAGGCACACCCCCACCACACCCAGCCAATTTTTTGTATTTTTAGTAGACACGGGGTTTCACCGTTTTGGCCAGGCTTGTCTCGAACACCTGACCTCAGGTGATCTGCCCACCTCGGCCTCCCAAAGTGCTGGGATTACAAGCGTGAGCCACCGCACCGGGCCATGTTTTCGTCTTCCCTAGTGTTTTGGGGGTTCACTAGAGACTTCTTCGTCTCAAGGTCTGAGACTGGCAGTTCCTTCTGTTGCACTCCCTGTAATATACAGGGGTCCTGAGGACAGAGTGGTGTGGTGTGGAGGGGGGAAAGTGTTGTCTAGTCCTGTGATAAGTCTTCTAGGGAGTCCAAGGCCCTGGGCTGTGACCTCCAGAAGTGCCTCTCAGTTTTCCCCTCTTTGGGGAGATTGAAAGGATAGAGGCAATGTTCTGCAAAAATAGTTTTTCTTGAGGACAATTTTATCTTTTACTTTTTTAAAAACATTTTTTAATTTCAGGGGTTTTGGGGGAGCAGGTGGTATTTTGTTACATGAGTAAGTTCTTTCGTGGTGATTTGTGAGATTTTGGTGCACCCATCTCCTGAGTAGTATATACTGAACCCAATTTGTAGTCTTTTATCCCTCATCTTGTTTCCGTACTTTCCCCCGAGTCCCCAAAGTCCATGGTGTCATTCTTATGACTTTGCATCCTCATAGCTTAGCTCTCATTTATGAGTAAGGAGACTAGAATACTCTGGGCGTATTTCAAAACGGTTACTCTTTTTCTCCCTCTGCTGGAGGCGCAAGGGTATTTTCCCTGAGAACATGAGAGCGGGGGTGTTTCTGGAGATTAAATGTATGATCATGTGAGGACCCGCATAACACAGCCCCTCCCTCCAGAGTGTTCACCTGTCAACCTGGTCTTCACTGAGCCTCCCGCAATCCACCAATTAGCGTCTGA